>NC_044329.1:37612385-37913885 GCF_007399415.2 Gopherus evgoodei
ATGTCCTGATGACTTGTCCTTTTGAAAGGCTAATGATTCAAATGCTAGAGATGTTTAGTCAGGTGATTAACTGAAAGAGTAATCTGTTTGGTCATTGCATCCTTAGAGTCATAATCCCTGAGTAAATGCTCCCATTTCTGTTTGAGTGACAAGTGGATCACATCTATGCTGGTTGGTGGGTCTGAGTTGAATTAAAAGAATCTGTTAATGTTTCAGAATCTTGTACATATATCTTGACTGTTGTGTGTTTTTTTTTTTTTTATAAAGAGATTTATTTTCAAGAGTCTTTCACTGTTTTACTTTAGCTCACCTTTTCTAAGCGGATAGGAGCACAGTGCCTAGAAGCTTTAATTGAAAATGTGGTGGTTTTGGATTCTGAGTGCTATGGAAGCCTTAAATAAAATTTCCAGTGCAAGAGCATTCCTGTTTGCCATGTAAAAAAACATAGCTTTTATTTACTCATCTCAAAGCATGGCTGATTTTCTCCCTACCCCTACCTCTCCAGGCAGAGGTCTGAAGTCATTCAAATTGTTTAATTAGAATTAACAAGCATTTTCCACAATATTTTTGTTAAATAGTACTTAAATGATTGGATCACATCCCAAAAAACTGATTTTAAAAACTTAAGGCTGTTAAACCAGATAACTTCTGCTTTCTGCGTCATTAGGACCAAATACAAATTGTCTTATCTCATGCTTTGAAAAGTTTTAAGAAACAAGGCTTACTTTACTAATCAGGTTCTGGTGCTGGGAAGTAATCCTAAACCAGAGAAATCTTTCAATAGTTTTCCTTCAGTTTAGGAGACTATTAATAGCACAGCAAGAACAGATTTGAAGTTTTAAAAAAAAACAACACCCTGAAAAGGGAAAGACACTTGGGGACCCAGCCGCACATTTTTACATTAAAATCAAGGCCCTGAGTATTTAAACATAATGGAGTCAAATTCTGCAGCAGCAAATCTTCCATTCCTTTGCAATGTTAATTTAATTAGCTTGTTGGTTTTTTCATAATTGTAGTTTCCTCTGTGGAGATGCAGTAATATCTTTTATGGAACTCCAATAAGGCTGGATATTTAGGGTCTTCGTCAGAATAGTACCAGCTGCTGGAGAGTGGAAGGGAGGGAGCCCGTTTCCACCACAGCACTTAGTTTGGGATGAGGGGAGGGGCATGGTAGGGTTGTGATGTAGTTGTTAGGGCTATATATTTGAATCTATATTGCCTTAATCCATCATATATCCGTCTGGGTGGGACAGAGCTCTGTCCAGTGCCCACAGTTGTTCAGCTTATTCTTAACTTCTGCTTTTAGGGTGGTCCTGACAATTCAGGAGAGCTGTTCTCATTTTTTGGCTCCCCCTTTATGGGGCAGCAGGCTAAGTGAATGTGTTGCTTATGTAATGCAGGCCGCCTTGTGGTTGAAAGTAGCACAGAAAGAGGCGGTACCAAGGTCTTTGGGGGGCAATGTGAGCAAAATGTTGGGGCACCTGGTTGCAACCAAATGGCAGATTCTGCACCCAAAACAAGGAGTTCTACAGCAGTTTTGCAAAATGCCAAATTCCATAGAACATTCTGTCAACTTAAAATCTTTACATGGGGACCCTAATTAAAAGGAATAAACCATTGAAGTACCATATGTTAACAGGTACAATTCATGACTGCATTCCTTATGCAGAATTTTAGGATAGATGCCAGGAGAAGACCTAGATTAAACTGCTACATTCCACCCTACTTCAGTAGGTAGGAAACTAACTGTATTCAGCTTTGTAAAGTTCATAAAGCTCTTTGGGATCCTGTAGATTGAAAGTCTTAATTGAAAGATTTGTTACACAAGACAAGGCTAGAGTAAAAACTTGTGATTATAAATTAGGTTTGAAAGTAGAACCGAGGCAAATCCTAAATGGGAATATGTAATCAAAACCACATTTACAGTGTACAAATTCTGTAATTTTGAAACATTTCAAGAAGTTCATACTTAAATTGTTTTAAGAGTTTGTTTTATCAGTTTGTCTTGTGTGAGAAACTATATGCAGAAAGTTGATAAACTGTTATCCAGCTTGGGAAATCTGTGCATGAGGCCTAAATGACAGATCTTCCCAAAAATTGCTTGCTTCTTCCCTCAAAATAAACTTGTAAGAAGTATGTGCTGACAATCAAGCATTGAACAAATGCAGGAGTAAGTATGGATAAGGAATCAGTTCACCTCTAGAACCTCAGACTCCTGAATTCTTGCTGAGGTCTTACACAGACAACTGATGGAATGGGATCCTATTGATCTACATAGCTGTTTATATTCAAGGAAACAGAACTGAATGGTATGTTGCCAGCTTGGTGCCATTATAATGTATAATCCCCCTGGCTGATAGCCTTTTAACCAGGACTGGTAATCCAGTGGTATTCATGCATGTATTGTAGGTACTAAACAGTGTGAAGCCAAGCTTGTATAAAATTATGTTGGAACCTTATTAGTAAAGTAACCAGCAGGACTTCATGGTTGACTTCCTCAGAAATCCAATCTATGCCATGTCCTTGTAGGAAGAGGTTAGAGCCCTCTATTGTAAGAAAGTTAGTGGGGAAACTTAGAAATATTGTTTGAGGGGGAACAAAGAATCTGTTCAGCTAAGGACAGGTTCTTTGGCTGCTGACATACAAGTTTGAGATGAATCCAGATTAGAATTCAGAGGAGCAACAGAGACATCTGTAATCAATCAGAGGAGAAAGCTGCAAAACAGGGTGTATGGAAATCTGTAAAAACAGGTAAGGGGACCTCTGTAGCTTCTAGAGCTCTTGGCAGATCTGCATATGGTGATCATATTATGTATGTTGAGAGGTAATCAGAAGTAGTAGAACACCAATCTTTTTTTTTTAATGCTAGTTGTCCATTAATTCTGTCTAAATTCAGTAGCTGGCTAGGCAATCAATGCCTGATGGTGTTTGTAAGTCTTGGTGGGTATGAAGAGCACAGTTATGTCACATGGGCTGGCTATATTTTGGCAGCTAGGGAGAGCACAGAATGCCCCATATTATTCCATCTTTTAAATGAATAGATGGAAGCATAAATCAAACATGCTAGTTTTATTTCTGTCCAAGGTCAAATTGAAAGAATGGGTTGAAAATATTTAGTGGTTCTAAATAGCAGTCAACTTAGATTGATCTGACAAGATATTTTTGTAAAACTAACTTGCTGGGATTGGGGAGGGTGGAGGATGAGAGAGAGAGAGTAGTCAGCATGCTGGTTTGAGGTCAGTAATGTTCTAAGACTTGCAGTCCAGAATTCAGTAAATATTTTGGAGAAAGTGATTAGTTGGCCAGCCACTGAATATTAATCATGGCAAGATAAATTTGATAATATATTGCGCAAGAACCTGATTTTTCAAAGGTGATGAGTACCTTTAGATTTCACTGATTAAAACTGAAGTTATAGATGCTCAGCACTTCTGAAAATCAGGCCCTAATTGGGTTGAAGCAGCATTCCATTGAAAGTGGTGGTCAAAGTAGGTGGGAATTACTAAGTGAGATCTCTAGGGATTGATTCCTTGCTTATCCAGACTCTCTCAAATGCCCATGACATTTCAGTTGTTTGCAAGGCTGTAGTTTCTGCTTGCATTTATTTTAATGTCTTGATGCAAAATTGAGCTTAAAGAACAAAAGACACTGCAATTGAAAGTTTGTTCCATACATGATGAGTGAAAGTAGATGTTAACAATTAGAGGTAAGGATCTAGTATGTTGCTCGCAATAAATTCTATCAGAAAATGACTTGAATTTAAATTCACAGTGTATGTATTTGTTCCAGTTTACTCAATGTAGATATTTAAAATGAAAGGGATATTAGCAGTAACATGAACAGAGATTGGAACATGCCCTCACTGATGGAGAATTGACTTAGTAATTGGACAAATGCATCACTCTTTGGCAGTGTTTCCAAGGTCCTGTTTTTGCTTGGTATTACACACTTTTGTGCAGAAAATCTATCTTCAAATTTATTTTACAAATTTTAAATCTGTGACATGATGGGGGGGGGGGGAATTCAGCACAGCAGAAATACTTTTACTGAGCGTTAGGTGGTGGTATAATTCCAGTGCACACTGAAGTTTGGTTAAACTGCAATTTATAATACAAAATTGCCAGTGTGCAGAAGTGTGTAGTAGCTCTTCCTGGCAGTTTAGAAACACGTCTTATTTGCAAGAATGACTCTGAAATCTGCTTAAACTAATTTACAAAAATATCGTTTTTACAACTTGTTCTGTGATATAGTACTCCTGTGTTCTGTGAGGGAGTAGTTTGAATTAAAATAACTATATATTTTGAAGCAACTAAATAATGAAACAGTACCTATCAATAAAAATCTAGTAGGCCTAATTCTAATTATAGTTCTGTTGGATTCTGGGGCTATACAATTAAGATACTCTACTATTTTTATTGATTGTACCTTGAATACTTTTGCCTTTTGAGATACTGATCTATTATAGTGACTTGTTCATTCTCTCTCTTCACTATCTAAAGATTCAGAGTGGGAAGGAATATATGGTATGTTATATTTTAAAATGTTTGCTTTATTATATCAGCAACTATCTGAAGTCTCTTGCATGTAGTATCATTAATCTTTTATTTTTGTAAGCATACTATCATAAACATAAGTAGTTTACAGGTTTCTGCATGATTAAATGCTATAGGTTTCTAACCTGATAGGCCTTTTCTGGTGTAAATCAAATTAACATCAATATTTGGAAAGTGCTTCTGTTCCAAAGACTACATTTTTGTGATGGCAGCCCCTTTCACTAAGCTGCTTCTTTGAAGAGAATTTAAAATTTCTCTTGTAACCATAAACTGGTAGAATATATGTAATACACAAAAGTAAATTTGAGCTGTACTGTTTCCCTGTAATGGTATGCTCTTTTCTTGTAATCCAGCAAAGTTAAGGTGTTGAGATGTTGGAATGGTCCTAAAGCTTCCGCCTTTTGAAAAACACCCCCCCCCCAAAAAAAATAAAATAAAACCAACCAAAAAAAAAACCCCACAACCTGAAATGTTAAACTTAACTATGGTAACTTTCTCAAACCTGACTTCAGTCATCTACTTCTGTAAGGAATCTGCTTTTCTCAGCATACTTTTTATTTGAAGACGTCGTTCATCTCTTCATTTTTAAGGTATAGCAATATTCACTCTTTCTAGGATGTCTTGTACTGAATTAGTAAAGTTAGCAAACTCCTTAGACAAACACTGTCTGCAGAATATAAATCTCACTGCTTTTCTCCATTCTGTAAAAGTGTTTAGTAGCTATTTGTAAGCACAATATAATTCTGTGCCATTGGCTAACTGTGCAGTTACGTTTAAAATTGTTTTTTAAAAGTACAAGCAACTCTATTTTTCCTTCTAATTCCAGTTAATAAAGATAATTTTGTCTTCATTTTTGTTAAACTTAACTCAGACCCTGTTTCTACAAGACTGAGTCTTTGTCCTCCTCTAATAGTAGTCAGCTATGGGGATGATTTTTTTTCTGGAAGAATGAACAAATATCAATTTTCAGTGGTCCTAATAATGTAATGTGTGTTAGGGTTTTCAACCCCCACCCCTTTTTTTAAAAACAGCAGTGCTTTTGCAGATGCTGTAAATAAACAGAAAACTGTTCTCCTGGCAACTACTCATCTGCTTTCCAGAGAAGCACAGCACATCATGACCAGCACTTTATTTATAGGCCTGTTTTATTTGCTCCCTGACATCAGATGGTAATCAACTTGTATCAGAATTAAAACATCGGGTCATCTTTTAATTGTATGTTTTTCCTGCATTCATAAGTCTTAATAGTCACAAACGCTATTTTGATTATAATAATAATCTAACTCCTTAGGGAAAGGGGCACTAAGGGTATGTCTACATTGCGAAGTTGTCGACAAAACTTCTGTCTTTCGCGAGTATTTAAAGCCCCCTTGCGAAAGACAAGTTTTGCCAATGCAAGTGGCACTCTCTACCAACAAAGTTAACACCGCTCGTGAGACTGGGAGTATTTTATCGGCAAAAGTGCCAACAATGTACTGACAAAAAGCATTTACACGCTGACTTGTTGCTAAAAGATGCGTGGTGTAGACAAGCCCTAAGTGTCAAACCTCTGAGATATGACAGCAATGATCTGAAGCTGTCATGTCTGTAAGGCTTTGCACTGTCACTGGTAAAACTTTTGTCGTTCAGGGGTGTGAGACACATTTTACCCCCCGTCCCCCAGGGAGTGACAAAAGTTATACTGACAAAGCTACCGCCTCTTGTTTGGGGATGGATTTATTTTGTCAGTGGGAGTGCGCTCTCCTGCCAACAAAGAGCAGCTACATGGCACACCTTTTAGCGGCACAGCTGTGTCACTAAAAGGTGTGTAGTGTAGACATAGCCTAGGAGTGCTTTGTTCTAGACCTAAATAATTGTGAATTGGCTCAGTGTGGAAATGATTGGATCGGTCATTGTTTATAGGGAATGGAACTATTTGTCTTAAACCTTCTTTAGTATTTACTACAGAAAGATTCTGAGGGGCAGAGAGGTATGTGAATGTTCAGAGTTGGTGGTCTGCCTGCCATTAATATTGAGTATTCTCAAACCTCTTTGCCCCTCAGAATCTTTGTGTAGTAGGTACTGGAGAAGGTTTAGGACAAATAGTTCCAGTCTCTGTAAAATGGAACAACTTGTTATGGTGTATATACCTTTTCCTCCCCACCCTTTTCTCTGTGCACATAATAAAGGTCAATGGGCTGAGGGAAAAGTCAGTCTTAGTAGTGACTCTTAACTTGGACAATGAGATCATGGTTTGCAGCCCTCAGATTGTCTATAGTTCTCCAATCAAAATGCTGCTTTGCAGGAATATGTTTCAATCTGTAAATTTTACCCAATCTGGACATACAATATATTGTGTGGACTTCAGAACTTTCTGAAGTTTTAGAACCATGATCTCCAGCCTTTTTACGCACAAGATCACTTTTTGAATTTAAGATCAATCCAGGATTTACCCTGCCCCTTCCCTGAGATCCTGCCCCCTTCATGCCTTCCCCTTCCCTCCATCACTCACTCTCCCCCACCCTCACTCACTTTCACCGGGCTGGGGCAGGGGGTTGGGGTGTGGGAGAGGGTGCAGGCTCTGGACTGGGGCTGAGTGGTTCACTGTGTGGTGGGGGGCAGGAGGTTGGGGTGCAGGAAGGAGAGGTGCAAGCTCTGGGAAGATGTTTGGGTGCAGGGGTCATATGTTCACACTGCACCTAATCTCAGAATCCACTGGGCATTTCATGAGTTCCACTTTTTAGTAGTGTCATTTGTGGTTTATAGATCTAAAATTCTTTAGGGATTGTCCCAAATCAGTAGTATTCTCAACTGTGAGTGCGCATTGGTTGAGCCTGAGGTAGGAGGTTGGGGTGCAGAAGTGAGGGGTGCAAGCTCTGGCAGGGAGTTTGGGTGCAGGAGGGGGCTGTGGGAGGGGATGCGAGGTGCAGACTCTGGCAGTGAGGTGCTTACCATAGGCAGCTCTTGGTCAGCGGTGCAGTGGGGCTCAGGCAGGCTGCCTGCCTGTTGTGGCAACATGCTGCTCCCAGAGGTGTCTGGCTGCTGGCATATCTCTGTGGCCCTGGGAGGCAGAGGTGGCAGTGTGATGCCCCTGCCCCAGCACACCCCCCCCCCAGCTCCCCAGGGGCGGCAGAAATGTACCAGCCGCTTCTGTGAGCGGCGTGGGGCCATGGCAGGCAGGGAGCCTGCCTGAGCCCAACTGTGCTGGATTGAGCTTAGCATCTCGACTAATTTGCTTGGAGCGGCACTTGAGCGAGCTCGGAGGGACTCAGGACTACTCGGTCAGGATTGGAAGTGACTTGTAGCAGCCGGAGATCATGATTAACTGGCAGAGGCTCCAGGATCTACCAGTTGATCATGATCGACCGGTTGGTGACCACTGTTTTAGAATAACCATATCTGCCAGAACATGTGTGTTTCTTGATGTCTAATAACAAATCCATTGTAAATATGCATCAGGTATAATTTTAAGATTGACATGATAAGAGTTAACACTGCTTCTGTTCAGATCTCTCTTGAAGGGAGCTTTCCTGCAACAGTGTGCCAGAATGTGTGATACGTCTTCCATTGACAATATCTTGAGCATTTGGATGCTCACTTTTATATCTGTATTTATTCTAGATTTGGTTAAGAAAAAATTAGTTAGAAAATCCTTTTATGAAAAAAACACAATATTCCTTCAAGGTTAAAATTTGCTTTACTAGAACAGTGTTACTTTGGAGCTCATAGCGTTCTCTGCAAAGCCTTAGAGCAGCTACTTTGATGAGAAGACTTAATGTACACGTGTTAAATAAATGGTTACTGTAACTTAAGAGTTGTGGAATCTGCCAGTAGGGGGTAAATTGTCGGTTCTGTCTTGGAAGCAATACTTCTATTTGAAACTAGGCTTAGTTAAATATGGGGAGAAAAAAATGTTAAGATCTTTGCTTCATTTTGGACACATACAGCTAAAATTCTGGTAGCTGTTGCTCTGGAGCCAAATACCTTTCCTATAGAATGTATTTTATTTGCTTCACTTGTTTGCCCTGTAAGTGTTTGTACTGTGCAGTAGCACGTAGCTATAGAAGTAATTCTGTGTTTTGGTTTATGACTTGAGTGCATGATATGTCAGGATCAGTTCAGATAGTAGCCTCCATGGCAGCATCATGAAGTGAAAAGAAAAAGATTAATAGCTCTACCCCATTTCAAGTTGCAGTAGTTTCTAACACAGCTTTTCCATTGTCTAAATGGTAAAATACCAAGCACGATGGTGGGTAATAGGGTGAGATAATTATGAAGTCCTGTAAACCATTATATGTGTTTACCATCTAGACAAGAACCACTTTCTGGACAAGGTATGTTTTCAGACAGTCTTGTAATTTGCATCTTATACTGGATCTCTCCCAGTCCCCCTCTTCCCAGCAACCTGTGCACATTCAGTTTTTCTAATTTCTTTTAAGACAAAATTAGAGCAAAGATTAAGAGTTGATGCTCTCTGGCCAAGGTGAAAAATAATCAGATCTTAAAAATTTGCTTTTTATTTTACTTTTATTAAGTGATCTTGATGTATAGTCTTAAATTGCTAGTCAGTATCTTTTTTGTTTTTCCAAATTGTTACAAGAATTTCAGAATATACATAGTATTTTCCTACTCTGATGTTTCATACTACATGTTCATCTAGTCAAGAGAAATCACAGAGCCTCTAGCATCCTTTGTGAGAACACCACAAAAGTGATAAGTAAATACCCTGTGCCATATATGCAGTCAGCAGCATTTTCTGCTGTACTGAACATCCTCAAGTCAAAGTTGCAATGCTTTAACTATCCTGGGCTCCTCCATCAGGGTTTGTGGTGGCAGGCAGCATCTCAAAAGACTTGAGTGTTTTGAGAAACTGTCCAATGAGTGCATGTTAAGTATAAGTGGTTGATGTAATATTGACTGTGAATCTCATCTGTTTGCTACAGTAACTGCTGAGGGAAGAGAGGTCCATTGGATGCCTCTGGTTATTCTAATTCATCAATTTGACTACAGTTGCTAGTGATTATCAAAAGGTGTGAGAAAATAAGTAGTGTGTGACAATGCAGATGATGAATTTATTTTGTTTTGCAATAAATAACTAACATGATGGTTTGTGTACATTCTAAATTTTATGTCAAAAGATGTGAAAGAAAATCAGTTGGAGATCATGTTTCCCAGGAGAATGCATTACCCACCATGTGTACAAGCCAATAGTTAGTCCTCAGAAAAACAAATTGCAGCTGCCAAATACTAATGGAAAGGTGGTTGTCTACTTGTCTTGAAGTAAGATGGAATATCTTTGCAGATTGTCTAGAAGTTTGATGGGGCGCTGGGCAGTGACCAGCAAGGAGGTGGCACTGGGCACAGTCCATGAAAATTTGCATGATATTGACAGCATATTGACTCTCTCGCTTGCTAGAAAGTAACACGCTGATGTGAAGATGTGCTAGGAAACTGCTCCAAATAATGAAGCCAGTAGTGATGGCATTGATTCTGTGCAGAGGAATTAATGCTTTTCAGTTGCTGAAGTATAGGAGGGAAGCTGGAAAACTTTTTTGTCCAACTGGAGTTTTGTTGGCAAAATTTGAATACTCCAGAAGTGTTACATACTTGAACACTGTACATTTTCCAAGCATATGTGATTGATCTGTTTGTTCCAGTTTCCATTTACAACCTAAATATTGGTGTTTGAATATAAAGAGGCTTATGTTCTAAATGGGTTTGTGCATTTCTGAAGTAATTTATTCCAATGAAGAAATGAAAAAGATGGTATTTCCATCATTTAATAGCTACAAGTCAGTACCCTGGGAGAAAATAAAGACACTGTGAGTGATTGGTTTTTATCTTTTGGCCTAGTGCACATAAAAATTGGAAACTGCGTGAGAACCAGGGAGATGCCAAAGTTGCTTTTCCTTAAGCACTTTACTTTTGAAAAGCACCTTCAATTAATAATTATTTAAAATATCGAAGTATGGTGCATTAATAACATGCTTGTGGGGTTATGTATAGGAAACATTCATAAGTTTGTACTTTAATATTAGAAACTGAACTTTTCACTGACAATGAAATAACTTTAATGATAAATGCAAAGTGATTAAAATCATTGTCACCACAAAATAATCATAATGTTTATTTTATCTTTACAAAAATACTATAGTCAAAAACACACTTTTTAATCAGGAGTAGCAATGAAATCCGTCAGTTTTAAAAAAGTATTTTGAATATTGTTCATTATAAACTTTAATCTAAAATTATAGTAGTACAAATTAGATGGCTTTAATAAACTGATTTAAATGAAGAAAAATCTGATTTAAATCACTGCACTTGGGCTTTGACTTTGTTCAAACATTTAATAGCGAAGGGTGATGGCAATTACTAGAACCAACAATTTAGTCTACAGTAGTCAGGCAGTTCTAGTTTATAGCTTGAATTGATAGCCACCTGCTTTGGGTGTGGCTGGAAGTGTTATAAGATGCAAGGTTGTTAGTTATTTTGGAAACAAGGGCACATTGTGCATATCAGTAACAGACTGTCTGGACTGGGTGTCATGACATGTTCTCCTACTTAAGACAGGAATAGAAAGATTGTTAAGAAAAGTAACAGTGCAAACTCCTTTGGGTTGTCTGCATTGAAAACCCGTGATTGAATATATGTTGGCATCTTAACATCAGTTTTATTTTAATGTTACTAATTTTTAGGTATAACTGGACCAAAGGAAATTCAGTTATATTGATACTTGACTGAGAGTAGCCATCCTAACAGATGAAACTCCATGCAAATTCTTTTTTCTCTTGACAGTGTCTTTAATGCAGCAGTTTGCTTTCTAGATCTGTTTGACCACAAACGGTAATGAAATTGAGATATGGCAGTGCTCTGAGAACCATTTAAAGTACGTAAAGACACAGAATGATCAAAATTTTGTATGCCTAGTTATGTATAAAACGACACTTTCTAAATCGATATTGAAATGAAATACCAGATTATTTTACTAGTTCAGTAAAGTCAGGCTAGATAAAAAAAAAAATTAAGAATAAAAAAAAAATTGGACTTTATTTTCTTTTTTTTAAATGTATTTTAAACTTATACAGGCCTAAAGTTACTATATTAAAATAGTTTAAAAAATGTTCAAGCTGCACATGTTTGCTTCCAATGTTTGAGAGAGAGAGCCAAAACACTGAACTGGTGGAAGTCATTGGCCAGAATTTGTGAAGAGCTAAACTAGCTTTTGACAGATACAGAGAATATTTTCACTTCAGTTCAATGATTAGTTCAGTCAAAGTTGAGAAACTGGGAGTTGAAAGAACAAGATTTTTTTCCCCTTTTATTATAAAAAGTTTTTATATGAACACTGGTATACTAGTAACTAGTTCACACTTTTACTGCTCAGTACACTTGAAGATGTTTAGTTGTCCAGCTTTAATTTGAAGGAAAAAGTGTTTTCTACATCAGGGGTCAGCAACTTTTCAGAAACGGTGTGCTGAGTCTTCATTTATTCACTCTAATTTAAGGTTTTGCATGCCAGTAATACCTTTAAACATTTTTACACACTCTTTCTATAAATCTATAATATATAACTAAACTATTGTTGTATGTAAATAAAAAAGGCTTTTAAAATTAAATTTAAAATGCAGAGTCTCCCGAACTGGGGGCTAGGACCTGGGCAGTGTGAGTGCTGCTGAAAATCAGCTTGTGTGCTGCCTTCGGAATATGTGCCATAGGTTGCCTATTCCTGTTCTACATGCATATCTTGTTCTCTGCGTCTGAAAATACATGTCAATTTTTATTCGTTCTATTAGCCATCCAAACAGATGTTCAGTACAACTGTTTTATTACACATCAAGGGAAACTGATTACTCTAAGTGTTAAAGAAGTACTTCTGCAAATTTAAAAGTTAATGTATGTTAATGAGACTAATGGACATCAGCTTCAAAAAAGACTACAGAGCACCATCCATTCGTAAACAGTTTATGAACATATATGGGAATAATTTCATTTACTATTAAAATGTAACCGTCTCTGTGGGATGGAAGTTGCTGCTGATTAACAGCAGACAAACAACTATCCCGGGACAGAAGTAGAGATCACTTTTCTGAATATTTTTGCAGCAATATGCAATGCATTTTTCAGAAAGCTGCAGGTATTCCCAGTTGAAATGAGCACCCACACTGACAGTTTTTACCCAATCATTAATAGTTTACATGGACCAAATGACTTACCTTGATATTTGCTTTTTATAGAGCTTAAAACAAACTAAAAAATGTGGAGATATCAGAATACTAGATTTGTTGTTTTAGCTTGCACTAGAGTGCACTATTTAAATCAAAGTGGTGTAAACCCTCAATTTTAATATTTAATTAAATAATTTTAATGTATACCAGCAAAGGCAGGTAAACTTGATTTTAATCTAGCTTTGCATTTGTACTACTTTTCTTAAAGAGAGTGATTACTGTTGGTTACCATTCAAACATGCCGATTTGCAACTAAATACAGCTTTTACACTAAATTTGGTTATTTTTAATAACCAGGAGGATATAATATATCATAATTATTTAACCAATTATATAGTTTAACATACATTTCTTCAGATTTGGTCTGTACTTATGTTAAAAATTGACTAATAAACAACAAATGCATCAATTTTTCACTCATGATTTGTGTCAAGCTGCATTTGGATGGAAATTGGAACTTTAAAAATGCACAAAGCATTTTAAATTTGTTTTTAATAGTTAAGTAAAACTACCTTAAATGTGTTGGATACATATGGAAAAGTATATCAGAACATGCTTTAAAATTTAAAATTAAAATTTGAGCTGAATAGGTTTTCCTGCTAAAATCTTCTTAAGTTATGATCTAAGCCTCTCGACTTGTAGCTGGCTAGGATAAATTATTACACAGTTACTTGGCTTGTAAAAGGAAGTGACATATCTTGCAGGAAATGAAATTGCACAGCATTACACTAGTCAGAACTGGTTTGCTACATTAGACTTTTATGCTATATTCCATAGTAAACTTAAGGTACAGAAACACTTCCTTTTCATATTCCAGTGTAAATTGTACATTACAGGCTGTGAAACCTGTAAAAGCTTAGTGCCTGTGTGTTTTTGTTCGAGGTAGCGGTGTGTGGAGTTTAGGAGCCTGCTAGACAAGGCTGAGGGCTTCCTTACAAGGCTCTAGCTTGCCATCCTTTTGATTCCTAATCCCTTTAGGATCCTTGATAAGGTGGCAGGGCTAATTCATGTCGGGCCTCCACTTGGAGGAGTCAGCACTAGACTCACCGGCAGCTAGTTTATGCAAGCAGCTTGAATGCTTCCCTTTTAATGCAGTGGTGTGCATCTCCTGTTTGGGAGCGTGCAAGCCACTTGCACACATTAAAGTGACCAGAGACAGCTGCTGGTGAGCCTGGTTCCCGTGCCATTGGGCAGGGCTGGGGGCAGTACAGTGATGCCGAAGGAGCTGCCTGGTCTGGGCACTGGTTCCTGTGAGCAGCAGCCCAATGTGCTGCTGCTGTCATCACTGTCCTTCCTGGCAGAGCCCTGCAGCTCCATGGATATACATTTTGTATCCACACAAGGCTCTAGGTGTTTGTACACAAGTGCAAGAAGTTTCACCCATCTGAGTATTTAATCTGAGTGCTTGGTATTAAATAAGAATATTGCAATAATAGGCATCACAGAAACTTGGTGGAAGGATGATAATCAATGGGGCACAGTAATAGCAGAGTACAAAAATATATAGGAATGATAGGGTAGGTCACACTGGTGGAAGAGTGACACTATATGTGAAAGAAGACTTAGTAAAAATCTTAAATGTATCAAACCTCATCATAGAATCTCTATGGATAGAAATTCCATGCTTGGATAATAAGAGTATAGCAGTAGGAATATACTCCTGACCAGGATGGTGATTGTGAAATGCTCCAGGGAGATTAGAGAGGCTACATAAAACCCAATAATAGGATTTCAACTATCCCCTGATTGGCTGGGTATGTTACCTCACGATGGAATGCAGAGATAAAAATTCGAGATACCATTAATGACTGCTTCTTGGAGTATCTAGTCCTGAAACCTGCGAAGTGTTGCACAGGATCTTGTCCAAGAGGTGAATGTAGCTGAACTGCTCAGTAATAGTAACTCTAATATAATTAAATTTAATATCTTTGAAGGGGGGAAATACCAAAGAAATTCACCGCAATAGCATTTGTCTTCAAAAGGGAGAATTTCATAAAAAGGTTGTTAGTTAAATAGAAATTTAAAAAGAACAGTCCCAAGAGTGAAAAGCCTGCAAGCTGCATGAAAACTTTAAAAACACCATAATAGAGGCTCAAATTAAATGTATGCCCGAGTTTAAAAAAAAAGAGAGGACCATAAAAAGGAACCTTGGCTAAACAGTGTAAAAGAGGTGGTTAGATAGAGAGACATTTTAAAAACTGGAAGTCAGATCTTACTATGAACATAAACTCTAGCAAGTCAAGTGTAAAAATTATATATATAAAAAAATAAAATTAGGTAGGCTAAAAGAGAATTAGAAGAGCAACTAACAAAAGACACATGTTACAAAGGGATCTCACAAAACTGCGTGACTGGGCAACAAAATGGCAGGTGAAATTCAATGTTGATAAATGCAAAGTAATGCATATTGAAAAACATAATCCCAACTATACATATAAAATGATGGGGTCTAAATTAACTGTTACCACTCAAGAAAGAGATCTTGGAGTCATTGTGGATAATTCTCTGAAAACATCCTCTCAATGTGTAGCAGCAGTCAAAAA
Source organism: Gopherus evgoodei (assembly GCF_007399415.2). Lineage (NCBI taxonomy): Eukaryota > Metazoa > Chordata > Testudines > Testudinidae > Gopherus > Gopherus evgoodei. Next base: position 37,627,686 of record NC_044329.1, read on the forward strand.
AGCGAACAGTGTTGGTAATCATTCAGAAAGGGATAGATAATTAGACAAATTAGGGGTTGGGCCCAAAGAAACTTGATGAGGTTCAAAAAAGATCTATTAGCATTGGGAAAAGTACAGAGAAGGGCAGCAAAAGTAAGGCATGTGGAACAGCTTCCATATGTGGAGAGATTACAAACGCTGGGACTGTTCCTATTGGAAAAGGAAATAGACTAAGGAGGAATATGATACAAGTTTATAAAATCATGACTGGTTGGAGAAAATGAATAAGAAAGTGTTTACCTCTTTGCGTAACACAAAACTTGGGTGCCACTCAATGAAATTAATGGGCAGCAGGTTTAAAAGAAGCATAAGTAAGTATTTCTTCATACAATTCAGTCGACCCCTCGAACTCATTAGCCAGGGGATGCGAAGATCAAAACTATAACTGGGTTCAAAAAGAATTAGATAAGGTAATGAAGCATAGATCCATCAATGGCTATTAGGGTACGTCTACACCACCCATCGGATCGGCGGGTAGCGATCGATTTATCGTGTGTAGTGTAGATGTGATAAATCGATCCCCGATCACTCTCCCGTCGACTGCTCAACTCCAGCTTGGCGAGAGGCAGAAGCAAAGTCAACGGGGGAGCAGCAGCTGTTGATCCCGCGCCGTGAGGATGCAAAGTAAGTGATTTTAAGTCGATCTAAGATGTATCTACTTCAGCTATGCTATTCTCGTAGCTGAAGTTGTGTATCTTAGATCAAACCTCTTTGTCGTCGTCGTCTTCCCCCCTCCCCCCCCGTGCCAGGGCATGATATGAGCATTCATCCACAAAACCATCATGAGATATTCACTAGAAAGGCTGGAAAGGTATACAAAAATTGTTCATGCCAAAACAAATTTCAACTGAATGAAAGAATTGTATATACTGTAGGAATAATATATAGATGTATTCATGTTAACTTATATAAAAGCTTGCATAAAATAAATTACACCAGTCTTTCCCAAGCACATTCATGTTGAGCAAGGTTATAAAAAGTCTAGTTTTCCACAAGAAATCAACTAGATACAGTAATTTGTGCTACCTTTCTCTTGGTAGTAGGCTAGGTTTTTTCGAGGTTATTTAGATTAGTTAGGGGACATAACCAAACTAAGTGATTGGACAGTTTGTTGGCTGATGAAGTTTAATGTGGATAATTGCGAAGCAATGCATTTTGGAGGGGAAAAATTTGTACTGTTCATACATCTTTACAGGATTCTAAATTAACTATAGTAATGCCTAGGTTCCTTTCCTGAGCTGTGATACCTCAGTATCTGTGTTTTTTGACCACAGGTACGTATTGCGTAAACAAGAATTTAAGATGTTTGAGTAACGGAATGGAGAATAGTATCAGAGGGGTAGCCGTGTTAGTCTGGATCTGTAAAAAGCAACAGAGTCCTTTGGCATCTTATAGACTAACAGATGTATTGGAGCATAAGCTTTATGGGTGAATACCCACTTCGTCAGACGCGTGTAATGGAAATTTCCAGAGGCAGGTATAAATATGCAGGCAAGAATCAGTCTACAGGGTAATGAGGTTAGTTCAATCAGGGAGGATGAGGCCCTCTTCTAGCAGTTGAGGTGTGAACACCAAGGAAGGCAAAACTGCTTTTGTAGTTGGCTAGCCATTCACAGTCTTTGTTTAATCCTGAGCTGCTGATGTCAAATTTGCAAATGAACTGAAGCTCAGCGGTTTATCTTTGAAGTCTGGTCCTGACTTCTTTTGCTGTCGGATGGCTACCTTTTAATCTGCTGTTGTGTCCACACAGACTGGAGAATGTCTGTGGCTGTGACTGACTTGGTTGCACAGACCTCATTCTGACACATTTCAGTGGGTGGTGCTTTTATCCTGGTGGTGCCCATCTCCTCCCTTGGACCGCTTTGAAGCGGGGAATCATTATAGATAGTATTTTACAGATGGGAAACTGAGGCACAAAGGCTGTGACCTGCTCAGGCTCACACAGGAAGTCTGTGGCACCGCAAGGAATTGAACCTGGTTCTCTCATATCCCACTGGGCCATCCTCCTTCCCCTGGATGGCGAACAGTACAGGAAATAATGAGCCATAAATCAGTGGTGCAGCATAATTGTGAATATTGTGTGAAGCACTGCTCGCCTCATCTCAAAAAAAGATGTGGCTCAAGACTGATTAGGAGCCCAGAAAAACTCTCAGATAAAGGATAAAAACTGATAGACAAAAAAAATTTTCTTTTTAATACAAACTGTGGAACTCATTGCCAGAGGATGCTATTGAGGCCAAGTGCTTAGTAAGATTGAAATAGGGATTTGATACTTACGGATAACAGATATCCAGTATTATAATAGTTAATGCTAGCAAAGAATATTTGGAAAGAGAAAAAAATGTGTTTTAGGGCTTAAGCCATTCTCTAGCTACAAGGGATTAGGATTCAATCATAATGGAAGCATATTACCCACCATTTGCCTATAGACTGGGGGACGGGGCTGGAGGGTGGCACAGTGGTGCTAGAAGCTTCTAGTTAGCGCTTTGCTGAAATTCTTAAATGGTTTTCCATTCCAACTGTAATAAATGTGAAAGTTGCTCATTGGTACTGCAGGTGGGTGATAGATGTATGAATTTCTGTTAAGCTTATCTTACTCAACATTCCTAGCAGTGAAGGAATAGGGAGGAGTCTTGATTGAATGGACTGAAGTAATAAACCGAACTCCTGAAATAAAATTTAATGCTGACAGGAGTTAAGTAGCTAAATAAAAATTCATGTTCATTTCAAAGTCCAGAACATTGGTTACTTCAAATTGGGGATCAGATGTGCCATTGTATGAAACAGTCTGACAGAAAAGCAGGTGATGCTGCAAGTGAGAGAGATTAATCAAAACATGACCACAATAATAGGGACTTGGTGTTACGTTAGACTTAATCCTGACTGAATCTCTTTTTTATGTCCAAAAAGTGGCGAAATCAGTTAGACCATAAAAACTGGAAGGCAAAGAATTGAATTTGGTAAAGTAACAACTTTTTTTATGCCAACATTTCCTTAATTAGGAGGAAATGAGCAGTTTAAAGAAATGATTGAAGCACTTGACCGTAGGTGCATTCCTTCAGACATATTTAAAGCTTTAATACAGAAAAAAATTCAGAATAAGACTGTGTTAAAATTAAGGTGATGGTTGGCACATGAAGAATGACACAATAGTGGGTAATCCAAGCATCCATTCAAAGGGAAAATATTCCTAATTAACGCTAGTTATTGATTCTGAAAAGGAAACAACATATTGTCGAAGATGCCATGCAAGAATGTGGAGACAAGTATGACAATGAGGCTTCTGCTTTTTGCTAAGAAATTTTAAATGAAAATTGCATGTAAAACACAAATGAATGTTAATGATGCAAAGTCAAGCACTCCAAAGTTAAATGCCAAAATTAGTGTTCTGCACAATCTTAATTTGGCCCTTTTGTGCATATTCATTGTGATAGTCTTTGATTACATGACTACTTACTACTTTTCTCTGTAGGACCTGGCTAATTCAGTGCAGAAGATACAAGATGCTCACAGAATGAATCAGGGTTGTGTAGTCAGAGACCTGCCTCACCTGTGGCACAAGTTGGAAGGGGGAATAGTTAATGAGGCAGAGGATTGGAAGGAGAGAATGGATGGTCACATGGTTAAAGCAGTTGAATGTAACCCTCATGGAGAACTGTATTCTGTCCCTGAGTTTGCCAGAGAGGTCCTTTGCAATGCTAAGCAAATCACCTAAATTCAAAAATTTCAGATAGCTGTAGTGTTTTCCTCATTTTCTGAGGGCTTGTCTACATCAGAAAGTTGCAGCACTGGTGAGGGAGTTACAGCGCTGCAACTTTGATGGTGTACACATCTGCAGGGCACCACCAGCGCTGCAACTCCCTGTTTGCAGCGCTGGCCGTACTCCCGTTTTGTCTCGGGTGTAGAGGATCCAGCGCTGGTGATCCAGCGCTGGTAATCCAATGTAGACACTTACCAGCGCTTTTCTTGACCTCCGTGGAAGGAGGAAGCCTCTGGTAATCAAGCTGGTCTCCTTTCCCGGTTTGCTCTCTCGTTCCCGGAACCCCGAGCAAGCAGGTCTCCTTCCCTGCGGTTTGCTGGGTGGCTCCGGGAACGCGAGAGCAAACCGCGGCGAAGCTGGTCTCCTTTCCCGGTTTGCTCTCGCGTTCCCGGAACCCCGAGCAAGCAGGTCTCCTTCCCTGCGGTTTGCTGGGTGGCTCCGGGAACGCGAGAGCAAACCGCGGCGAAGCTGGTCTCCTTTCCCGGTTTGCTCTCGCGTTCCCGGAACCCCCCTTGAAGCCGCCCAACAGCGCTGCAGTGTGGCCACATCTAACACCACTTGCAGCGCTGGTTGCTGTAAGTGTGGCCACTCTGCAGCGCTGGCCCTATACAGCTGTACTAATACAGCTGTAACAACCAGTGCTGCAAAATTTTAGATGTAGACATGGCCTGAGTGTCTGTTTGAAGACATCTGGGGCCTTATTTGGAGAAGTGCTGGGTACTCACAACTACAGATGAAGTCAATGGAAGCTATGCTTTGAACTATAAAATGCTAATTACTCTTTTAAAAAAAATTAAAAGATGGGGGGATGCTTATGGCCTGATTTTTCTTTCTCACAGGTTGAGTACCCAAAATTAATAGAAATATGAAAATTTTGGTCATAATCTCTACCTCAATTTCCCATTTGTAAAATAGAAATACCACCTAAAAAGTTGTCGTCAAGATGAGTTCATTAATGTTTGTGAAACATTCAGATATTGCAGTGATGAGCACCATTAGAAAGCCCCTGAAGAAAAATGATTTTGTAGCCAGTGCAGGGTTTAGGTCATGTGCAGAAATAAGTAATGGCCACATGCTGAGAAGGATAAAAGGAAATACTTAGTAATTACCTATTCAGTGAATTTATCCCATGCACTGAATGGAACAAGGATCCCTGGGGATGGGGGAGGATGTGATCATGTAATTAAAGAATATATCATAATGTGTATACCCAAAAGTGAACTAAGATTACCCAGGCAACCTAAATTCTGATTTTTAACTTAGATGTTTTGATTTTGCAGCCTTTAAGATTTTAAAATGTTCTTTTAATGTAATTTCCTAGAATTTTTCTTTAAAAAATAATCTTTAAAAAACCCAACAAATTCAGTCATAGGTAAGGCTAAGATTTTGTCATGGATATTTTTTGTAAAAGTCAGACAGGTCTCTAGCAATAAAGAAGAATACACAGAAGCCCATGATCTGTCCTTGACTTTTTTACTAAAAATATCCATGATAAAATGGAAAGTGACTGGGCAACTATGGGGTCGCTGGGAACTCTGGGGCACCGCCACTCATGGGAACTCAGAGCTCCAGGATCCCCCTGCCCCAACTGGCAGAGGGGAGGTGCAGGGTCCCACTACCCCCTCCCCAGCATTGGGGAGCTTTGGGCACCCCCCTGCAGCCACTGCAGTGGGGAACTGTCAGGGTCCCCTTGCCCTGTGGCAGTGGCTGGGGAGCTGTCAGGGTCCCCCTGCCCTGTAGTGGTCGCTGAGAAGTCCGCCCCCCCGCAGTGGCAGGAGCACCTTACAGCTCCCTGCTACTGCGAGAGGAGGCAGGACCCTGCATCTCCCAGCTGCCAGGGCTAAAGTCACAGAGGTCTTTGGAAGTCATGGATTCTGTGACTTCTGCAACTTTCGTGACAAAATCCTAGCCTTAGTCAGTCATAGGGAACCATACTGTTTCACAGGGCTGGAACAACAGCTGATTGAAAAGGTAGCATTTCACTATTTTTTTCAAAACTAATTCTGCTTTCAGTTAAAAAATGTTCATTTTTAAAAAATGTTTTGAAAAGTTTCTTCCACTTCAGTGGGAAGGGAACACTTTCTCACGTTTTTTGTTTTGTTTTTCAGTGTGAGTGTAAGAAAGTAATTGTGAAAAGTCATGTGGGGCTTTTTCACAAAAGTTATTTTTGGTATCAATTTTTGTTTTGAATTTTCTTTAAGTGGGAAATTTCAAAGAAACATTTTTATGAAACTTTTCATCCAGTCAGAATACCATTTTTTGACTTTGAGCAAAAAAATTCAACTAGCTCTATTTGCAATGTTTAGATCAGACCTATACCACTTGAGCTAACAATTTACCATTGCCAACAGCAACTTTATCTTCTATCCAGAGTTGCAATCAGTAGAGGCTCTCCTTTCTTCTCACTGCTGACAGGGCATTCTCTAAGGGCTTTCAAATTTGTGGGAGTTAGCTGGAAAAAAATTAATACTTCATCTTGCCAATGAAAATTGTTGCAACTCTCGAAGACTTTTTTTGCTTTGTATCCAACTACCATAAGAGAGTTTACTTGGAGCATGAAGGACTATTTGATGAAATCATAGTCTATACTTTACACAACGAGAGGCGCTAAACTTAAATATACAGTTGACAGAGTTTCAGAAGAACTTTTATGAATACAGGATGACACTACTGTTGTGGTCTCAATGGAAATCTTGCTTGATCTAGTGATCAGAGAACTAACACTACATAAGAATGAATTGGAATAAGTATTTAGATAAGTATGGAATCTTTTCATTGCGTGACCAACATGACTGATCCTGAATATAAAGGTCAGACTGAGCCCAAACAGGTGGAGTGGTAGTTGAATGGGTAATGGAATGAAATCCAGCGTTCGTTCTTTCCTATCTATAAATTTGAAGATCCTAGATTTACAATAAACTGACAATCTTCTTTGCATCTGAACTGTAAATTTTTAAAAACTGCACTGCTGTCTAGTTAGCTCAACTTCAGTGGTGTTTTTGGCGTATTTGGTTTAGTTTAGTGTCAATTCTTAATAGACCTGTTGTAGAAAAAGCAAATGATTTTTTTCCAGCTATCTCACATTTGGGCAGATACAAAAGCGTGGTAGACTTAAGCTAATAAACTGGTCTCTTATCATTATTGCTCTGATTAATTACGGAATTGTTAACTCTTCTTTTAGGACAAAATGCCTTTTTAAGATTTTTTTCTTTGTAAACATAATTATATCTTAAAGTATGTGGTGTTTCAATTAATAAAACCTTAGTGGGTTTTTTCAGGTTGAGGCAAACCAAAACTGCATCACATCATGCAGGTTTCAGAATTTATGAACCCGCAAGTTCTTTGGACTTTCAGGCTTGGTACGCTTGAAGTACCAAGAGTCAAGGACTGTTGGAATAAGTGAAGTTTTTATTTAGTGTCTAAGTGAAATCCAAAACACCTAAGTAGAAGAGCAGATAAGTAGGTAAGGGGGAGAAAAATGACACAGGCATTGCATAGAAACAAACAAAGGTCGTATTTTTGTATTAGCATTTCAGAGCAGCTCATTTTACCAGCTTCTTCCCTGGCCAGATTTACCAGAAGAGGACACCTGACTCTGCTTAGTAGCCAGTCAGAGGCAGTGATTGATGAACAGCTAAATAGACCTACATGCAAGGTCTCATTAAGGTTGGTGCCAAGCCCAATCACCTAATCCTTCTATCTTAACCTGACCTACTTCAGGTTGGCAATTGGACAGGTGCTCCATAGCAGTGGGTCTCAACCTGCAGGCCACTTGCAGCCCAATCAGCACACAGCTGCAGCCCATGTGACAACCTCAGGGCCGTACAGGTAGTATAGATGTTGTGTGGATGTGGCTCAATTAACACACAGGGAGCTTCATATGCAATCCACGATAGTAAATAGGTTGGGAACCACTGTTCCATTGTCTCCCAACTCAACAGTAAGTCTAAGGATCTGTGCACCAGGAAGTTAGTGGCTAACTTTCACAAAACCGTGTGAGTCAGATCAGCTGTGGGCCTCTGTAGTTGTCTAGAGGTTATATGAGACACCAGAAAAGCCCAGTCTATGATCTTCATGGTCGCAAATCAAGATTTCTCTCTGGCCCTAGTGTGACGCTATTCTTTTAATTACCAGTAGCCTTGTGGGCAGGAAGATGCTTTAGTTACATTCATGGCAGGCTATGTTTCTGCACAACTTCTGAATTGCATCTTCGTTTAAGAGAAAAAACCGTTTTTAAGCCTTAAATTAGGCTTTGTTGAACTTGCATACATGACTTCCTCCCAGTTAATAAGGCTTATATCATTACTTTGGAACAGAAGTAAAACAATGAATTCTTGCTAAATCTGTTCAGTTCTAGGTTCCACATTTTTAAACCCAGAGCCCTTAGGAACAAGGAAAAGCTGGCAGACATTGAAGGGGTGTAAAAACAAAAAAAAAACAAAAACCCTTCTCTTAAAAACAGGACAGGTTATCACTTCAGATAATTTAGGTTTATATTGCCTTAGATTCCTGTTGGATTCACTACTGGCTTTTGTAGCCCTTTGTTACCACTAGGGGAGGTTGCTGCTGTCTTTTAGTATGCAGCATACTTGGGGAAGGTACTTCTGTCCCCTTTAAAGGGTAATTGTATTCTTGTTGCCTCGATCTTCATCCCCAGCTGGTATAGACAATAAAAATGTATGAATTGCTTCAGAAAGTTTTTATAGGATTGTTTTATTTGTTCCACACACAGTCAGTCTAACCAGCTTTCCCTGTGTTGGAATACTAGATATAACTCTTGGCTTCTGTTTCAGAGTTCACTGTATTGAGCAAATAGAGATTGAGAAACACATTCATTACATTGGAAGCTGGTATACTTGCATGTGACTTAAAGCCTTCTAGGCTAGGAGTCATAGTTTTTCTGTAAAAGTCTTGATCTTGGAAGATGATTTTGGGTGAGCATTGGGAGTTCTTCTTCCAGGGGCATTTTTCTTGGGAAATTAGTGTTGCATTAACTGATTGAAATCATGGGGCCACTTGAAAAACTCAGGTGCAGTAAAGTGGCTGTACTGTCCACAAGTTCTGAAGGAATAGTGTATGAAATAATGGAGATAGTGATTAGCATATGTACTACATCCTTAAAAGCAGCATTACTCCATCAGCATATTTCCAGTCCACAGAAAAGGAGCTAAAAGAGATGCTGTGAATTAGATTGAAGAGCTTTACTTCTATTTTAGGGACACGATATAGTTCAGTACACCTCTACCCCGATTTTAATGCTGTCCTCGGGAACCAAAAAATCTTACCACATTATAGGTGAAACAGCGTTATACTGAACTTGCTTTGATCTGCTGGAGCGCATAGCCCCACCCCCAGGAGCGCTGCTTTACTGCATTATATCCGAATTTGTTATATTGGGCTGCGTTATATCGGGGTAGAGGTGTATATTGTAGCTTCACCTGCTATGATCAAACCAGCCTGGCTTATGAATGGAAAATCCTGCCTTCTGAGTGGAAAAACTAAATAAAATAAAGCTGACACTGGTTGTCACTAACTTGGACTATCAAAAGTTTTTGATCAGTTCTTGCCAGAAGTGCAGAAAATAACAAAGGGGAGCTTTTATGAGTGGAAATGAAATGATAACCTTTTAAGGATCAGTATTCAATTAGAGAAATCTTACAAATGATTTAAAATAAGACTTTTTCCATAATCCTCTCTGACTTGTTGGACGCATAAACTAGCAAAATAAAAACTGGTCATATGCTGATGAACTGTAAATGCAGAGTCCTCTGGGGAAGGCCAAAGATAATGTCACTTACTCAAAGTCCTTCAGTTGTATGGCAGTAGTTAAAACAGGACAATTTTCCAGAAGCAGGTTGAGTGTTGTACACTATGATGCCAGTAGAGTTTTTCTGCCCTTTTTATTCATCTCTGCTTTTATTCCCTCTGCAGGAAGAAAGTGCTGAGAGAGTCAAGGCACTGAATTTGGTTAGGAGTATTATGGGACTTGCATAGGTATATGGCCATCAGGAAGTTTAGACTTGAAATTAGGCGAAGGTTTCTAACCATCAGAGGAGTGAAGTTCTGGAACAGCCTTCCCAGGGGAGCAGTGGGGGCAAAAGACATCTGGCTTCAAGACTAAGCTTGATAAGTTTATGGAGGGGATGGTATAATGGGATAGCCTAATTTTGGCAATTAATTAATCTTTGACAATTAGCAGTAAATATGCCCAATGGCCTGTGATGGGATGTTAGATGTGGTGGGTTCTGAGTTACTGCAGAGAATTCTTTCTTGAGTGTCTGGCTGGTGAGTCTTGCCTATGTGCTCAGGGTTTAGCTGATCGCAATATTTGGGGTTGGGAAGGAATTTTCCTCCAGGGCAGATTGGCAGAGGCCCTGGAGTTTTTTCACTTTCCTCTGCAGCATGGGGTACGGGGCACAGGCCACTTGCTGAGGATTCTCTGCACCTTGAAGTCTTTAAACCATAATTTGAGGACTTCAGTGGCTCAGACATAGGTGAGGGGTTTGTTGCGGGAGTGGGTGAGATTCTGTGTGTTGTGCAGGTCAGATTAGATGACCATAATGTCCCTTCTGACCTTGAAGTCTATGATTCTATAGGTCTAGAGATGGCCAAGACTAATTTTTCTTCGAAAGAAGAAAATATCAGAGGGACTGGGATGTTTCTAACATTATGAAAGTTGGGGAACAGATCAGTAGCTCATCTTTTATCTTGTACCATAATACAAGAACACTTGACTAAAATGAAAGGGCAGTGAGTCCAGGTGGATGGCTTTGATTTCTAGAATGTGTATGTATAGCTGAGCTTTCTGACAGAAGCATAGGTCCTGAGTTTTGAAGACATAGGTGGGCTCCCATCCTTGAGTGGAGACATCCATTATCAGAGTCTTTGTAGGTGGAAGTGCAGAGAAGGGTACTCCGCTGCACACTTTAATAGCGTCTTTCCAGCAATTAAATGCGTAGGAGGATTTCTTGTGGGACACTGACCATCATGTTTGTGATATGTTAGATACAATGACTTTAACTACAGTGATATGGAGCATAGGTGAAGTCTGACAAATTGTCACATAGGTGCATGAGATTGTGTCCCCCAAAAGCCTGAGGCATGTTCGCATTGATGTCTTTGGATGAGCCTGAAGTTATTTTGTTTAAATTTCACTATAATACAAAATCTTTCTTGTGGAAAATAGATTCCAGATCAGTGAAAGTTAACTGCTTGTATGAAGTCTGTGCGGAGAGAGCAGCTGTGAACTTCTCTGATTTTCAGGCCCCGTGTGGCAAAGAGTTGTTTTGAACTGAATTGGTCATCTGTGGGGGTTGCTCTCCTCAGATCAACCTTTGAGATGGGGTAGTCGTTGAGATAGGTAGACATGGATTCTTTGTCTCCTAAGTTGAGCTGCCACAACTGCCAAGCATTTGGTAAATATCCTTGGTTCTGTGGAAAGGCCAGGACTCTGTTCTTGTCGTGAGATGCTCCTACTAGGAATCTGAGGTGTATATCCGGTGAGCTGGATGTATGGATATGTGAAGATAGACATTTTGGAGGTCAAGAACTATATATCAGTCTTGAGGATCTAATAAAAGAATTATGGAGGCCTGAGTCACCATCCTGATTTTCAACAAATTTATAGATTTCAGATGTAGAAGGTCAAAATGGGACACCAACTTTCTTCTTTGAAATGAGAAAATAATGGAACTAAAACCCATGCCCTCTGAATCCTAAAGGCACGTTTTACTCTGCTCCAGGTTGGAAAGGGGAGTCAACTTCCAGTTTTAACAGTATTTTGTGAGAAGTGTCCCTGAAAAGGGGTGGGGAAGAAGGGACTAGAACTGGATAGAATAACGCTTGAGAAAAAATTCTGGACCTCCTGGTTTGAAGTGATCTGAGTCCAGGCTTCCCAGATGTAAGAGATAGTTGACATAGCAGATCAGAGTGGAAGAAGAGGGGAGATACTGCAGCAGAGGTGGCCAACCTGTGGCTCCAGAGCCACGTGCGGCTCTTTAGAAGTTAATACGTGGCTCCTTGTATAGGCACCGACTCCGGGGCTGGAGCTACAGGTGCCAACTTTCCAATGCGCTGGGGGGGGCTCACTGCTCAACCCCTGGTTCTGCCATAGGCTCTGCCCCCACTCCACTCCTTCCTGCCTCCTTCCCTGAGCCTGTTGTGCTCTTGCTCCTCCCCCCCAAGCCTCCTTCACACCACGAAACAGCTGATCAGGAGGTGCGGAGAGGGAGGGGGAGGTGCTGGTCAGTGGGGCTGCTGGTGGGCAGGAGGTGCTGTGAGCTGGGGAGGGAACAGGGGAACTGATGTGGGGGCTGCTGACTTATTACTGTGCTTCTTTGGCAATGTACATTGGTAAATTCTGTCTCCTTCTCAGGCTCAGGTTGGCCACCTCCGTACTGGAGAAAGTCTGTCAGACTCAACACTAGTGTTACAACAACTGCGGGGTGGAAGTTGTAAAATGTGTAGCAACAGAGGAGGAGTCTGAGGGTAGTAATTGCTTGAAGCCCTACTTCTTCCTTGGTTGTGCCAAAGCCCTCTGCAACTGGGGCTGGCACATTTACTTTATCCTATTTTTATCAGTGTCATTCTTTCCTGCACAGTGGAAAATTGTTCAATGAGTAAGCTATTGAAGGTGTTTGGTTTTTGTCTTGTACTGCAGCAAGACTATAACTTGGGGCTTTCTACATATGGACCTACTACTAGAAAAGAATATGAGATGAAGACAGTCTTTTGTGTGGATAATGAGAGAAATTAAAAGCATCATTATTAGCACATGTCTGCATAGCGTCTCACCTAAATTTGGTGGTAGAGTGTAAGTATCCTTTGATTTTTACAAGCCAAAATTAGATACAAAATTAGATACAAAAGATGCAGGTAGAATTTGCAGCATTTTGTTGAGATGACAGCCTCTAACTGCCTGGGATGGGGATGGATATTTTGTACCAGGGTGTCAAGTATCAGAGGGGTAGCTGTGTTTGTCTGGATCTGTAAAAGCAGCAAATAGTCCTGTGGCACCTTATAGACTAACAGACGCTATGCCGACGAAGTGGGTATTCGCCCACGAAAGCTCATGCTCCAATACGTCTGTTAGTCTATAACGGGTAGACAACCTATGGCACAAACTAATTTTCAGTGGCACTCACACTGCCTGGGTCCTTGCCGCCAGTCCAGGGGGCTCTGCATTTGAATTTAATTTTAAATGAAGCTTCTTAAACACTTTAAAAACCTTATTTATTTTTACATACAACAATAGTTTAGTTCTAAATTATAGACATAGAGAGGGACCTTCTAAAAACGTTAAAATGTATTACTGGGACGTAAAACCTTAAATTAGAGTGAATAAATGAAGACTCGGCACAGCACTTTCGAAAGGTTGCCAACCCCTGGTCTGTAAGGTGCCACAGGACTCTTGGCTGATGTACCAGGGTGCAGTCCTTCAACTTACAGTACTCAATCTCTTGTTATCTATGTCTGTCTGAAAGTAAATTTGATGCTCTGCACACACCCCTTTAGCTGCTGAAAGGGAAGAGGAGCAATATCTCTTCCTTCATGCCTCCTGGCTACTGTGAGAAACAGAGGAAAGAAATCTATGCTCTGTCACCAGTTTTTTGTGGCCACCTCTGAAATATCTGACGTCTGCCTCGTCTGCTGTTCATAGCTTTGCTAGGCAGCAGAATAGCTGTGATTCTTTAGTTACACTGTTACCCACAAGGTTCTTGAGTAACAGCAGAGAAGATCTTGTTTGACGGTTTTGCCAAAGAGAAGCAGTATGAAATTATCAACAATGTAGCATTAAAGATGCCTATGTGCAGATTTAAGAAGAAAACAACTCCATTGGTTTATACTTTGAGAGTTCTCTGCGATATTGTAATTTCTTACATTAGAAGGTAACAATTGGAAACAACTGAGTGCACTGGCAATATGGCTTGGCAGCTAGAAACAAGAACGAGCACTTATGTGACTAGCCAGATCTCTGCAGACCACCTGCAAATAACCTGCATACCCGTAGTGATCAATGGACAGTTTGACAGCTGCTTCTTTGAAGCATCAAGTATAGGTCATGGCTGTCCGCAGGACTAGGTTGGATAATGGTCTGATCTTGCGTCACAAATTCTGCCATTGTAAGAATAATTGAAAAAGCAAAAATGAATGGAGAGAGTTCTAAAGGTAGATACACCAGATTTGAACAGTTTTATTGTATAGGGAACAGGAGGGAAAACAGTGCAGGTCTCTTGAGGGATAGTGAGGCATATAGTAAGAGAAGGCAGGTATTACTAGGAAACTATTTTCTAGCGATAATTAAGGCGCATGCTAGAAACAGGAGTTGTCTGTGGGCAGAAGATGAAAGATTAATGTAACGAAGAGTAACACTAGGTAAAAAGAATAAACCAATGCAACTTTAAACGTACCAGGTTTCACGATAAAGCAGCAAGCCTTCTAAGAGTGTCTGTACTACCTGCTGGATCGACAGGCATCGATCGATCCAGCGAGGGTTGATTTATCACACTTAGTCTAGACGCGATAAATCGACCCCCGAGTGCTCTCCCGTCAACTCCTGTACTCCACTGCCACGAGAGGCGCAGGCAGAGTCGACTAACCGCAGTGAAGACACCGCATTGAGTAGATCTAAGTATATCGACTTCCGCTATGTTGTTCATGTAACCGAAGTTACGTAACTTAAATTGACACCACCACACTGTCCCCCAGTGTAGACCAGGCCTTAGAGTATAAACTACTGCTATTGGGGGGCGTTTCTTTCCAGTTTTGATAATTCTCTGGATATGTAATTACTTGGCAACAAAAGAGATGCTAACATGACACTTTAAAACTTGATGTAAGGTTGGACCTGGGAAATAAGATACATGAAAATCTGATCATCATATGGGGCAATGTCAGGGATTAGCAGTTTGCTAGCAGAGTACAGTTTTGGTTAGTTTATTCTAAAACCCAGTTTCTTCAAAGAAGTGATGATAGAGTTGTGAAAGCAGTGGAAATAATTTACTTTGTCTTCAAGAAAACTTTGTATCTAGTATCTTGTGAAAAACCAGTGTAAAATTAGCAACTGTAATACAACTTGATACATTTCTAAAGTGTTAAATAAATGGTTACTGGTTAGATGTGACTAAAGTGAATTATGAAGATAATGCGAGGATTGCATTAGGCTCCTGTCTTGTTCATACTACCTGGCAGATGGCGCATGCAGCTACTGTACAGACATGCACATGACTTGCTTTGGAGAATTTGTCCCAAACAAAAGGGAGGCAGGATTCAAAAGAACTTGGAAAAACTGAGTGAGGTTAGAAGCGTGGGAACAGTGTGTGTTGTATATATTATCTTTAAAGTTTTACATCGTCTAGAAATTTAAGTTGAAAAATAGTTGCATATTACAGTATCAGGACAAGGAGTTGGGGGAAGTGTTATCCAGTTTTAGACTGATTTTTAACAGTTGGGAAAGTAAACTGAATCCTGGAGTGTATGCAGGTATAAAGCATGTCAGGAGATCATAGTCCTGTTTACAGAGAATAAGATTTTGAGGGTATTGAGCAAAACTCAGTATATATTACAGGAAGGATATCAAGAATTCTGAAGAAACTACAGAAATGGATATCAAAAATAAGGAGTCTCCAAGGTGTTAGAGAATTAGTGGAAGCAGAAACTAGAGAAGAAGCTTGAGAAAAACCTAAATATATTTAGTGTTGGGAAGCTTATGTTGTAAATTGGAAGGTAATCCCCTCAAGTATACAAACTTGAAGTAGGAAAGGACCTGTCACTATAGGACAGTTTCTATAGCATGAGCTTCCTAAAGTATAAGGGAATTGGGGTGAGTGTAAGGATCTAATTTTGTACAGACAGAAAGGAGTTGCCATTTAAAAAGTCAGATTTATCAGCTGTTTCCTCACTCTGCTTTTTGAGAAACGGCTGTGTGGTGACAGTGGGTAAACCTGATTTACTAATAGTTCTGTTACAGCTAATATACTGTGGGGGTGGGGGAACACTGCTTGGTGAGCTTAGTCATACAAATAGGTAACATGTCAATGTGAACATCACAAGGACACCTCCTGAGCTTGAGTGCTGTAGTGTACTGCTAAAAAGAGAAAATTGTTGCTATCAAATCACATGCCCATCCATTGTCTTCCATTATTTTAAATCTTAATTTTTGTACTTGATTTTCATTTTTTAAATTTACATATCAAGTCATATGAAGCATGCAGACAATTAGTCACAGAAGAAAAAAGCTGTCAGAATGTAGTCTGCCTTTAGCCTAGTGTAATCATTTTGACTAGGTGAGCCAGGTTTGCTGAATTTGGCCCACTGTTTTAAAAGCAATGATCTGAATAAATATTCATACACACAAATAGTATGATGTGTCGAGGAAATGAAAATTTAAGACGTCTTAATACCTTTTCCTCCATCCAAACAAACACCATACCAGAGACTACACCACAACTAACTCTGCCCTATTAGCGATGCTAATCTCCTTGCACTTTTGCAAATTTCCCATCCCATCGCAAATGAATGAGATTGCTCTTCTCCTTTTATACCCTTCCCTTTGTTGCACAGTTCTGGTTACTAATGCTAGACTCTGGGTTACAAGCTGGGAAAAATAGAAAACATAGTTGAATTTCAAAAGAATCAGAAGATGTACCTATGGCAAATGTTAAGATTTCTGAAATGTATTGTCCAGAATCACTTTCACAGGCGTTTTATCTTTCTGGTGTGGCCCTGGTTACATCTGTGATTAAATAGCTACTCAAGCCACTCTGTTGCTTAGCTTATTAAAGATGACCTACATTTGCTGCTGTTGAATCAGTGTGTTAGTTTCTAGTAATGTGTAAACCAGTGGTTCCCAAATTGCTCATGCTGTTGACCCCCTTTAAACTCACCTCTGTTCACATGAGCCTCCTGATACCTTAGTTCTCAGGTTGGCTTTGCACTCCATCTTAACAGTTTACTTTGAAACTTTTGGGTGGGTAGCCAGGCCTGGATTAACCAATGTGACTCATGCAGGGTCTCTGTCTCCTGGGGTCCCTCGAACACCAAACCAAAAAAAGGGTTGGGCAACTGAGGGCCACATCCAGTCCACTAGATCCTTTTAGTTGACCTGCTGCCCCATGTGCTGGAAGAAAGGGATTCCATCAGTCTCCTTCCCTTTCCCATTCCCTCCCTTTCCCATGCTTTTGCTGCTGGCCATAGGAAGGCATGCTGCTGCTTTGAGTGTATTGTATTTTTCTGGCAGCACATGGCACTTCCTAGCTTTTCTGGCTGGCTGCAGCTGTGGGTGTGAGAGCGCTTTATGGGTATGATCTGTGCAGCATTTTGGAACAAACTTCCTAGCTTGGGTCAGCCGATTCAGGCACTGAAGCCCACCCTCTTTCCTAGGATCAGAGCCTGAACCCCCACCAGAACCACAACTTCAAACTGCAGTCTAGAGAGCTATATAAGAAGGGAGCACTAGCATGCGCTCCACTAGGCTGAGTCTCTGGGTCTAGGCTGGGAGGTTCAGTCCAAAATGCTGTCCAGACATACCCTAATGCTCCAGTAGCAGATGGCACTACCCCGGTGGCTGTTTGTTTAGAAGCTTTCTTGCATCTTTTTTTCCCTTGTCTCATGACCATCCTGGTACTTTTTCAGGGCCATCCTGTGGGTCATGACTGACAGTTTGGGAACCACTGCAGTGAACTATTGTACTGTAATTCAGTATATTACCAGAGACTTGACTAGTAGCATGTTTGTACTTGAAGATTTAAGTCTATGCTGCAAGTACAATTGTGCCAGAATATTTACATTTGTCGAATAGATGGGGCCTTAGCTCTGAGTACATCTTTGGGTACAACCAGCTATGCGGGATAAGCTTCTACAGGGGTATCAGCAGTGGAAAAAGTTTTCATTGTTGGCATTTGAGTGGCATTGAGATTGAGGTAAGTTTCCCTTTCTTTTGGTGCTATTGTTTGCTAGTCTGTAGATTCAGAAGTGCATCAGTTTGTGTCATAAAGGTCAACTACACACTGGTACTAAACTTCATTTAAAAAAAAAAGATTAAAAAGTTTACCGGGGTTAAAAATTACTATACACGGTCACTGGAAAAAATCATCCTTTTACTACATTGTGGAGTAAGATACTTTATTTTGGTTTTATCTGGTTCTCTGCACTTCAGTACATTAAGCTACTTGAAGATCAAACAAATATTTGTTAAACTTTTTTCAAGTTTGTTAAAAGCACTTATCCTTGTTGATAACTAAATCCTCAGGAAGCTTTTACGTTTTTTACTTCCTAAGTTGTGGGGAATGTGGGGCATCTGAAAAATTGGAGGCATCTGAAAAATTGGAGTAGAAAAATTATTCTTCAAATTCAGATAATCTTAAAGAAGCCAAATGGCATTACATCAAAGCTTCCCAGGCATTCACTTTTAGACTTGTTTCCCATGCTTGTTCTCCACCCTGAGTTTTTTCAAAAGGTATAAGCTTGAAATTGGGGCATATAATAGAACTGCAAATAAACATAGCTTTGCTGCTGCTATAATTAAATTTTCAGATTATAAAAAAGTTATTTTAATTGTATTTGATTTCCCAGCATGTTTGCAGATGACTTTTTTTTACTAATAGTGCATGTGACTGAAATTTTAAAATAGTGTCTTTGCATTTTTTTTGTGTGACTTTCATACTAACCTGACTGATGAACGAACAAACACTGAAGGAATTGGTAAATTGTCCACTGCCGATGGTAAAGCCTTCGCAGATCCTGAGGTGCTCCGAAGACTGACTTCGTCTGTCAGCTGTGCGTTGGATGAAGCTGCTGCTGCATTGACACGGATGAGAGCAGAGAACAATCACAATGCAGGACAAGTAGACAAGTATGTAAAGGCTTACACTTTCATATAATTTAAATTATGGTATCTAAATTGTATATTTGAAAATGATTTTTTTACATTTTGAATTTAATTACTTTTGCAGTTCCCACCTCTTCTACTTTCAGTTTCCCCTCAGATATTTGACATTAAAGTGGTAGTGTATGTGGGCCTGAAGGAAACTTAAATAATTGTTGAAATACTGTATAGTGTACACTGCAGAACTAAGTGTGTAAGATTTGAAGTACTGTTCCTGGGGAACAGTTCTTCAAGGAATTTAGAAATGGACATAACTTAATTAAATCACAAACACTATTCAGTTAACATCTACCAAGTATGATGTTTTTAGTTATTGCGTCTTTAAATATAGTATCACAGATGTGCCTGGCTCTTTTCAAACATAGGACAAGGCCCTTTCCCCTCAGAGTTTATCATTTGTTAGACAAATAACATACATGTAAATCCATAACATGGGATCTGAGGGAACGAATGGGGTAGTGTATTGCAAAAGCATTTTTACATTTACTTTTTTGTAGCTGTTTAAGGCCAGAAGGGCTAGTTACGATCATCTAGTTTGGCCCTGTATAACACAAGCCATAAAATAATTTGTGCATTTAGCCCACTGAGTTGATTATGTGAAGTTTTCAAGTTATATTATTAAAATATGCATCATTTAGTCTTGAGAATAGCATAGGGTGTGTGGAAAACTTGAGCAGACAGCAAACAGGAAGAAGAGTTTGGAGAAGATGTATTCTTTGTGTCAACTAGAGGCAAGTTCAATGTCCATAATATTCATATTGCTTTGTAACGTCTGTTTTTTTCAGTCTTTATTGCTATGAGCAGATTCAGCTTCAGTTCGATTCCTTAGTAGGTGGGCTTGAATACACTGCCATGTACACAATATATACAGCCAATTCTTTGTATAAAATACTTACTTTGATTAGGATAATAAAATGATTGGATCTATGCACTGTTGTATTTTAATTTTAGAGTATTTCTCTAAATGGAAAAAAAATCAAATGGTATGACCTCTGTCTGCAGTAACAGTCACCCTATCTCAAAAAGGGTATTGCAGAGTTCCAAGGGGTTCAGAAAAGGATGATGAGTGTTTAAGGGCATGGAGAAACTCTCGTAGGAAGAGATTTTTGTTTTTTGGGGTGGGGGAGATTGTTTCTCCTTTGAAGGGAGATAAAGATGTGTACAAAGATTAACCTAATGAATGTTCTAGAAAAGATAGATGGGAAACTTCTACTCTCCTTGTCTCATACACAAGAGCAAGGGGAGTATTCAGTGAAATTGAAAAGCAGGTGGTAAATTCAAAATTGAGAAAAGGAGATACTTTTTCACTTATCATAGAATCATAGGACTAGAAGTGACCTTGAGCGGTCTAGTCCAGTCCCCTGCACTTAAAAATCTCCAACGATGGAGATTCCACAACCTGCTTAGGTAATTTATTCCAGTTTGGAAGTTTTTTCTAATGTCCGACCTAAACCTCTCTTGCTCCAATTTAAGCCCATCGCTTCTTTTCCTATCCTCAAGGTTAAGAACAATTCTTCTCCCTCTTCCTTGAAACAACCTTTTACGTACTTGAAAACGGTTATCATGTCCCCTCTGAGTCTTCTCTTTTCCAGACTAAACAAACACAATTTTCTCTCATAGGTCATGTTTTCTAAACCTTTAATAATTTTTGTTGCTCTTCTCTGGACTTCCTCCATTTTGTGCACGATTCCTGAAATGTGATGCCCAGAACTGGAGAGACTGTTCCCCAATTGAGGCCTAATCAGCATGGAGTAGAGCAGAAGAATTACTTCTCATGTCTTGTTTACAACACTCCTGCTTATACCTCACAGAATATTTGCTTTTTTTGCAACAGCGTTACACATGTAACTAGATTGTGGAACTCGCTATCACAGGAAGTCAGACAAAGAACTTCACAGAACTTTGAGAGGGATTGGATATTTATTTGGATAACAAGAACATCCAGAGTTGTTTGAATTAATGCAAATAATATTTTGGAAAGGGTATAAAACTTCAGGCTTAAGGCTGAAGCCACTCTAAATATTAAGGATTGGGATAAAACCTTTCTGATGGGTAGATTATGCCAAATCTGCCTACTCTGAAGTTTCTTGCACCACCTTCTGCAGCATCTGGTGCTGTATTTTGTTGGAGACAGGATACTGACTAGGTGGACCAGGAATGTGATCCTATGTGTCAGTTACTATCACATTACATTGTTAATCCTATATTTAAATGTCTGCTGTAGTCACTGAAGGGAATCACAAAAAGCTCAATCTGGCAAATGACTTCCACCTCCTTATCAGCCCAGCTCCTAGAGTACTTATCTGGCAACTACTAACATTTTCATTATCTGAGAAGGGTGTATCTCTCAAGTGAGAATTATTTATAGGGATTCAAAGAGTAGTTTAATCACTGGAATTCTTTAGTACTTTGTTGGAAATTGAAATTCATATATATTCCTGAATTAACAAGTGAACTTTCTCTTCCTATCAAAGTCTGTACACTGAGAATGATAGAGGAGAGGCTCTGGAGTCAGCTTGTGTATGTGTCAGAAAATAAATGGGCCCAATTTCTCTTGAATTTTATGCCTCTGTGCCAACCAGTCCTCGCTTTGAAGGCAAATTTCCATGTCTTATAAATAAGATGCACTGGCAGGAACACATCACTCTGATTGTTCAGCTGGAGTTGATCCTACAGTTATCTGTGTTGGTAATCATGACACAGGCTACATTTTAGTTATGGGTATTTTTTAGTAAAAGTCATGGGCAGTAAACAAAAAATCACAGTCCGTGACCTCTCTGACTTGTACTTTGAAACCTGACTAAATCCTGGGTGCTTTGGGGTGGCCTGGGGGCACCGGGGGTGCTCTGGGATGGGGGTTGGTGTGGTAGGGCTGGCAGGCTGCCTATCAGGCTCACCAGAAGTGGTGACATCCCTTGCCTCCTAGGTGGAGGCGCGGCCAGAGGGGCACCATACGCTGTCCCAGCCCCGAGCACTGCCTCTGCAGCTCCCATTGGCTTTTAAAACTGTTGCTTAAGGTAATGGTTAAGAATTTCCTGAGCCTTAAGGTCTTTTATGGTGACAAGAGCTTGGGGCATTGGTCATGACAACTTGATAGTTAGAGAATAGTAATACTGTGTAAGGACCTTTTGCCCTTTTTATCCTTCTTGAATTGGCACGTCAGTCAGTTTCCAGTATATTTTATGCTGCTACGCTAGTGCATTTTCACTTTGGAATGTAAGAGGTACATTGACTGCTCTAGATTTCCTACTTTTTTGTCAGATTTGGGGTTCTTGAATGAGAAGGAGCTACAGAATACCCACCCACCTCCCTTCCTTGCAGTTTAGGGCTAGTCTACACTGGCAAAGCTGCGCTTTAACCTGCCTTGTGTGGTCGTGGCGCAGCACTGAGAGA
The DNA here is from genome assembly GCF_007399415.2 of Gopherus evgoodei. NCBI lineage: Eukaryota > Metazoa > Chordata > Testudines > Testudinidae > Gopherus > Gopherus evgoodei. The sequence goes on from NC_044329.1 coordinate 37,649,762, forward strand.
TACCTCTTCCAGCACTCTAATAAACCACCTCTATAAGGGGCATAGCTCCCAGCGTGCACTCCCAGCGTTGGAGCACTGTTTACCCTGGCGCTTCACAATGCTGCAACTTGCTGTGCTCGGGTGGTTTTTTTTATCACCCTTGAGCAAGAAAGTTGTAATGCTGTTAATTGCCACTGTAGCCAAACCCTTAGTTGAGGTATCCCACTATGATGGAATGTTAAATAAAATAACTAATCCATCCGCTAGGCATATTTTAATAATATATTATTCCAGATAGGCTGCAAACTTCAGTGGCTTGAGTTTCTTTGGTGTTTTTTAAAGGTATAGTTAAAATTTTGGCAGTCCAAAAAGATCAAATAACTAAGGATAATTTGTCATATAAATGTTTTGTCTAAACATTCATTACTTAATTTTTTTCCTTCCAATAAAATAATTCATGGAGTAGGAGTAGAAAATTCTTGTGGATAAAGCAGAGGGCTGGCAGATGGGAGATCTGGTTTATTCCTAGTTCTGCAACAGTATTCAATGTGATCTTAGGCAGGTCACTTAAGCATTGTCTATACTGGGAATTTGCCTCATTCTTGCAGTCAATGGTAGCTGCTGCCAAAACTGCCCCAGTACAAACCTAAAATGTACACAGAAAAGCTGCAACTTGAATTAGTGGAGATTCTCTGCTTGAAACTAGGATGAGCTAAGTTGGTGCATATTATAGTTTCCCTTGTCTGGACCTGGGATTTGCACCAATGCAGCTGTGTCAGTGGCTTGGCACTTATTTCAAAATCAAGGCAGATTCCTATTAGACTATTTGTGAAAGGGAATAGTAGCTCCTACACAGAGGTGTTGAGCTATTGTTTGTTTTGAAAAGCACTTTGCCTTTCTGTATCACTTTCTAAAAGACACTTTCAAAGTGCTAACCCGCAAACTAGCATGTCAGTTAAGCAAAAGTCTTTTGACTTTACCTTGACCTTACTGTTGTTTATCAGAAAGCTTACTACCTATCTGTTGTAGAATTATTCCTGTGTGTTCATTGTATGATAAATAATTTTCCAGTCGCAGTTTGGCAGAAGCATGCTCTGATGGGGATGTGAATGCTGTCCGGAAGCTGCTGGATGAAGGAAGAAGTGTAAATGAACACACCGAAGAAGGGGAGAGTCTCCTTTGCTTGGCCTGTTCAGCTGGGTATTATGAATTAGCACAAGTAAGTAGAAAATACACAATCACTTATGATTGAGACTTTAAATACAGAGTGCTATATGCGTGAAACTCTTTGAAAGCCAAACATTTTTAGTCCTTTTGATAAGAATGGATTTTGTGCTCTAAAAAGAATATGAAGTAAAATATAGTGCAGTTCACTTTATTGCATGCTCAACAGCCTTTCAGACTGTTTTCCACTAAATATGCTTTTTACAAGCCCTCAATCTAAAGAAGAGGGGGTAACAAATAAGACATGCTACAACATAAATGATCTTGTTTGAAAATTACATCTTGTATGTTTTTTCAGATCTGCCTCTAGCTTCCAGGCACATCACTTCAGACATAATCAAGCTGTGCTGCCAAATAGTCATTCTAAGGCCTGGTCTACACGGGGGGAGGGATCGATCTAAGTTATGCAACTTCAGCTACGTGAATAATGTAGCTGAAGTCGACGTACTTAGATCTACTTACCGCGGTGTCTTCTGTGGTACGTCAACAGCTGACGCTCTCCTGTTGACTCTGCCTGTGCCTCTCACCCTGGTGGAGTACCAGAGTCGATGGGAGAGCACTCGGTGGTCGATTTATTGCATCGTGACCCCCGTTGGATTGATTGCTGCTGGTCAGTCCATCAGGTAGTGTAGCCCTAAGATTCAGCTTCTAAAGGTGACTGCAAAGCGAAAAAAATTTTTTGATCTTATATTAATATTTTGTGATGCATAATGACTCAATCATTTTCTAAAACTGAGACTTTTTTCTAGCTGATATATCAGCATCGTTAACTAAATTCTAAAGCCAGTTCACATCTGCATTACCTTCAGATTCTGTCTTCAGTTACACTTGTGCAGCTCCACTGAAGGCTATTACTGGTGGTGAATCACAAGCCAGAAAGCACCTAGCTTGACTCAGTGATCCCAACATGAGTTTAATGGGAGAAACCTCTTCGCAAGTAAATTGAACAAATTTGTGCTGGAATCATTAACGCATAAATGTAGCTCATCTCAGTTGCAACAAACTCACTTTGAGTGGAATTGCTTTATCTGAAGTATTTGAAAACGTTAACTTATGTTGCAGTTTTTGCTTATATTTTTGGTTTTAAATATTGTAACATGCGAAAAATGTGGAAGAAAAACAGCATAGTGCTCTACTTGGGCAGATGCATGTAGCAGTCATGACTGGCTCTGGACAGATCCATATCTAGTTCTTTACCAAAGGTAGGATTGCTGTGATACAAAGCTTTTTGAAAGGAGCGGGGAGAAAGAAGGGAAAATAGTTTTTAGGGCCGGTCTATGCTACACAGCTGGGTGGATGTAAAGCAGCTTATGTTCACCTAATTGTCAGCATCTATACTACAGCCCTCCTCCCATTGATGTAAGTGCCCTACTACAATGACATTGAATCATAGAATATCAGGGTTGGAAGGGACCTCAGGAGGTCATCTAGTCCAACCCCCTGCTCAGAACAGGACCAATCCCCAGACCGACTTTTGCCCCAGATCCCTAAATGGCCCCTTCAAGGATTGAACTCACAACCCTGGGTTTAGCAGGCCAATGCTCAAACTACTGAGCTATCCCTCCCCCCAAACATAGCAACATGACTCCACTTTCACAAGAGGCATAAGGCTTATGTCAATGTAGTTAGGGCTATGCAGTGTCTATCTGCTCTCTTGTCAATTTCATGCCGGGAACCATAAAATTGACCAGAATGTCCCTGCTCCTTGGAAAACAGGGTAGCTGGACTTTGATCCCGGCTGGGAGCTGGGGTGAGAAGCCAGGAGGGGCTTTGGATCATAGTCTCAGCTGAGAGCCACCTGCCAGGAGCCAGGCAGTCTATTTCAGGGCTCAGTGGGCTGTGAAATTGACATGAGTGTCTGGCTCCCTTCTGGGAGTGGGGGATGAGAGACCCCACTGGGCACCCAGAAGCCTGCTGGGTAGCCAGACTTCTGGCAGAGAGCTGCCAGTGGAGCTGCCAGACCAGGCTGTCTGCTCCCCACACTGCCCCTCTTAGGTCAGTGGAAGCATTGTTCCTGAGGACATGCACCACCAACCCAAGGAGGGTAGTGCAGGCATGTGCTACCACAGTAATTACTGCAGTGGCTGTAGGTCGACTTAGGTTTGTAGTGTAGACATATCCTGAGTCCCCTCATAATTAAAGGAGGAAAACATAATTGTTAAAACTCATTTAAGTGAACTCCTGTTTGTTTGTCCAGGTGCTACTAGCGATGCATGCAAATGTTGAAGATCGAGGGAATAAAGGAGACATAACTCCACTAATGGCAGCTGCCAGTGGAGGCTATGTAGACATTGTAAAACTGCTGCTTGTTCACTGTGCCGATGTCAATGCACAGTCTTCAACAGGTAAGTATGGAATAGCAACTGGATGAATTAACAAGATTAGCACTTACCAATCAATCCCAGTTTCTTACTTGCATGTTTTGAACTATATGATTTTTTTTAAGTACGTGGTGCTTTCATTTAATAGAAAATACAGTACAAATTACTTGAATTCAAAGGGTAAAACAATCATAACTGTTAACAGGGCACCAAACAGGAGCCATAATTGTTCAGCTGAAACTGAACCCCTGAGTGAAACCAGATGGCTCTTCCTTAGTCCTTGATGTTAATTCTAATGCAAAAGCTTTTTATCTACTGAAGACCCTTGTGAAGTAGGGACACCAATAAAACAAATTGGAACAAATTAAGCCTAAGATATTTTAATATAATAATTCAGTAACTAATACTTACCAGAACTGCAGTTTCCTTAGGATTTATGTTTAGGGGAAACCCTTGCAAAAACACAGCCAACCATTTCCTCCATATATCAAAGAAATTTTGATTGAACTGTTAAGTTCTTATGTGATATTTTTAGCCCAAATTTCAGTTTAACCCTTTGTTCAAACTTTGTGTAGTTCAAGCACTTGCTCTTTTTAACTGTAGTTTTATTCAGATCCCGGTTAGCAAGCTTAAAGTGAAATAGGGTTTCAAAAGATGAGTTTGAGAGAGAGACTCAGATTTTTATTTTTACATTTAGATACTACGGCTCTTTAATTTGACTGGGTGAAAAAATGATCAGTTTTGAAAACTGATCAAATACTGTTTCCGGAAACTAAAAGTTTAAGGAGGTTTTTGTGTAGTGTAGTGTAGTGCATTGTTCGTTCCTTGTCCATAGCAAAAAAAAAAACCTGTGTAGTGATCCCAAATACTTTTTTCTGCAAGAAGTTCTTGCTTTTTATGTCAGTTTAGGGTAGTTTGGGAAGTTTTCTAATGTTTGTCTTGTTTTTTGTTAATATGATAGGAAACCATTAAACTATTTTTGAAATGCAAAACACATTTTTCATGATGAGAATTAACCAAACTTAATTTGCCACAACGACATTCTCTTAACATTTAATTCATTTGATGGAAGACTGACAAGGGAGGTAAACATTGCATTACAGGATAAATAGAGGAAAGCCAATTTCAAATAAACTTCAGGCATATAGTTTATTGGAAATCTGGAGTGTAAAGCCTGCAGAATTGAAGGAAGGAGCTGCTACTTACTAGAATAGTGATACTCAGACTGAAGCTTTGAGTTGCAAGTGGCTCTTTGAAGCACATGATATTAAAACATTCTGATTTAATTATTAACCAGTTAGGATGCTTTTACCATGTTAACCAATTGTAGCTGATAAAATAATACTTCATCGGTCATTGTAGCAAATGAAACAATGAATTCACACTACTATGTCTCTTTTGGGTAATGTTAATTGCTTATTTGACTCCTGAACTACTAAAGTCTGAGTATAACTGGTTTAGAGCAGTGGCTCTCAACATTTCCCGACTACTGTACCACTTTCAGGAGTCTGATTTGGCCTGTGTACCCCAAGTTTCACTTAATTTAAAAGCTGCTTCCTTACAAAATCAGACCTAAAAATACAAGTCTCACAGCACACTCTTACTAAAAAATTGCTTACTTTCTCATTTTTAGCATATAATTATATTCCAATTGATTTATTTTATAAATATTTTACTTCCATTTCATTATATAGTATACAGAGTAGTATAAACAAGTCATTGTCTGTATGAAATTGTAGTTAGTACTGACTTCACTAGTGTTTTTTCTGTAGCCTGTTGTAAAACTAGGCAAATAACTAGATGAGGTGATGTATCCCCTCTGTGTATCCCCAGCCATATTGTGTACCACTGGTTGAGAACTAGTGGTCTAGAGGAAGGAAGTGGTAGTAGATGATTCTGTGTCCCCGTGAGTAATTTATGCCATGATTAGAGAGAGGCATTTATATCTGTGATTTGCTTGTCTGGTGAAAGAGTTCTGAAGAGGGAAAATGAGCTGTTTTGAAGAGCAGAAGTTGAATCTATAGTCTGCTGAAATGGACTGCAGGTGCTTGAGATAACCAGGATGCTTTCCTGAAAATGAAACCCAGAAGTTTTCAAAGATACTATAAGTCACTAATAGAAATAATGAGTTTGAGCAAATAAACCAGGGCTTAACCCATATTTCTGTTGAAGGTATTTTAGAAAAGTGGAATTTTGGGAGATTAGGGAAGGTGAAAGAGTAGTATTAAAAATAAGCTAAACTTCATCTGGGCAGTAACTGAGAGATACTGCTAATAGACAAAAGGTGGCCAATTTTTGAAACCAAGTGATGCAGGGATACCAATATGATGGGTTAGGGGCAAAGACAGAAAAAAATAATGAACGGTTAAATCATTTACATAGATACTAGGCGTGTGGTGAAAAATGCTGAGGGAAGCAAGAGCCAGTTGTCAGAACTTGACTGTATTGGCTGAGAGAGATTACCAGCATATCTTTTACTGAAGGCAGAGGCCAAACAAAGCAGGAATGATAGTATTTGAATGAGATGAAAGATAAAAGGGTAGTTGAGTGTCTCTAGGTCTCACGGAGAAGATAACATAGGCTAATAAAAGGTTTAGGCCAGTGTTTCTCAAACTGAGGGTGCTCTGTGTGTAGGGAAGGCCCCTGGTGGGCCAGGCTGATTTGTTTACTTGTTCGCTGGTCTGGGCCAGTGGGAGCCGCTGGAAGTGGTGTGGGGTGAGGAACGTACTGTCTGCCGCTTCCAGCAGCTCCCATTGGCCTGCAGTGGTGAACCGCAGCCAGTGGGAGCCACGATCGGCCGGACCTGCAGACAGGGCAGGTAAACAAACCAGCCTGGCTCGCCAGGGGCTTTCCCTACACAAGCGGCGACCCCAGTTTGAGAAACACTGGTTTAGGCTGATAAAAGCAATCTTAGAACTAGGGCAATGTTTCAGTAAAATGGTTGTCTTATTGTTAATCTGTTTCTGAATCTTCTACCTCACCTGAAATCATAGGTGAGAGAAATGCATAAGTCTGCTGAGGTGATTGATGGTATAAATACTTAGGTAGATTAAAATCTATATGTTTAAAATAGGTTTTGGTTTCATTTATTTACACTTGGGGTTAGGGGAAAGATGAGGGGGTTACTTACTGTATGTTTTTTATCTTCTCTTAGGGAACACAGCACTCACTTATGCCTGCGCTGGGGGATTCGTTGATATAGTGAAAGTGCTATTGAAAGCAGGTGCTAATATAGAAGATCATAATGAAAATGGACATACCCCCTTAATGGAAGCAGCCAGTGCAGGTCATGTTGAAGTTGCAAGAGTACTTCTGGAATATGGTGCAGGAATCAACACTCATTCCAATGAGTTCAAAGAAAGTGCACTTACATTAGCATGCTATAAAGGTATGGTATTTAAATCTTCATTTGTGAAGAAACTTTAGGTGACTTTCACCTTTTATATTTTTTTTGAGGATCCTTGTATTACACACATGACATTGTTAGATTTTGTGCTTGAAATCTAACTAAAATTCCCAGACAATCTTTGTCAAGGTTCAAAAAATACCATCAGGAGCCTAATTAGAATGCTGGAGTTTAAAGTAAGCTAAATGTGAAAGTCAGGAAATCTGGAGTTAGAATCATACAATATCAGGGTTGGAAGGTACTTCAGAAGGTCATTAGTCCAACCCCCTGCTCAGAATAGGACCAATCCCCAGACAGATTTTTTGCCCTAGATCCCTAAATGCCCCCCTCAGGGATTGAACTCACAAGCCTAGGTTTAGCAGGCCAATGCTCAAACCACTGAGCTATCCCCTCCCCCTTTTGCAACATTCTCGTATTCAATATACCCCACCTACCCTCCATCCAATGACATTGACACAGCATAAGAACTGTATGTTTTGTCGTGGCCGTGACTATTGCAACAAAAACTGCATCTTTCTGAACTCAAACTTGTTGCAAATGATGGTGTTCTATACACGTGCTGTCTGTCTCTCCTTTATAAAGAAAGTACTAGCACCCCAGTTGTTGTAAATGTGATACTTTGGCATCTGCAGCCAGTATGTGGTAGAAGATATGTAATAGTGCTTATCTGTAATGGTAGGGTCACAAAACCATTTTAGGAGTCTTAATGAGGTTGGTATAGTGGGTGGATGTCTTCAATTGGATTATATGGCAAATCATGGAGGGGTATTGCTTATTTGATACTATGGCTACACTTGAGAGTTACAGCACTGTAACTTACTCCCCGTCCACACTGGCAAGGCCCATACAGCGCTGTATCTCCCTGGCTACAGTGCTGGCTGTACTCCACCTTGGCCTGAGGAATAGCTACTATAGCGCTGCTCTTGTAGCACTGGGGTGCCAGTTTAAACAGTGATTAATCTTAGTATGCTGTAACTGACCTCCGGAACATTCCCATAATGCTTTTTAAGTAAAGATAAGTCTTTGTTTTGTTGTGATGTCTCTTTGTTTTGTTGTGAACTCGGGGCTTCCAGAGCTGCTTATCTGAAAAACAAACAAAGCTACTGTTTGCTCATGCAGAGGCAGGCAGGGGGATCCCTTTGGAATGTCCACAGCTAGTGTTTGCTTGAGGAGAGAAGCAGCCCGGAGGGAGGAAAGGACGGGGTCTGCTTTGGAGCAGCTGCTTATCTGGTCTGAAGACTGTTTGCATTTAGTGAATGAGAGAGGGGTAGGGGAAGGGGTCGAAACTTTTAAAATGGTTGAAGGTTGATGCTGTGCATTTTCAAGTCCTTAGAACTTGCAAGGCAGGGAGCTGACAGTGTCAGCTCCAAAAATCCACACTGCCTCCCCCACGCTCCCTGTCACACTCCACCCCACCCCCCTCTTTTGAAAAGCATGTTGCAGCCACTTGAATGCTGGGATAGCTGTCCATAATGCACCACTCCCAGCAGCGCTGCAAATGTGGCCGCACTGCAGCGCTTTCCCTACACAGTTGTACAAAGACAGCTTTAACTCCCAGCGCTGTACAGCTGCAAGTGTAGCCAAACCTTGTGTTAAGGGTAGAGGTAAGATCTCTGGAGCATAGCAGGAATATGGATTTGGAGGTGATTAGGTTCTCCTACTAACATGTTGGTTTGCAGGTCAGTAGATGGAGAATATGGGAGAGTGTCCTGGCTCATGCTGAAAATCTAAGTATGGGGGGAAATAGTTGGGATTAAGGAGACTTGTGACTTTACTGATAGACTGTGGATGATGTTACATGTTCAAAATTAAGGCTGGTTGTAGAACTTAAATTCAGTTTCCTGACTTGCAGACATTTAGCTTTCTTAAAATGCTTTGTTTTAAATGAAGTTTCCAGCTAGAATTCTACAAAGTTTTCTTTTAGGAATGTTTTAGTCTGCTTTTAAATGCTAAGATCTCAAGTATTCTACTGTTTTAATGCTGTTTTTCTTTGATAAGAAGTATTTTCCTAAACTTTCCAAAAAGTCAAATAAAATCTTACATATATGTACAAAAAAGTATTTAAAAAATAAAATGAGTGCAGCTGAATTATTAATTCAAACTCTGAGACTCGGGAAACATTTGCTGTTGGGTTCTTTTTACTTGCTGGGAGACATGGCAGATGAAGACTGAATTTAATAATTTTGTTACTCTCCTATTTCTTTAACTGCTTTAAAAGCTCTTCCCACTGTGCCAGTAGATTATGTAAATTCCTTGAATGAAAAGGAACTCCATGATTCTCAGAACCTAAATTATACCAAATGTCAGTAGACATTGTAAATTCTTGGATTGTAATCATTCGTGTGAGACCGCTTGCATGCGGAGGCCATTATGAAGTCAGATCCAGCCTCATAAGGATTGTGTGGATTCTCTGGTGATGGTCATGGAGCTTGAAGACCTGATAAACATTTCCATTTCTGTAACTGGATTTCTGTGCTTTAAGGAATTGAATCTGTACATTTTATCATGGTATTCTCCAATAAACATATATCCCATCCTCTGACACCAGAGGTTCAATTTAGGGCCCACTTTGAGTTTTTCTCCCTGCAGAATAGCCAGACATACTTTCCTGAAGTATCCAGTATTATTGTGGCAGATATCACCTTAAAACTCAAAACTTGTCCCTTTGGTCTACCATCTTGGGCCTCCTGGGCTACGTGGTCTTCTCCAACGAGACATCTACGGAGTTATTGTCTTCAGGTCTCTTTTGAGCACACCAGTTTTTATTCCCCGGTCAGACAACCTACTAGCCCAGTTTGGGAAGCAGACCCTCAGATGATGGAAAAACAGGAAGGAAAAGCGTACATTGAGGAAATGGAAGAAGGTGACTTGTCCAATATCCTCTGGAAACCTCCTATCCTATCCCACTTTATTGTATACCACTTATTGAAGACTACAAGTCCTTTAGGAGTTGCTAGGGAGAACAGAAAATACTCTGTATATTGTAGTGCAAAAGAAGGTACGTATATTTTCCAATATCCATAATAAAGGCTCAACTTAAATGTATATGCCAAATTAAAAAACATCATAAGAGGACCAAAAAAGTGCCACCGTGGCTAAACAAAGTAAAAGAAGCAGTGAGGGACTCAAAGGCATCCTTTAAAAAAACAAAGAAAACAAAAAACTGAGCGCTGCAAGTTTCAGCGCTGTAAAGTGTGTGTGTGCGCGCGCGTGTGTGTGTATATATATGTTTTAGTTAATAACGTTGCTAGTGAAGACATGCCTTAGTCTCAATTCACCTACCAGACAGCCTGCTCCTCTTCTACCTACCCACCCACCCACCCTGCATCATCATTCAATGAACAAGTCTGACTTTCAAGTCAAGGGCCATGTACCAGTTCCACAGCTTCCTTTTTCTCATCTCCAGTTTTGGTTGCCACCTTTCCCATTTTTCTCAGGCATGAACTGAGATTACTTCATACCAATGGGTGTTTGAGATTACGATTTCAGTCCTTGACCCCAGCTGAACTCTCTTTTATGTCCCTGTTTGCGGGACCCATCTCATGAGAAACAACTGAAGGAAAAAGGTAGATTTTTTTTTTTCAACTTCAGCTGGGAGCCATTAGAAGTAGTAACCCAGGAATTCAAAGTTTCTATTCTTGCTATTTTCTTATTCCCAGAAGAGGGGAAAGCAACTGAGGTGATTCAAGAAATTCATACACTTGAATTTCATCCATTCAAATTCAGAATGGCGAGGCTAGCTTCCATCATTCTGTCTGTAGAAGCTTAGGATTGGCTTGTGGCTCTTGGCCTTCAGGATGCTTACGGTCACATAGCTATTCACCTGGTCCTCAGAAAATATCTTTGGATCACAGTAGGATATGACCTCTGTTAGTACAGGGCCTGTCTGTAGCCCTGAAAGTCTTCACAAAATGTCTGACAGTAGTGACAGCACATCTAACATAAGGAATGCATGTTTACCTCTACTTGGGTAACTGGCTTCTGAGAGGGAAATCCTCTAGGAATTATCCAGTGGCCTGTCCAGAGACCTCAACCTGTTGTCCTCTCCAGACTTGAGGTGAAATAAAAGTAGTCATCTGTCACAACTTCTCAGTCCATAGAACTTATAAGGACCTTTCTATATTCCAAGCTGATGAAATCGTAGCTCTCTGAACAGGTTTTCAGCCCATAGCATCCCTGATCTGCAATAACAGCAAGAAATGTAGGCCACATGATGTTGTCCACTTAAGTGTGACACCTCCTGCCAGACTTCACTTGTGCCTTCTCCAAGGATGCCTCAGATCTGTTTACGAGCTTACTAGACACTCTATGGATACTTACCTCAAGATCCCAAATCCGGTTTTATCTTCCCTGGACTAATGGCAAATCCAGAGGTTGTGTGCAAAGTGGTATCATTCTGAACCCCTCCTCCCACAGCAACACACTACATAAGCCTCTGTGGCTAGTGGAGAGGAACCTCACTACAGATGTAGAGTCCTCACTACATATTAAAGTGCTGAAACTCAAGGCAATTTGTCTAATCTGCAGTGAATTTGTACCACTTCTGAAAGGAGTCACAGTACCAATCCTGACAGACACCACCTCCTCAACAGACAAGATGATGTGCTCTGGTTTTCCATCAACAAAAATGACAATTTCCCTCTCTTCTGGCCCAGACCAAGTACCAGGCCAGTGCTTTCCTCATTCTTTGGTCTCAATGTCTTTATGCATTGTCTTCTGTTCCCCTGATGCCAAGAGTCATAAGGAACATCAAGCAGGATGTGGCTATAGTGATGGATACAGCCTCTTGTTAGGCAAGACAGCATTAACTTCAAATTTCTGCTGCATCTGTCCGCAACAGCCATTGTAGGGGACTAATTCTCCACCCAGTGCCTATATCTCTGACTACTTGGAAGTTGGCTAGTTGAATGCATCAGACAAGGATTGTTCCACAGAAATCCTAATACAGAACAGGAAACCCTCTACAAAATCAGTCTACACATCCAAGTGAAAGATGTCCATCTGTGATTTCTAATAAGGTCTCAATCCATTGAAATTTTCTCTCCCCCAACATTTGGGTTGTCCTGCAACTCCAGCTATCAGGTCTCATGATCAGTACTATCGAGGTTCATTTAGCTGCTATTTCAGAATGCCACTCTCCCATTCAAACGTATAATTGTTCTTTCATTCCATTGTTCAAAAATTTCTAAAAGGGCTGGTTCAGCCTGGTCCCTGCATTTGGGAGCCTACCCCACCATGGGACCTTAATGTAGTTCTGATGGGTCTTGAAGCCCCTTTTGCATGCTTATCTAAGTGCTCCCTCTACCATGTCACCCTTAAAACAGCCTTTCTAGTAGCTATCATCTCAGCCAGGTGGGCTTGATGTCCATGGCATATACTCCTTGTATGGTATTCCACAGGGATAAAATTTATTTGAAAAATGTAAGGTGTCTGACCTTCCATTAAACCGAACCATCTTTCCTAGCTTTCCTCCTCAAACCTCACTCAAACTCGAGGGAAGCCAAACTGCACATCTTAGATGTTTCCTGAGCCCTTCTTCATTACCTAGATAAAACAAAGCTATTTAGAAAATCACCTGTTTGATCGTGGCACTTGGAAAAACAGTTTAGGACCATTATGCTTCCCAGGTTTTTGAGGCATCTTGCTACCACTTGCCCTTTCTGTGAGGAAGCCTTGCCTGTGCTACTAGTTGTCAGCTCCCTGACTCCATCAGCCATGGGCAACATAAGCACTCCCCTCTTAATCCACGCAGGCTCCACTTTTCCTTTGCAGGTTAGTGATAGCCATGCTCCAAGCCCCCGAGTATCTCTCTGAAGTATCCATCAACCTCATTCACCGGACACACTCAGAATTCCAGATTCACTGCTTCCAAAAGAACACTCCCTACAACTTACCAGTTAGACCTTAGATGACCGTAACATTTAAGACCTAGCACTTAGATATGTTTATAGTGAAAACAAATAAAAGCTTATTTAGCAAAGTATAGAGAATTGAGAAGCAGCAAGTGGCAGTGTTAGAAACAAATGAATACATATAAAATAGTCAGAACACACATTCTGTAACAGTAGTTCTCAAACTTTTGTAGTGGTGACCCCTTTCACATAGCATGCCTCTGTGTGCAATCCCCCCTCTTATAAATTAAAAACAACTTTTTTTTACACATTTAACAGCATTATAAATGCTGGAGGCAAAGCGGGGTTTGGGATGGAGGCTGACAGCTTGCAGCCCCCCATGTAATAACCTTGTGACCCCCCTGAGGGGTCCCAACCCTCGGTTTGAGAACCCCTGTTCTGGAACCTAGACATGATTAACAAGATAGTTTTCTGTCTAATGAAGTTTATCTCACCCAAGTCTTTGCAGCATTTTCCAACTAGGTTGGCTTTGACCCTCCTTTCATAAGACAGGCTTTTTACTTGTAAACAAGAGACTCTTGACATTTTTTGTTTTTCCTGCAGTTTTGCTCTCATGTGATTTCTCAGTCTCCGTTAGCTTCAATAATGCAAGTAGGTCTCCCACTGGGAAGTGAACAGTATACATGTGACTAGCCAGAGAGAGAGAGACAGACACATCTCTTCCCTCTGACCTGACAGGAACAGGTTTATCACCTTTAGGTGACCTGCCTTAACTCTCATACATTTAAGAACTTAATTTTCAGAAGAAATATTTAAGTCCTTAAACATTATCTGTACATGGATTTCAAAATGATAATGCTGACTAGTGGGCTACTGTCATGTGTGATCTCTACCAAGAGCTATGTTTTGGTAATCTTAATATGCATATGCTTGACCCAGGGGATCCATGTAAAACTCTTTGCTCCCCTATACCTTCTGCCAGTTGGCACAAAGAGGTTCTTGGGTCACAAGGGCCAACCCATCTCTTCTCAGATATGCAGGTTGGTTACCCCATGCATTAAAGTATCCTACCAGTTAAGTCTACCTGTCCTTTCGGAATTCAGGACACACTCAGCTGGAACTCAAGCAGTCTCTTCAGGTTGCTTAATGATATTCCTTACTGAAATCTGCAGAGAGCTACATGGAGTTTAGTTTATACTTTTACAATATGTTATACCCTGGATTTGGCTTCTTGATCAGATGCCACATTTGAGAGAGGTATTTTTCAATCCTAATTTAGATAAACATAGATAGGACCCATGGACCCTCTCATGGTGCTCATGGAGTTGCTAGTGAGTCGTCACAAGTGAGATCTACATGGACAAAGACTCCAAGAGCATGATTACTTATGTTGTTGTAACTGTGGCTCTTCTAAATGTTTTGTGCATGTGGATCTCATGACCTGCTCTCTGTCCCAGTGCCATTTGGAGTCCAACTCTGCTGGGATTCTGAATTATCAAAAGAACTGAGAGTTGTTCAACACCATTCTTCCCAGTGTGCCCTCGGATGGAGGAAGGTGCACAGGCATAGCCTGAATGGCTGTTGCTGGTCAAAAGATATGGTGTGCATATACCTCATGTGCACGAGACCCATAAGTGGGATCCAATAGCCACTGTTACTGTAGTTTTTTACTTTTTCTGAAGTCCAAGTCTACTTAACTTATTTTAATACATTGGGTGATATAAAAATTCTGTCAAGGGAAAAGTAAAATTAGAGACTTGATTAAAAGTTGAAAGGTTTTTGGGAGAAATGGCTCCGTGATATTTTTTTGATATTATGATGGTAACTCTCAGGCCAGGTCTTTTAGAAACAATGTATAAATTGAGATTGTCCATATTTAAGTTCCTAAATAAGCAGCCTGATTTTCATACTGCCCAACATCCAGCAATTGTTGGCTTAAGTGGGATGAGTACAGCACTTCGGAAGTTCTGGCACTTAAATAAGTTGTACTGACTTTTTAAAATCTTGGCCTTAATTTTCTATTCCAACAATTTCTTATTCAGTTTGCAAGTTTCACAGACACTTAACTTCCTTAAACTTAAGGTCTCGCAGTCATTATCTTAGCAGAGACCTTCATGCAACTCCTAAAAGTTGAAATGTTTGTATTAAACTCCAAAAATTTCCTCCCAAACTGAATTTTAAGCGTTTTTATGTACACCATTGAGGATTTGAGAACTAAAAAATTTTAGACCATCTATATTTGAGAATCTTTTACGAAATTAGATTTATTAAAGGTAAATCCGCCAGTTTTCAAATTACGAGTTCCATAACTCTGGATTAGGATAATAGGACATATTTTCCAAAACATTTTCCTTTCACCTAAGAAAAATAGTGATACGCTTCAGGTGAAAAATTCAGCTGCTTTTCCTCTTA
This sequence comes from Gopherus evgoodei, assembly GCF_007399415.2. Taxonomy (NCBI): domain Eukaryota; kingdom Metazoa; phylum Chordata; order Testudines; family Testudinidae; genus Gopherus; species Gopherus evgoodei. The sequence goes on from NC_044329.1 coordinate 37,664,956, forward strand.
AAGTTGGGAGGAGTGGGTGCTGGTATCTCTTAGAAACTCTTTTTCATAACTGCAGAGGTGCTGTTGCGGTGTCTTAAGTATATCCTCCTACATTTTTGTGTCTGGGGTAATGAATGATATTGATGGTAGTTGGACAAATTGAATAAGAACTTAAATTCAGATACCAGGGGTTTTTAAATGGTAGATTGCAGCAATATGAAATGCTGCATGATAAAGAACTTTTAGCCCTGGAATAGACTTTTGATACCTAAAAAGGATAATATCCTTAGCACTTCGTATAATTAAGAACAACTCAAGTAGGAAAGAATGATATGATAGGACTCTGGGCTGGGTGTTCATTCCCAGGTCAACCACAGACTTCCTGTACGATCTTCTTGGGAAATCACTTAACCTACCCTATGCCTTCTACTCCCCTTCTGTAATTTAGGGAAAACCTTCCTTGCCTGCATGCTGAGAGGATAAAATCCATCAGCAGATTAGGCATCCAGATACTAGAGTGAACATTGTGCAAGTACCTAAATAAACTTGTTTTTGCACGGAAGAAAAATGTTAAAGCTCCATAGATGAAAGTAAAATAAAACTAATTTGAATGAGATTGAACAAAGCTTTAAGAACAGTTGTGGCAACTCTACAGGTTTTTTGATTGAAACTTTACAATACAGCAATCTGATCTTTTTACACAATGCATAAAAATGCTACTGTGAAAGTTACTGTAGTAAAAACTTCAGGATAAGTTTAACTTCATACTGGTCTTTTCTGGAAGGTTTCTTACCTTCTAGATTGATTTTTCTCCTTTCAGCATTTTTTTGCCAGTTTATCAACTTTGCATAGCCAGAAGATAAAATCTTCCAGGTAAGACCACTGTTGTTATAAGTTGAAAGTCCATCTTGTGTTTTGCCACAATAGCAGTGTACTTAGAAATTATAATTGGATAGGCTTGTAAAGGCAAACTACCTAAATTATGATATTTTGACTAAACCCTTTCTTAATGTTTGTAACAAATTGTTTTGTTTTGTGTTTGAAGGCCATTTAGATATGGTTCGTTTTCTGCTTGAAGCTGGAGCTGATCAGGAACATAAAACAGATGAGATGCACACAGCCCTAATGGAGGCCTGCATGGTAAATTGCATTTAGTGAATCAATTTTCTTTGGGATGAGAGAGAAGTAAAAGGGGTAGATAGAACAAAGCAAGCCTTTTTTTGGTTAATGAGATTTTTTAATCCACTGAATGATCAAGGGCAGGGCAGGAGTAGAGGGGGGAGTGCAGACCAGCCCCACAACAGCCAGGTTCTCTACCCACTTTCCTTTTTTGGCCATTGCCATGAGGAGCCCTGGTTCACTCCAAGCTGCCATGGGCTCCTTCAGTAACGGAGCCAGCCATCTTGCCGCTTCCCCATATGTGAGCCACCCAGCACCTTTGGTAAGTCACTTTCTGCTTTGGATGGGGGCTGTTGTGACTCCCATGGAGAAAGGAGGGTACAGCCCGCCCCCTCCCCTGCACATACACACAAATGGGGACCTCTTTAGAGAGAATCACTGCAGGTTGGTTTTCAGGATGCAGTGTTATCATTAAAGCTACGTTTTAGTCACAGATGTTTTTTAGTAAAAGTCATGGACAGGTCACAGGCAGTAAACGAAAATTCATAGCCCGTGACCTGTCTGATTTGTGCTATGCCCCTGATTAAATCTTGGGAGTGCTGCGGGGGTGCTCATGGGGGTGGTGGCCCAGATGGCGGCCTGGGACACCCCCCTGGGTGCTGGAGGAGGTGGGTGCTCAGGGATCGGGGGGGGTGTGGCCCAGGACTTGTGCTGGTGGAGAGATTGGCGGGGCTGGCAGGCTCCCTTCCTGACTTCTCAGAAACGGCGATATGTTCCTCCCTCAGCTCCTAGCTCCATGCACTGCCAACTCCACAGCTCTTATTTGCCAGGAACCGCCGCCAATGGGAGCTGTGGACGGAGGCAGCGTGTGGAGCTAGGAGTTTAGGGAAGGACATGTTGCCACTTCCAGGGATCCCCCTCTCCTCCCAAGGTAAGTGCTGTCCAGATCCTTCACCCCCTCCCGGACCCAGCTTCGAGCCACCTCCCACACCCAGACTTCTCCTGCGGGGGTCGGTGGCCTGAGACTGCCCCAGCAGCAGCCACTGCAGCTGGCCCAGGGACTTCCTGAGCTGCTTGCTAACTGCACCGGCCACTGCAGAAGTCACGGAATCCATGACAGAATCTCAGCCTTAGTCATCATCTGGTAAGACAGGGTGCCAGACTGGCAGCTGGCTGATGGAGAAGATTCACAAAAGGAATATAAGAATGGAAATATTGGTCCATATTTAAATATCAGGATATTGCTAAACCAAACTTTACATTTTTATTTTATGGTCTGACTGCCACAAGTTTTGATAAATGAATGTGTCCTCATCTGTCAGACAAGTGCTAGCAAATCCAAATACAGGGTTTTTGCATTTAGTTTCTTCTGGTGTGGAGACAGGCTTCCTTAGTTCTCTTGCCTCTGCTGAGACATCTTTCCAGGCATCGCTGGTGCTCTGGATCTAACATAAAACAGAAGAGGACAAAGGAAACGTCTTCTTTCTAGTAATACCTAGGAAGTCCTAATAATACTCCTTCTGTGCCCTTCGTTTGTATTTGGCAGTAGGCTCAGTTCTGGCCCCATTTCCACTGTGGTCTTACATGAAACTGCAGTCACCAGATCCAAGCAACAGTAGGAGCAATTCTGAACCTGGTGAACGCTCTGCTTCCACAGCCCTTTGTAGTCTTTTTGGATATCCACAACTCTTCCCAAGTTTCCCCCTTTTCCTGAAAACCCCTTTAAAGAAACTTCTAGAAGGGCCTAGACTCAACTATGATCTTACAAGACATTATGCTGAAGGTAAGTCTTCCTCTGTTCTGTCATCACAAGGGATTCCATTAATCCAGGAGCCCAAAAGCCTGGATGGATCAGGCCTTTGCAGCCTCCCTGGACTCACTAACAAATTAACAAATTACCTTTTGCCTTCTGTCACGGAGTCACAAGGTCTAGCCTATGCCCCTGCCAGTCTCCTGGGAGTGATTGCTTTAATGTGCCAGGCCCCAAGGACCCACACAGTTCCATGGGCAGACCTGTGGCCTCCAAGATTGGGTCTTTGGCATCAGCAATCCCTGTCTCTCTCTGACTCCTTCCTGTGAATCCAGCCATACTAGACTTCCTAGAAGCTTGTACTGTACCCTTTCAGGGCACACTGCTCTCAGTATTTACAATGACACAGGCAACCTTTTCAAAACAAGGTAACAATTTGTTAGTCACATGACATACAGAATCTGAAAGTCCTTATGTTATCAGTGAGATGCAGAAGCTAAGCCATACTCCATCCCAGTCAAACCAGTGCCATGATGAGCCAGCCAAGCTGTGATTGACTCCCACTCAACTCCATCGCTTGTCCTTTTGTTCTTCTAGGTAAGCTCCTGAGCCCCTGCAAAGAGCTGTCCTTCTCCACATCACCTGACACCTTTTCCTCTTTGTTCTCAATCTCAGTTGTCTCACTGGCCAGAGTTTCCTGCTGATAGGTGTGAATTGTTCAGTCATTGAGGTGTCTGTCTTCATGGATCCTCTGTTGATCTGGATCACTTAGTCTGTTCTTTAATGGTGCTGACAGCTAGGTGAGACACCTTTGTCTCATGTTCTTCCTTGAGCAGATTTAATCCTCCTCCCTCCCCACTGGGTAACCATGCAAGGTGTAGGAGGAAACTGAGGTGCGCACATGCATCATAAAAATATTTTTTAAAATTCCCATTTTGTTACACCTTCCTTCCAAGAAAGCTTACTCAAAGCTCCATGTCCACAGCAAGTACACTCCTTGGACCCCTTTCCTACTTTTAGAGGTGGAAAGGAGCATCATCCTTCATCCTTTCCTTCCTCCTGTACAGTGTTTTCTGAAAAGGGTGAGCTAGAATTTGATTGACTTGCTCACTGTATCCTGGGTTTCTTTTTCCTTTTACTTCCTTGTTCCTCCAAAAACCTTTAGGGCCATTTTGGAACAGTGAAGTTAATTGGTCTTCTATCCAACAGAAACCTTAATCTCTCTGAAGGAACAGAAATCCAAATGAGGTGAAGCACCGTATTTTCTTCTAGGGCTGAACCTCAATGCTGATTCTTCCTATCCACTGCTGTATAGCAAATAGTATGAAGTGGATTTTGTCCTCATCTGATTCAGTGTCCTCTCTACCCACTCCTGGGAGAATTCTGTGCTACTGTGCGTGTGCATAATTAATGAGCTGCGTATATTTTTAATTTTTTGCACAGAAAAAAACTTCTGCCGGAAAGTTGCTGCGGTTCCGCCTTTTCCTCACCAGAGGGGTGCTATGGCAGTAGAACAGAGCAGCAGCTCCTGGCCAGCTAGGGAAGAGAGCACCTTCCTTCTTCACAGTACCTTTTGGGCCAGGTCAGGCGACAGACAGCATGGGGTTGCTGGGGAGTCATAGGGCTAGTGTGAGAAGGTAGAATGTGGCAGGAGCTTAATAGAAGTGGAGGCACAGGGCCACGGGGATGGGGGAAAGGGTGCAGGACCACATAGGGCTTGGAGGGGCAGATGGCTGAGTGAGGGCACAGATACACATGGGATGGGAAAGGGGATATAGAGCCTCAGGAGGATGAGGGAGTGGGCATGGAAGGACACATATGGACACATGAGGGTGCAGGGACACATGGGGATGGGCAGATGTGCCTGACTGAATGGCAGAGGCTAGGGGTCAGCCAGGGTCTGCCTGTGGGAAGCTCCCTAACAATCTCTGCCCCCCCCACAAAAAACCACCCTTGTTCCATACTTTTCCCAGCCATACACAACCACCCTCCAAGTTCACACCCAAGCTCCTTCCCAGCAATTACTTCCCTTTCCCTCAGCAATTCTGTTACCTCTGATTCCCCAAAGTCTTTGCACTGCTTCTGAGGGGTACAGGAAATACAGTTCAGTATTATAGTTTAAATTATTACTCAGAGTTCTGTATTAATATGCCTAGCAAGGAATCTATTTGTCAGAAAAGATTTCCTGAATCTTTTTTGTCTGTATTGTTACACGTACTTGCTGACTAGTATTTTGAAATAAATTACCAAAAATAATTGAAACTGGTGTGATTATATTATGTTATTTTGACAAAATATGCAGAATTTTGCAGAATTTGGAAATATTGTGCTCAATTTTTAATTTTTTGGTGCAGAATTTCCCCAGGAGTACCTACCAAAGAACCTCCTTGGGCTCTTCAGCCTGGATCCTGACATCCATGACCTCTGGCTGTCACAAAATGGGACTCATTCTCTTCCCTTCTAACCACTGGGACTCTGCCTCCCAGAAGGAAGGTAGAAGAAGGGAGGAGGGAGTGTGCTATACAATAATTCAAACTGCTGGTGCATAGATCTATGCCTTCTACCCCTCTAGAAAAGCCATCCAGTGGCTCATTGAGCTCTAACCAGACAGAGCGTTCGCTCCATGCTGTAATTTGTGGTAGACAGGAACCGCTGTATGTGCTTCATTGGTGTTAATGCTGTCAATGATATGGCCAAGATTACACCCTCTTGAGGTCAGTGTCTTGGACACCACCACCTTGGCCCAGAGAACAATGTAAATCCATCCCTGGGGAGGTGAGATCACCTACTAGCTTTTTCTTCTTGCGCTTACTTTTAAGGGCACCCAGCCATTTACACTGTAACTTGAAGGAGTTATCAAAGATCTGCTTCTCCCCTAAGAAGAAGCAGGCTTAACTGCCTCAGTGAGGAAATCATTAGTGAACTACAAACTCAAGCAAACCTGAGTGTTCCCTTCACAACAGGAATCCATCAGGTTGGCTTTTGAGGCCCCTGAGATCCGCTGTCTGTTATGTCATGATCAGGTGAAACCCACACAACTGTATTGGCTTAGCTGAATCATCAAGCTCAAGCCTAGAGCATTCCTTCCAGACAAAATCCAATGTTCTCGTCCACCAGGTGGAGAAAAAACTAATTTCCCTCAGTGCCCTGCACATGCAGACATCTGAATGTCAGTCTGGATGAGTTGGAAGTACTTTCATTCAAGAAAATGGTCCTGCCACTAGTAGGTCTTCAAAAAGGTAGTCACTTGTTCTCAGCCTCACTCATTGGACCTCTTTGCCTTGAGCTACAACTTTTCCAGATCCTGTAACATATATACTTGGACCTCATGGCCTGGATACGGCATGCATTCTCTATCATTAGTGGGGAAAGGAGTTGACACCTTTTCCTCACCTCTACTGATAACATGGTCTGCAGAAAGTGAAATAGGATTGATTGCCTGCTGATCAGTGTTCCCTCTAATTTTTTTCATCCATGTGCAGAATGAATTTTGTGTGCACCAATATGGAGGTGATGTGAGGCTGAGGGATTTGGAGTGCGGGAGGAGGCTCAGGGCTGGGGTAGAGATTTGGGCTGCTTGGGGGGGTGAGGCTCTGGCTAGGGGTGTGGGTTCTGGGGTGGGGCTGGGGATGAGGGGTTTGGGGTGCTGAGGTGGGGGAGTTCAGGGCTAGGCCAGAGAGGGTGTGGGGGGTGAAGGCTCTGGCTAGGGATACAGGCTCTGGAGTGGGGCTGGGGATGAGGGGTTTGGGGTGAAGGCTGCCCCGGGGCTGCAGCACGGAGAGGACTCCCCCTAGATTCCTCTTGCCACAGCAGTCCAGGGCTGGGGGAGAGGCATCTCTGCCTGCTGCGTGGCAGCTTGGCTGGGGGTGAAACACCTCTCCCCATTATGCAGCCATGCAGTGTAGAGGGAACTTAAATGCTGATTCATGTAGGTGTAGAGCATCTGAGATGGCTCTAGTTTGTGAGTCTTCAACTTTTCCAAAGACTTATCCTTTATCTTGACCAAATCTGCCTCAGTCTCAGGCTCTTGCTTATGAAAGCTCCCTCAGTTCTAAATTTTGGATTACCAGCTGAGTCCTCTTGTTACTGAGAGAAGGGTACTATCTTTGTTTTCTATGGGGTGAAGTCTCTCTTAGTTTCCATGGGATTGTATCCTGGAGATCCATTATTATCTCCATCTGGAATTCTTACAGAATGAGGTTGAGCTTGGGTTCTCTGCTAGTATCCAGTTGCCTTGTCGCTATGAGAAAAAATGCTGCACCTGTTTTCCAGTGCTTGAATACTGTTCAACTGCAAGTGTAGCCAGTGATAAATTGAGTTGAACACTATAATCTGTAGTTCCTGAAACAGTGTCAAACACCGCTTGCTCACACCATTTATCAGCCAAAGGAACTTCAGCTAGTGGAGACAAACCTCCTGCTCCATAGGAGAGTTCTGACTTGGGTTCCCGTCTCATAATCAGGTTCCCTAAAGTAGTCTCTTTAGTCTAGTAGGCGCCCTGTAAGTCTCACTGTTTGCTGGAGCCAAGTCAAGTAAACAGGTGTCCTCTGCTCAGATGCATTTGAACCTACTTTCATTATTCACTGTTTCCTGTGGCCTTCAACTTTGTTAGAGACTCTGTAGGAGTTCACAGCCCCATCTTGAAATCCGCATGCCTCATTTTTTCCATAAAGAGAGAGAAGTTCTCTAAATGTGCTACAGCCATCTTCCCATTGTAATCTCAGTCTTCCACCTTATCCAGGATATCTTGCTCCCCAACCCTAAGGCCAGACTTCAGGTCCATTGGCATTCTGTGGACCCTCTGCAAAATACTCAAGGGCTACCTTTCCCAAACCATTCCTCAAATTCTGGTCCCTGTTCTAAAGGTGTTGTAAAATCAGAAAATATCCAGGTCTTGCTCAGTCAGATTCTTTATCCAATCAATGCAAGCACTCATTTGCTGGCCTCCCCTGCTTAGAGAATCTTTGAGCTTTCTATCAGAGACATAAAAAATCTTTGGACAAGTTCTTCCAGGCCACCACCTGAGCCCAGTTACATTTTTTGAGATGTTGCCAGCTATATTGGCATATATTGAGTGACATATAGCCTTCATTTGGTGAGTTCTCAGGTTCTTCTATGACAACCCTAGGTCTTCTACCTTTGTGAAGAAGTCTGCTCATCCCAACGGCTATTTGGTCTCCTTTCCTTCATTCTCCCAGTTTCTCCCCTCTTGCCACTTTGCTATAACACATTTTAACTTCTCCATAATTACTTTTCTTCCCTTAGTATGGAAGCTGCTAGTTATTTGTCCATACTGGTGATGAGCCAATCATGGAAAAGCTAAATTTTTACTGGATTAATTGTACTACTTGGAGTAGTCCATTACTGATTTCAGTGGGATTACTCACCGTCCTAAACTGTTTGGTAATTGTGCGTTGGACTATTATTTACTAGCTATATTATCATAGTTCCCAAAAGGTGTGGTCCTTGCCCCAAAGCTCTTACAATATAAAATAATCAGACTTTTTATTTCTAAATTACCCAATTTCTAGTTGATTGAAGGTGAAATATATAGTTTTCAGATTATTATGCAAAAGTGTTGTATGAGGTTTTTAGTTTGAAAAAAATCTTATTTCTTTTTCTAAATAGGACAAACACAGTTTTAATTTTCAGAAATCTTCTTGAAAGTAGATCTTACCAGGGTCTGAAAATGGACTTGCATGATAACAAATTGTTGCATTTTGTAACAATTGTGTCCTTGTTAAATTGGGATGTTTCTGATTTAATTTCTTTTTAACTTTTACTTTGCTCTTAGGATGGACATGTGGAAGTAGCTCGTTTACTTCTAGATAGTGGTGCTCAAGTCAATATGCCTGCGGATTCATTTGAATCTCCACTTACACTAGCTGCTTGTGGTGGACATGTGGAACTAGCCGCACTACTGATAGAAAGGGGAGCAAATCTTGAGGAAGTTAATGATGAAGGTTATACTCCACTAATGGAAGCTGCACGTGAAGGGCATGAGGAGATGGTAGCACTGTTACTGGCACAGGGTAAGAAAACAATTTCATCTTATAAATTACTGTACTGTAAATTACATATTTTTAGTAGTTATTCAAATTACATATTCTTGGATAGTCTTTTATTCTGAATGGTGAAGTACTGACCTGGCTGGTTTGTGTGTAATGACTTATATTTAGCATGTGGTTGTGACTTGACAGTTACTGTATAGAAAGAACATAGAACTATTATACACTGATCTCTTGCTAAGGGCTGTGGGATAGGGGCAAAGCAGGAAGATGAGTGCCTATGTTTTACTTGTCTGGTCAGACAGATTAACAGATAATTTGTTCCCTAGGAGCAAATATAAATGCACAGACAGAAGAAACACAAGAAACAGCTCTTACTCTGGCATGCTGTGGAGGATTTTCTGAAGTAGCTGATTTCCTTATTAAGGCAGGAGCTGATATAGAACTTGGTTGCTCTACACCTTTAATGGAAGCTGCTCAGGAGGGACACCTTGAATTGGTGAAATATTTATTGGCAGCAGGTATGTTGTTATAAATGACAGGTTGGCTTATAGGAGATTTAGCTTAAAAATGCTAGCCTAAAAAAAGGTATAAATTAGGAAGTAACTAGACTTATTGGCAATTAAAGTTGCAGCAGGGCACACTCCATCTTCCCAAAACCTTTAGAGAATGGAAATAACTTGAGAAAAGACATTCTGCATTTCTTTCCATCTTTATATTGCCCAAATTGAACAGTATCAGTTATGCAGTCCAACCTTTCATGAGGCTTTTGCTTCCATCCAATCGATGCCAAAAACTAAATGTGCGCTCAGTCATCATTAAGCTTGCACTCAAACAACATTAACAGTGACTACTTCTGCTTTTGTACACTACTGACTAGAGCTGAGTGGTTTTTTGGCAAGAAATTTATTCTGTGAAAAGTGTGATTTTGTTCAACCTGTAACTATTTGTTAATTTGTGGTTTTTGCTGAATAGTTTTGATCAAACTGACAAAATCAAAACATTTCGGTTTGATCAGACTAAAAAAACCCAAACACTTGTTTTTTATTTTGAACATTTTGACAAAAACAAATGAGTAAATTAAAAAAAAAAAAGAAGCCTAAGAGGAGGAGCACGACCTCTTAAAACCTTTAGTCTAGTAGTTAGAGTACTCTCTTGGGATGTGGAAAACTGGTTCAATTCTTCCCTCTGCCTGATGTGGAGAAAAGATTTGAACATGGGTCTCCCACGCTGCAGGAAAGTGTCATATTAACTGGGTTTTGGGATAATGTGCATAGGTTAATAGACTGGGTCAGGGATGAGCAAACTTTTTGGCCTGAGGGCCACATCTGGGTATGGAAATTGTATAGTGGGCTATGAATGCTCACAAAATTGGGGGTTGGGGCCGGAAATGAGTTCAAGGTATGAGAGGTGGCCCCGGCTGGGGGTGCGGGCTCGGGGGTGGGGCTGGAGATGAGGGGTTTGGGGGGCAAGAAGGTGCTCCAGGCTGGGACCAAGGGGTTTGGAGGGTGGGAGGGGGATCAGGGTTGGGGCAGGGAGTTGGGGCACTAGAGGACGTCAGGGGTGCAGTCTCCAGGCAGCATTTACCTCAAGCAGTTCCCGGAAGCAGCAGTATGTTCCCTCTCTGGCTCCTATGCGGAGGAGCAGCCAGGCGGTTCTGTGTGCTGCCCCGTCTGCAGGTGCTGCACCTGCATCTCCCTTTGGCCGTGGTTCCCAGCCAGTGGAAGCTGCGGGGTCGGCGCTTGGGGTGGGGGCAGCGTGCAGAGCTCCCTGATTGCCCCTACACATAGGAGCCAGAGGGGGGACATGCCGCTGCTTCTGGGAACCATGTGGAGCCATGGCAGGCATGGAGCGGGTCAAGCCCCCAACCCCACTGCCTGGCTGGAGCTTGGGGGCTGGATTAAAATGTGTGAAGGGCCGAATGGAGCCCCTGGGCCATAGTTTGCTATCTCCTACTCTAGGTTCTTGAACAAGACTTCAGAAAAGAAAGAGAGCCTGAATTCAGATATGGATTTATGAGCTGAAATCTTCAGCACTGTGGGGGGAAATGCTGCTGCCAATCAGCACTGCAGGGAGTGAGTTGAACAGTTTTGTTCAGCACTTTAACTGCAGTCAAATGTGCCACAACCTTCCTTTGCCACAAATTCCTGATTCTAGTTCTGTCTCTCAGGTCTCTTTCGCTATTAGACCCAGTTCTGTTGGCAGTAAGTAGAACATGGCTTCAGTTGCCGTGGAAGGAAGATCTGTTGCTTTTTTTTAAGTTGAATTGTTAGTGGGTTCACTAAGATAAAATATTTGGGTGAGAGGATGTCTACAGTAACCAGTACAACTTATGTTGCTTTTATAGGAGCGAATGTCCATGCTACAACAGCAACAGGAGACACAGCTTTGACCTATGCCTGTGAAAACGGACATACTGATGTTGCAGATGTATTACTTCAAGCTGGTGCTGATTTAGTAAGACTTTTCATGTGTACCTTCTGCATGAATATATTAACTGTAAACTTAGCATTTACTTTTACCTTTCTTACAGAAAAAAAGTTATGTGCTTAATATAAAGCAAGAAGAATGCTTTGCAAGTGTTAAGATATGTATACATTGGTGGTGGTAGTCAAAAGGAGGATTGAAAGCCTGCAACATCTGTCCCAGTTTCTTTGAGGAATAGCACTGAATATTAATGCATCCATTAGTTAAATACTTAACTAATTCTTGGATTTTGTAATAGTTCCCTCTTGCCTTTGGCAGAATGTACCATGGGGCTCATTACTCCTGCAAGGTATAGTTTTTGTCTATTCTTTTAAGTATATTAGTCTTATTCTTCATCTATGTCCCAGAATCCTGAGTTTCCAGTACAGGATTAGAAATTTTTGGGACTGCTACTCTGCGTTTTAAACTTCATGGGCATTAACCGCTGCCCATTTATATTGAGTTCTTTAATCTTATTGATCTTTGGACACTGTCTATCATTTTGGTATTCTTTGTACAGCACAGCTTTCAAAATTTAGACTGTGCAACAAATGCCTTCCCAAAGGGCGGAGTATATTGGAATTTTATACCACATCCCTGCTTCCACATCCTAGTAAATGTCTGCCTGCCTTCTAGGCCACTTCCATGGTTTTCCCATGTTACTCCCAGGTTGTGTAGTGGTGTGTTCTGCATAGTATGTCCATTAAACAGTAAGTTAGATTCCTGTTTTGGATTTATTGATTGCTGCGGCCAGTCAGCTGGAGGCTTAAAATTGTTGCTCCAGTGTACCTGCCAGCTTCAGGGATCTAACAATTTTTTTTAAGTTGTGTTGAAAACTTAATTATGGTTTGCTTTTAATAGTCCTTCAGAGGAGCGCTAAAGCATTCTTGTGGATCCTCCACCCTTTCCAACCTTGAACCTTTCAGTCTCCATCCTTCTAGGCTGAGGCTGTCTTTGGAGTCCATCAGCACTGCTTATTACTTTCTTTGCATTTCTTCAGTAGGTTTAAGGTGTTAGCTTTCTCCCTCTCCCACTGCTTATAGTTCTTTCACTAATTTACAAGTAGCTCAGGGGATTGGAAGCCTGAACTTTATTTATAGTAACCTGTTGAAACTTTGAACTTGAATTTGTTAAATTGACTCTCACTACAGCACAGCCACACTGATTGTGGAAGCTACTTACATTGACTTATTTGTAGAAAAGCAGTATTAAAAGATATTTAAAGAATATCATTACAATAACTTGAGTCTACCAGTCTTCAGTGTCCTTATTAAGCTGCTTACATAACCACTTAGATGTTTATTGAAGCCCACACTTGAAACAGCAGTTTTTAAATTACATTTGGTTTTAAAAGGTAATCTTAAAGTCATGGCTGTGATGCTGCACTAGTGAATTCCAAAAGCACTGTTCTTTTAGAAAGAGAATTTAGTTTCAGGCCACCTCAGTTTTCATAGGCAGGCCAGGCTTTTTCTCTCAGCAGCAGAGGGAGACTGCTCCCTCCTAGCTCTCATGAGAATTGGGATGCCACTATGCTTGGTGTTCTGTGTCCAGCAAAGGAAATAACATATGCCTGTGAATAAACTCACTCATGTTTAGTAGCTTATCCTAATGTATTGACATCAATTTAAACCTAATACAAAGAGTGAGTATTCTAGTAACATATATCACCTCATAACTGTAGTATCTGAGAGTATTGTAACCTTGTAATGTGTGTGTGTTCTAAAAACCCATGTGAGATAGGGGAGTGTAATATCTCCATTTTACAGATGGTGAAGCAAGGCACAGGGAGACTAATTTATTGTTGGGTTTTTGTGGCCTTTTTCAGGGATTTGAATTTTTTGTGGGTGATTGCTTTAGTTATGGATGAATAATGTAGGGTTTATTGCATCCTGTAGCCCTACCCTTAAACAATACTTTGTGCCAGCTAAAGGGGGGCAGAGCATTTATCCACCCAGTGCCCAACTCCTTAGTGATGCAGGTAGCTGCAGAGAGGTCCAGGTTACAGCAACTGAGGAGCGCTAATGCCTTGACCTCTAGAGGAAGGAAGTATTTTCATCAACTAGTCTCCAGTTCAGTGTTGCTAACTACCAGGTATAGTTAGTAAATTATGACTTCCTAAATTCAGAGACAAACTTGCTTAGGAAGACAGGGCTCAGTTTCAAGTCCTCATCGATAAAGGCAGTCTGGTGAATAAGACATGACTTCAAGTGGTAGTGGATGTGCTGACACTCATCTGGAGCAATTGCCACAGCTATGGTCCATGAGGTTTGAATCATGTCTGTTCTCTTCTGGGTTCCTCAAGGAGGTCCAGAATACTATCAACAATTTTGCCCTTTTGAATCTAATCTCTTCAGTGAGAAGACAGTCACTATACTCGTAAGAACTCAAGGACAACCCTCTGCTGCTTAGGTTTTTACACCCCAACCCCCAAAAGAAACACCACAAGCAAACCTATAAGCCCAGACCTCCTCCCTGATCAATCTATCACCAGTACCCTTAAGAACCACCGTGCAAGCAACAGAGCGTTCAAAGACCCAGGTACATGGCTTCCTCCACCTCTACGACCACTACCCAGCCCCTCTCTCTGTCCAAGGGTTTCTTTTAATGGGACGTTCAAGGACCGCATACAGCTATTGATGCCATGCCATATTGCTCCCCCTCCCAAAAATCTTTGGAGGCTGCCTTACTCATTCCTCACACAACTGGAGGGCAATAACAGACAAGTGGTTACTAGACATCATCCACTCCAGCTACACAGTTGTTTCTCACCTCCACACCACAAACCCCTTTTCCTGGCCCCTTCTCAGGCTCTACTCCTGGGGGATCCTTTATCAAGAAGTGAACTCTCTTCCAGAAAAGGGCTGTAGAGCAGGTGCCACTCTAACATCAGGGAATGGAATTCACACTTCATAGTTTAAAAAAACAAACTATAAAAAAAAAGAGGATGGAGACCCAATTCTTGATCTACACCAACTAAACATTATTAGCAAATCAGAATTTTGCATGGTAATTCCATCCCTGGAGGAGAATGGGTGTCCCTAGCCTCTGTTTGCCAGAAGCTGGGAATAGGTGACAGGACAGATCACTTGATTACCAGTTCTGTTAATTCCCTCTGAAGCACCTGGCACTGGCCACTGTTGGAAGACAGGATACTGGGTTAGATGGACCTTTTGGTCTGACCCAATATGGCCATTCTTACGTTCTTAATACATGGTTTGTGGTCCTCTACTTGAAAGATGCCATTTTCATGTGGATATTCAGCATTCCCACAGAATTATTAAATTTGTGGTAGGACAAGAGCATGTCCAATTCAGAGTACTTTGATTTAGGCTGGCAGTGTCACCCAGGGTCTGTCTTAGCCTTTTCTCTGGCAGCCTAGATAAGACACAGTGGCTGTACCACCCTTCTTTATCTGGATGACTGGTTACTAATAGGGCAGATCAAGCCATGAGGTCCAGTTGGCAACCCTATTATCTTACTCCACCTTCTGGCATCAATGGGGTTCTGTTTGAACAGAGAGCACTTTGACTTCCACAAGGACTATAGATTTCATAGGCTTGACCCTAGACTAATTATCAGGAAAAGCCTACCTCCCTACAGATGGTTTATCAGGCTATTCATAGCTGGAAAACCAAGTCACCATCAGACCTTGCACCTTCCTTGCTAGGACACTTGGCTCCATGTGCATACATGATGCTGTTCACCAAATCATGTATGCACATGTTGTTGTCTGCAGGTGTGGCTTCACTTTGTTTACTCACTGGACAAGGACAATGTGAATACAAGGGGAATGATCCCACCACAAGCCAGAGCCCCTCTGGCATGGTGGATGACAGTGGATCCAAGTGCAAGTCCTCTTTCTTCCATCCGTCTCCAACACAACCATAATCACAGATGCATAGGATGGGGAGCACATATGGACAATCAGTGCACAAAGCACATGGTCCCTGTGGGAGGCCAGAAGATATCAGTGTCCTGGAGTTGAGGGCAGTTCCCATAGCCTGCAACACATTCCTCACCCTCATGCAGTTCTGTCAGATGTGACAATATATTTTTATATAAACAAAAAGGGTAGAGTAAGATCTATTAATGTGTGTAAGGAGACAGTGAACTTATGGAACTGGTGCATGAAGAACCACATCACACAGTTGGTGACATGCCTACCAGGTGAGCAAAATACTCTGAACGATCTCAATAGGCACTTCTCCCTAGACCACAAATGGGAAATACCTAATTCTGTCTTGACCGAAATCTTCACCCAGTGGGGAGCATTATCTTGGGATCTGTTTGCCTCCCCCACAAGAAATTCAGTCTCTGCTGTTCCAGAACAGCATTAGAGTAAGACTTCAGGGACGATGGCCTTCTGTTATCCTGGATGGACTGTCTGAGGTACTTCCATCCTCTTTCACCTCAGGTTCTCTGCAGAATTCACAATGGCAGGGCCAGGCTTGTTCTCATTGCATCCAATTGGCCCAGACAGTTTTGATTTCCAGACCTTTGACAAATATCAGCCCATCCTTCTATCTACATTCAACCTTTTCCATATCTGTTCACTCAGGGAAAGTGCAGGACCAGACATCCCAGCCAAGACCCTCTTCACCTCATAGCCTGGTATTTGGATGGGCATCAGTTCTGGAACTTTTCTTTTTGAAGGCCATCTGAATGATCCTTTATCACAGCAGAAAAATTTTCACTAGAAATGTTGTTTAGCTAAATGGAAGCATTTCTCTACCTGGTCACAAAGGAATCCATTATCACCAGAATCAGCAGATGTCCCAGTCATTTCAGATTATCTTTTGTGCCTCAAATTGTCAAGGCTTTCTGTTAGCTTGTTGAAAGTCCATCTGGCGGCAATCAGTGCCTTGCCATCCTCTCATCCTGCCACACACACTTACCCTACCACAATTAGTTCTTGAAGGGTCTCATTAGAACCTTCCCACCAGTGATGAAACTCATGCTACAATGAGATCTTTGCTTTGTACTCCCAATTCTTACTAGACCATGTTTCAAACTAATGGCCACGTGTTCCATGTCACTTCTCCATCAAGGTTTTAGTTCCCATCACATCAGCCAGACAGGTGAGCTAACTGGGAGCACTCATGACAGACCCAACATACACCATATTTAATAGAAAAAAGGTCTCCCTTCATCTCCAAGATAATTCAGAGTTTCAGACGAACCAACCTATTCATTCACCATATTCTTCCCAAAGCCTCACGCATCCACTGAGAAAAAGAGGCTGCATGCACTCAGTGTCAGACAAGTCGTGGCCCTTTATCTGCAGAGAACAAAGCCAATTAGTAAAACACTAAGACTTTGTCAGCTATGGCAGAGTTATTATGAGGTCAAGAGTTATCAGCCCAGAGAGACTAAGTGGAATCTCTGCATCACTCTGTTTATTATCTGGCATGTATTCCTCCCCGAACATGATGAAAGCCCAATTGACGAGAGCCCAAGCAATCTCCACAGCATCTCTTTTTGAGAAGTGCCAATACCAGACATTTTTAAAGTGGCTATCTGAAGTTCCATCCACACTTTTATGAAGCATTACAACCTGGTCTAGTCGTCTTCAGTAAATATAGCTGTCAGGACAGCAGTGTTACAGACTTTCATACCAATTGCATCTTGCACCCTGCTTCTATTTGAATACAGTTTACCAATCACCCCTGTGTGGAGCCCACATAGGGACCAGCACTGAAGAAATGGAGGTTCCTTACCCATAACTTGAGGTTCTCTGAGATGGGTGGTTCTTATTTGTATTCCTCTACTCATCCTCCTTCCTCTCTGGTTTGGATCCTATTTGATTCATGGTAAGAAAACTGGAGAGGTATTGGTCCATACCACCCTTTATACCTCGTTTTGGAGCACAAGGAGGGCAACAGCGCATGCATGGACCAGTGTATGCTACTTACTACAAATCTCTGGTCTCAGGCATGTGGCCTGCATTCTAGAGCCCTGTGCGGATACAAAACTTGTATCCACATCCAATCCGCAAACATGGTCAGAATATGGGGAGAGCGTGTGCTCTTATAGTAGGGATAAAGGAGAGAAGACCGAACTGGGGGTGGGGGAATCAAATCCAAATCTTAGATGTCTGTATACTAATGCAGGAAGTATGGGGGATAAGCAGGATGAACTCAGAATGCTAGTAAATAAACACAACTGACATAATTGGCATCACAGACTTGGAGGAATAATACACATGACTGGAATATTGGTATGGAAGGATACAGCTTGCTCAGGAGGAAGGACAGGCGAGGATAAAAAGGGAGAAGGTGTTGACTTATATATTAAAAATGTATACACTTGGACTGAGGTTAAGATGGAAATAGGAGACAGCCTTGTTGAAAGTCTCTGGGTAAGGTTAAAAGGGGTAAAAACAAGGGTGGCGTCATGGTAGGGAGTCTACTGCAGACCACCTAACCAGGAAGAAGAAGTGGATGAGGCTTTCTTTAAACAGCAAACAAAATCATCCAAAGCACAGGACTTGATGGTGATGGTGGACTTCAACTACTCACCTGTTGGAGAGAATAACACAGCAGGGCACAAATTATCCAGCAAGCTCTTGGAAAGTATTGGAGACAATTTTTTATTTCAAAAGGTGGAGAAACCTACTGGGGAGAGGCTGTTCTAGATTTGATTTTCACAAGTAGGGAGGAACTGCTTGAGAATTTGAAAGTGGAAGGCAGCTTGGGTGAAAGTGATCATGAGAGTTCATGATTTTAGAAAATGGTAGGAAGGAGAACAGCAAAATACAGTGGATTTCAAGAAGGCAGACTTTAGCAAATTCAGGGAGTTGGTAGGTAAGATCCCATGGGAAGCAAGTCTAAGGGGAAAAACAGTTGAAGACAGGCAGTTTTTCAGATGCACATTATTAAGGGCACAAGAGCAAACTATCCCATTACGTAGGAAAGATGAGAAGTCTGGCAAGAGATGCCCTGGCTTACCCAGGAGATCTTCAGTGGTCTAAAAATCAAGAGAGTCCTACAGAGACCATTAGGGATGGTCTAGACAGTATTTGGTCCTGCCATGAGGGCAGGGGACTGGACTCGATGACCTCTCGAGGTCCCTTCCAGTCCTAAAGTCTATGAATCTATGAAAAAGTTGAAACTGGGTCAAATTACAAAGGATGAATATAAACAAATAAGTATGTAGGGACAAAATTAGAAAGGTGCAAAACAAGATCTAACTAGCTAGAGACAAAGGGTAACAAGAAAACGTTCTACAAATACATTAGAAAAAAGGAAGACCAAAGACTGGGTAGGCTTGTTACTCAATGCAGGGTAGGAGGGGTGGGAACAATAACAGAAAATATGGAAATAGCAGAGGTTCTTAATGACTTCTTTGTTTCAGTTTTCACCAAGAAGTTGGTGGTGATTGGACATCTAACGTAGTAAATGCCAGGGAAAATGAGGTAGGATCAGAGGCTAAAATAGGGAAAGAACAAGTTAAAAAAATACTTGGACAAGTTCGAAGTCTCCAAGTCACCAGGGCCCGATGAATACATGCTAGAATACTCAAAAAGCTGACTGAGGAGATATCTGAGCCATTAGTGATTATATTTGAAAAATCATGGAAGATGGGGGAGATTCCAGAAGACTGGAGAAGGGCAAATATAGTTCCAATCTATAAAAAGGGAAATAGGGACAACCCGAGAAATTACAGACCAGTCAGCTTAACTTCAGTACCAGGAAAGTTAATGGAGCAAATAATTAAGCAATCAGTTTACAAACATCTAGAAGATAATGTGATAAATAACAATCAGTGTGGACAAAGAAGAAATCGTGTCAAACCACCCTGATAGCTTTCTTTGACAGGGTAACAAGCCTTGTGGATAGGAGGAAAGTGTTAGATTTGGTATATCTTGACTTTAGTAAAGCTTTTGTTACTGTCTCGCATAACCTTCTTATAAACAAACTAGGGAAATGCAATGTAGATGGTGCTAGAACATACCATCCCTCTCCACCCTCTACCAAACAGAGGCTAGGGACACCATTCCTTACCCAACCTGGCTAATAGCCATTAATTGACTTAACCTCCATGAATTATCTAGTTCTCTTTTAAACCCTGTCATGGTCCTAGCCTTCACAACCGCCTCAGGCAAGGAGTTCCACAGGTTGACTGTGCGCTGTGTGAAGAACTTCTTTTTATTTGTTTTAAACCTGCTGCTCATTAATTTCATTTGGTGACCCCTAATTATGTTATAATTTATATTATGGGAACAAGTACATAACTTTTCCTTATTCACTTTTTCCACACCACTCATGATTTTATATACCTCTGTCATATCACCCCCCTTAGTGTGCTCTTTTTCAAGCTGAAAAGTCCTAACCTCTTTAATCTCTCCTCATATGGGACCTGTTCCAAACCCCTAATCATTTTAATTGCCCTTCTCTGAACCTTTTCTAATGCCAGTATATCTTTTTAGAGGTGAGATCACATCTGTATGCAGTATTCAAGATGTGGGCGTACCATGGATTTATATAAGGGCAATAAGATATTCTCCATCTTATTCTCTGTCCCTTTTTGAATGATTCCTAACATCCTGCTTGCTTTTTTTGACGCCGCTGCACATTGTGTGGACGTCTTCAGAGAACTAGCCACGATGACTCCAAGATCTCTTTCCTGATTAATTGTAGCTAAATTAGCCCCCATCATATTATATGCATAGTTGGGGTTATTTTTTCCAGTGTGTGTTACTTTACATTTATTCACATTAAATTTCATTTGCCATTTTGTTGCCCAATGACTTAGTTTTGTGAGATCTTTTTGAAGTTCTTCACAGTGTGCTTTGGTCTTAACTATCTTGAGCAGTTTTGAGCTACTATAAGGTGGGTTCAGACTGGTTGGAAAGCCGTTCCCAAAGAGTAGTTATCGGTGGTTCAGTTGTGCTGGAAGAGCATAACGAGCAGGGTCCTTCAGGGATCAGTCTGGGTCCCGTTCTGTTCAGTATCTTCATCAGTGATTTAGATAGTGGCATAGAGAGTACACTTATAAAGTTTGAGGATGATACTAAGCAAGTGGTTTGGCAGATAGGGTTAAAATTCAAAATGATCTGGACAAACTGGAGAAATGGTCTGAAGTAAATAGGGTGAAATTCACTAACAACAAATTCAAAGTACTCCACTTAGAATGGAACAATCAGTTGCACACATACAAAATGGGAAATGACTGACTAGGAGGAAGTACTGCGGAAAAGGATCTGGGGGTCACAGTGGACCACAAGCTGAATATGAATCAACAGTGTAACACTGGGGGGGGTGGGGAAGTAAACATGAGTCTGAGATGTATTAGCAGGAGTATTGTAACCAATACTCCATGCTGATTAGGCCTCAGCTGGAGTATTGTGTCCAGTTCTGGGCGCCACATTTCAGGAAAGATGTGGACAAATTGGAGAAAGTCCAGAGACGAGCAACAAAATGATTAAAGGTTTAGCTCTTTATGTTACTGAAGCCACAACCACTTCACGAAAATGATCGGACCACACACTTGTCAGTTTGTAATAAGCAAACACAATGTGACAAATGACCAAAATGTGTAATACCTGTTGTTTGCTGAGTGTTACGCCATCTGTAAAGAGATTTTCTTGCTGAGTCAGTATTTTTTAAAAGAAAACTTAGTTCCTGTTTGTCACTTGCAACCAACCCACATGTATCCTCAGCAGAGTTTTTGCCCTGGACTTTCAGATCACTAGTTGAGACCTTTACCACTTGAGCTACAGTAATAGCTGTTCTTCTCTCTTTGTATCAGCCACTGGAGAGGAAATGATACCCACTTTCCCAGTGGGTTTCACAGTTATTAGCTCAGAAGTAATAGAATGCTGGAAATCAGGACTCCTGGATTTTATTTCCGCCTCTGGGAGAGGAGTGTGATCTAATGGTTAAAATAGTAGTTATAGATGGCCTAACTAAGCACTTAGATTTGGCAAATTTTATTCTGAGCAGCAGTGTGTCTGCATGCCCTCATGGAACATAGCCACTATTTTGTTAAAACAATCATACATCTCTCAATTTTTAAATGTGACACAAGCCATCAGAATGTGACCCATGAAAAATTCTATGGATGAGATTGGATTCTGTGCCTGATGCTGCTAAAAGTTACCTTTGGCAACCTATATTATCTTATTTGTAAAATTACCTGTGTGATACTTGAGAAACAAGGTGGGTGAGATGATATCTTTTATTGGAGCAACTTCTATTGGTGAAAGACTAACTTTTGAGCTTACACAGAGCTCTTCAGATCTGGGAAAGGTAGTCCGTGTCAGCAAAATACAAAATGGAACAGCATAAGTAGTTAACCTGTATTGGAAGAGACTAATTGAGGTGAAGTGGCCAGTTGAAACCTCTGTAGTCATAGGACAAAAAGAGACGTTAATGGGTTACAGATTGTTGTAATAAGCCACAAATCCAGTGTCTGTAAGTCCATGATTTTTAGTGTATAACAAGCTCCCAGGCTTGTTTTGAAGGTGTGCGGGTTTCCTTTGAGGCTGAGGATTGAGAGGTCAGATAAGGAGTGATCGCTTTGTGAAAAGTACTCACCCACAGGTAATATGATGTAATTGTCTTTTGTTGTTTTTTTTTGTATGAGTTCATGATGATTGTCCTGTTTCACCCACATAATTGTTATTGGGGAATAAAGAGTACATCTACACAGCAAGTAAACACCCATGGCTGGCCCATGTCAGCTGACTTGGGCTTGCGGAGCTGTAAAATTGCTGTGTAGGTGACCAGGCTCTGGGACCCCACAAGCAGGGAGGGCTCCAGGGCCTGGGCGCCGGGCCAAGCCCAAAATGTCTGCAGCAGTGTTTAGCCCCTGAGCCTGAGAGCTCACCCAGGCCAACTGTGGCCTTGCCACGGTCTTTTATTCCAGCATAGATATGTACTCTTAGTGCATTGGGTGAAGCACACCACATGTTGTGATAGGTATGTGTAGGTAGGAACCATGGATCTTGAAAGCTGTGTTGTGGCAGGATATTGTTTGTCGTAGCAGGAGAGATACTTCTGCAGATTTTGCATCTGTTACAATGGGATTTGTTTCTGCTTTGAGATGGTATGGCCTGTTTTTTAGGGAGCTTGCTGCTGCTTCTGATGAAGCTGGAGAAGTTGAGGGGGTTGTTTGAAGGCCAAAAGAGGTGGCTTGAAAGAGATTTTTCAGATTGGTCTGCGTTGAGTATGGTTTTAATTGCTTAATGATACACCGTATGGGGTCCAGTGTGGGGGGATACGTGACAACTAGGCGGCTGTGGTTGGAGGGCTTTTTCCATATTGAAGCAAGTACACTGAGGTATTTGAGTGGCCTGTTCCATGCTGTAATCTACTTCTCTGATGGAATGCTCTGGTGTTTTGTGTGGTAAGCTGTGTATCCTGGACTTTCTCCTTGGTGCATATTCCGTGGTATCAGAGTGCTTGGCTGCATAAAACTAATTTTTTGGTGTGTTTGGGATGGCTACTGGATCGGTGAAAGTAAGTGTGGTGATCTCTGGGTTTCTTGTACATAGCTGTCTCTAAAGTTCCACTGTTGAAGCTGATCGTGGTGTCCAGGAAGTTTGATGCTGATATGGGAGTGCTCTCGAGAAAGCTGAATGAATGGATGGGTAGTGGTGGGTGGAGTTGTGGTGAAAATCTATAAGGAAGTTTAGCTCATCTGTCCAGAAGATAAAAACATCATTGATGTATTTCAGGTATAGCATTGGTTTTGTGGTGCATTTGTCCATGAATTCTTCCTCAAGGTAGCCCATGAAGAGAGGTTGGCATGCTGGGGAGCCATTGTGGTACCCATGGCTGTTCTTTGTTTGGACAAGATGTTGGTTGAATATAAAATTGTTATAGGTGAGGATAAAATGGATGAGTTTAGCAATGTTTTTGAGATGGATATGTGAGTGTTGTCCCTTGTCTTGTAGAGATCCACACCAGGCAGCAGTAAGAGATGTTAGTATATAGGGAGGTGACATCTATGGTGGCAAGGATGGTATTCTGAGGAAGGTTGTTAATGTTTAGAGTTTCTGGAGGACGCTGACTCTTTATGTGGTCAGTAGCTTGAGGATGGTTTCTGAGTCCTGATACTGCTTCATTAAGAGTGCCATGGTTAGATATGATGGGTCTCCTGGATTCCCTTGTTTGTGTATCTTGGGACGCATATAGAAAGTTTATGGGGGACAAGGTTGTTAGTTTCTCTTGGAGTTGAGCAGGAAAGGATTTGATGATATCCTTAGATTTCTGGGTTGTCTCTGAGTTCTTTGGTGGTGTCAAAGAGTTGTAGGCTTTGTTAACATAGTCATCACAGTTGAGAACTGTGATGGCATCCCCATTGTCTGCTGATTTAATTGCTATCTGGTGGTTGGATTTCAGAGACTGTATTAGTTGTTCTCTCAGCACGGGCGGTGGGAG
Organism: Gopherus evgoodei; assembly: GCF_007399415.2. Taxonomy (NCBI): domain Eukaryota; kingdom Metazoa; phylum Chordata; order Testudines; family Testudinidae; genus Gopherus; species Gopherus evgoodei. Next base: position 37,688,664 of record NC_044329.1, read on the forward strand.
TGTATGGTAGATGTGATTAGGGATTTTAGTCAATCAGTGTAATCAAGTGTGTGATTTTGTCTGTGGTGGAGTGTTGTCAGATTATTCTTTTTTTCTTATGACTGTTGGCGGGGAGGTGGTAGTTCTAGGTGATATTGTTGTGAAAGAATTCTTTGAGGTGAAATCAGTGAAAGAATTCTAGTTCTCCACATATTAGTATAATGATAGGTTCTGTGATGAGGTAGAAGTTCAGTCCCTTGAAGAGTACAGTTAATTTGGCTCTGGTTACAGGTAGTTTTAATAAATTGATGTTGGGTTGTCATGGGATGTCTGTGGTTTGTGAAATTGTTGCAATTGGTTTCACTTTGCTTTTGTGTTGGATGGCTGTCATCAGATTTTTGTAATAGCTATTTTTGACTTCATGCATGATCTCCAGGTAGGCTTCCTGATTTCTCCCCTCCTCCCCCATCTGTGTGTGAGAGTATGTGATTATTTCTTGTTTGAGGTGGTCTCTTGTGGAGTATGAGAGTTGCAGGAGATGATTCCTCAATTTTTTGGAGTCCTGCAGAGCTGCTCAGCATATTTGGAGTTGTATGTAGTGGTTAGAGGGTTATAGATGGTGAGTCCTCTGGAGATGTTTTGTTTCTTGCATTTGCTCAGGAAGAAACTGTTTTGCTTCCTTTCTTCATATTGGGGAGTTTCCATTTCAAATGGCAGAATTGAATATCTCTATTGTTGCTTGCAGTATTGTAGCCATGTTGGTCCCAGGATATTAGCAAGACAAGGTGGGTAAGATAATCTTTTATTGTACCAATTTCTGTTGGTGAGAGAGGCAAGCTTCTGACTTTACGCAAAGCTGCTCCTTCAAGTCTGGGAAAGGTACTCAGTGTTACAGCTTGATGGTGTATTTCCTGAGAGGTGGGTGTGAGGCTTGCTGGTTCAAAACTAAGGACTGAAAAGTACAAAAATACAAACAGTAGTGAGTGCCAAATGAGATTTTTATCTCCTGGCTCCTAACTCAGTTTACCTTCCTCTAAGCTAGAAGTGAATTTTGTTGGAGATCTCTCCTCCTAAACTGAGGTCTTGATTTAGCTGAAATGCAGTACATTTGAGAGCCAGCCTTTTGACTCTCATTTCCAATGGGACTTAAGTCATAGCTTGCCCTCAGGGAAGATGCTGGCCCATATTCTTTATGATTTAGTAAGGAGAGTTAGGGAGCAGCAGCCAAGATTTCTGGGGAGAAGATACAAGCTGCATTGCTGTGGTCTTTGTAGCCTGTGCAGTTCTGCATCTTCAGCAGAGACTACACTGCTCTGTAGAGCCTGCAGCCGGCCCAAGGGAACAGGTGCAGCACTAGGGAGGATCCCCTGAAATATGGGCACTTTTGTGCTGCAGTTCAGGAGGGTAAAGAGAGACCTGCAAGGGCCCCCCCCATATACAGTAGCAGAAAATCCATTCTTCCTTTTCATCTCGAACACCCATGCTTCCTCCAAACCATGGTACGCTTGCATTTAAAAACCTAAGAAATTCTATAACCACCATGTTTAAAAGGGAGCAGAATTGGTTAACTGATAGCAACTCAGCTCAAACCCTACAGAGTAAGGAAATGCCAAGCTACGGGACACTTCTTAATCATACCCTAGTGCTTACACAATTTTCATTGACAGGTTCTGCACCATCACAGGGAAATTCTTTTTGCTTCCAATTGATAAGAAAACGTACTACGCATTAATTTCCCTCACACCATAAAGTAAATCCTTAATATCAACCTTATGTTTTCCTTAGATACATCACACTGCACACTTAACCTTTGTATATATGTCAACCTGAGTTCTTGCTAACATTGTGTAGGTTGTAAGTAGGGCTTTGCATTATACATTGAGGGAGATTAATATGTTGTTTTCAGTGTGATGGACTGAAAAGTAATTGTGGTATTTTTTTTTCTTTTGGATGCTGGTTCTAGACTATCTGGGGAAGATAATAGAGGATCCAAGGTTATTAGTAAGAATGTTCATGTTGTCTCTGTAACAAAAGAACTAAGAGTGCACTCAAAATACTGAAACGGAATTATTGCAGTCATATTTTTGGCTGTGCTAGGTCGGAATATGTGGTGACTGAGTGTGACCAAGAAAGCATCTGGTAATTTGCACCAGTGGATATTGTGTGTAACTTTCACTAGCCACGTGAGTCTAGGTGGCTTAGGTTGAGGCTATGATGAAGAATTGCATTGCTTGGTTTAAAGACTAGTTTTGTCCTCTGGCTAATTCAGCTGATGATGCTGACGAACTGAAATTGTAATCACCAGGTCTTCACGGCCAAGTATTAATTTTATTTGTAGAATAAGATCCGTGAGTTCTTCTTTTTCCTTCCGCAGGACAAGCAGGAGGACTTAAAGAAGACTATTTTGGAGGGCATAGAGACGGCCAAGCATCAGGTGAGGTTGGCCTTTGATGCTTGTAAGCTAAAACCTCAAAAATAGATGTTCACAGCAAGCATGGCTTACGGTATCTAGATTTCATCAGAGGTGCAAAGACTTGCTATGTAGCGTATTAAATCTCCATCATTGCTCTACTTTTTTGATTTCTTTCTCTGCAGTCCTTTGGCTTGATTTCTAATGCCTTTCTTTCTTAATTACTACCCTGCTTCCTCCCTGTATATGAAAGGGTCATCTTATTAAACCAGCTTTTCACGAATAGTGGCTACAACAAACTCTTTACAAATAATAGGATCACTATATCTCTCTATAGGGTCTCATAGTCTTCAGTTCTCTTAACCAGAAATCCATTTGAGTTTTAATGTGTGTTTGTATCCACCTCATGAAATTTGTCTGTAGAGGACATGTTACTGACTTTTTTTTTTATAACTTTGAGTCTTGTAGTCAGAGTTTTGTCTTGAGAATATTATAAAAAGGGGAACAAAATTAATAAAAACTCAAATTTTTCAGTGGGGGTGGGAGGGAAGGACAAGAAAACATTCAAAATAGTTTTACTTAAAAATTCTTCAGAACAGTGCAGTAAAATATTTACCCTCAGAGGACTTGAATTTTTAGCATTTTCAGGGGAATTAGAACCCTCATAAATCAAAGGGTCTTGTTACAAAAGAATTTGAGAGAGATCTGATTCCATTCCTTATCAGATCCAGAATAAAATAAAAAACTTGTAATGAGCATGTTAAGTAGTAATATGTCTAATGATGAATATCTCTTTGAAGTTTGAACACAGCAGTCCACTAGAGCTCTTGAGAGAATTTTTCATATTTATCCAGGAATAATTAAATTGGAGAGAGTTCAAATAAGAGCCAAGAGTATGTCTTATAATGATGGACTATGATCTATTCAGCTTAATAAAGAAAAGATGAAAGGGTGACTAGATCAGTCTATAAGTACCTACATGGAGAACAAAAATTTGATAATGACCTCTTCAGTCTAGCAAATATATAATAAGATCAAATGGCTGACAGTTAAATCAGTGTGCAAATTTTTAAGTGAAGGTAATTTACAAAGCAATTTTTGAATTAAAATTGGCTGTTTTTCTAAATAAACGTTCTAGTTCAAACAGGAAGTATTTCAAGGAAGTCACTGCCTTTATTACATGGGAGATCAGACTAGTTTATCACATTGGACCCTTCTGGTGTTGTAATCTGTTATAACATAGCTACAGTCTAAATGTGGATGTGTTTCATTAATTTGATGATTGGCTAGTCAAGGATATCTTTTTCAGAAGCCTAACAATTATTTTACTGAATTATTGAAATCGCAAAGTCTTGGCTTCGAATTTATATTGGCCTTGTTAGACGCTTGATATAAAACCTCTCACGTAAGTACCTGAGGATGAAGTATCAAGGATAAGGGTGATATCAGCAACAATAATAAATATTGGGCCTATTGTTGCCAAGTCCTTGGAGTTTACTGCTAATACACTACAGTTTCTCAACCTGTATCTAGATAACTCTAAGTAGTATCTGGTGTAGACAAGGTTTTTTTAGTCAGTAGATCACTTCCTACAGAGTTCACATAAAATGCAATGTTGGCTTTTATGACAGCTCAGTCACCAGTAAAATGGTTTGATAATACTTAACATCCCAGCCCATAGTGGAGCAATGTGCCGATTAAAATAAATAAATTAAAATAAATAAAAAAAGCCCTCACATCCCTGCCCTGTTCTAAACTGATTCTTAGGATCTTGCATTTTTCAGAGACTGTGGCAGTAGCTTTACTTGTAGAAGCTGTGTGTTTCAGCTGCTCATTACTGATCCTTTCTACGACAGAGTATAAAGTAATGAGGTGATTTTTGAATGTGCACCCAAAATTCCTTCCAAAAATGCTATCTGGCTTCTGTCTTGGGATAATATTTTCATCTACCATCATGTCTATCCACATGGATCCTTGCTCCATAAATGTTAAAATGAATTATATAAGATGGATTTTCTAACTAATTCAGATGTCTAACTTCTCTTGACAAAAGTTGGGTGAGAATCTAGAGAAAAATAACTCATCATTTCTTTATTTTTATCTGGTCATGTTAAAGCCTGTTCTGTTAATAGACATTGGTAATGAAAGCAGGTGTTGCAGTTTGAAATCTGTTAATCCAGCTACAGGAGTCTTACGGCAAATTTACCAAGCATCATTGTGCACTGCCTCTTAAGGATTGACCCACTGTCTAGATGCTGCATTGGCAATTCTGCAACACCTTTCTGAGAAGATTATCTTGAGGAGTGTCATCTTTGGCATTACTTTGTCTTGTATTCATCACTGGGACACCTCAAGATGAAAAAACTATTGTAAATGCTTTCTGTTATAATCAGTTTCATGAGGGTTTTTTTACATCCTTTGAGCTAGTTTTGTGGGATAAAACTAATGTAGGTCAGTTATTTCTAGCACATGTGAGAACCCTGGCCTCCTCATGCTCTGTATCTTGTCATGCTATTTTGTTCTGTTTGAATTCTTGTTACTTTTTTCTCATTTTAAAAAAAAAAGAGTTTTGCTTTTCCAGTAGGATATGTTTGTGATTTTGCCCATTTGTTTTATTCCATTGTATGTTGCTTTAGATTCTGATAAGACATTTATGATTGCATCCCCCTTTCTCTTTACTCACCAAAGTATGGATTTGTCCAGTGGGAGTAATTTACATATTGGAGCTGCTATCTGATAGTTATTTGTAATCTAAACAAATTCACCTCCCTTGGAAGTTAGGATTCATTCTTTAGGCAGTTACGGCTTCAATATTTGAAGCCTTGTATCAAAATAAACAGGCTATTGCTATTGAAACTCTTATAGTTTATGTAAGCTCCCTGATAGCTCATGTCTGTTACTCCAAATAGAATGCAGCGTTGTAGCTGTGTTGGTGCCAGGATATTAGCGAATCATGGTGCATGAGGTAATATCTTTTATTGGACCAACTTCTGTTGGTGAGACACAAACTTTTGAGCTACACAGAGCTCTTCCATTTCTGAATGAGTGTCTGTCACAAACCACAGCAATCAGACACACACATTTGGCTGTCTCAGAAGTAAGACTGGGGACTGAATGGACATAGAATGTAGACTGCCTTCTCTTCCCTGGAGGTGACCATTCTCAGTTCTGGCTTGACCCATATATTAGGGACCATGTTTGCAATGCTTCTGCTGCTGCTATACCTTTGCTGTGGCTAAATAGAGGACGGAAGTTTCTACAGATGGCTGGCATCTTATAACTGCATTAAATTAAGTTAAAAAAAATAAAGTGTATGCAGTGTTGGGCTTTCTGATAGAAAAGATGTTGTCAAAGTGGAGTCAGATGGGAAGAGCTACCGAAATGAGTAAGGAGTGGATGCTGAAGAAATAAAATAGATAAAATGAATAGTTTGGCTAGATGGGAGTTGTGTGTGTGTTTGGTGCTGCAAGTATTTGAAGTTTGTAAACACCACGGAGGATCAGGATTCGATTGCTTGAGGAGGTGGGTATAATCAAACCAGTATATATAGAATAACTGCATGAAATTTAAGTAAAGGAAAACTTGCCATGGACATCAAGAAGTTTCCCCAGCAGTGAGATCTCTTAGACTCCCAAGCAAAGTACTAATAGTTTATTGCTAGCCATCTAAAATGAAACAAGACCCTTTAACATACTACAAGACACAAACTTGCACTGTCTTAGAGTTAGAAAATTCCAATTAACCCGATTTATTTACTTCTGAGTTCTTTGATTCTCGTAGTATGGAGATTTTGAAACCTTGCATCAGGAATTGAGTTTGGACAACATGGTTTCTGCTCATATATTGAAGTTTTGTGTATTTTAATACATAGTGCATTGCATCTCAAAGTGCATTTTAAAATATCTTCACACAGTACAAATCAAATGAGTTCTGCATGTGGAATGGAGGGGCAGCTGCTAATTGCATAACAGTCGCAGGAGGGAAAAATTGAGGCCAAAGCACCAGAGCAAACCCCAAATTTTCAAGAATATACTATTGTTCCTTGCATATGCATGCAAAACATGCATTACTTTGATTATTAAGGTCTCATGAAAAAGAGCCTTCCACAATAAACTCTGTGGAACTCAGTATCTCTGTCTGAATAATAAGACTGAGTAAATCTGTTTATAAATTGACTCTGGTAGTTGGAGGGAATTCAGGTGTTTTCTGACTTGAGGATCAAATCTCTATGGCTTCCTCTCTTGCAGCATAGTATTGCGCATGGATTATATGTATGTAGCAATAGTGTCATGCAAAATAAGTTAGAGGATCAAGACGCAGTGCACAGAGAACAGACGTGCATCTTAAAGCAATGTACAATAAAACTGTTGTGTCTCATAAGAAAAATTATGCCAGACCGCTTTTTCCCTTTTTCAAGTGGTGAGAGGAGACAAGCTCAGTTTTTTAAATTCTTCATAATAGCACATGACTGATTTGGACCACTAAACTTCTCAACAGGTTTGGATTTGCCATCACTAAAGATTCCCCTTCTCAAATGCATAATCAAATGGTTAATTTTCACTAGACACCTGCAACCTAGCAATGGGGATGTACAGGATTTTTAGTCAATTGAAGGAAATGGGTAAGGTTGGATACAACTCTCATAAATCCAGCATTAAGCCTTCTCAATCTAAAACAAGAAAGGAGAGGTACTCCTATTGTTTTTAATCATCTCCACTATCAGATATTCAGAGAATAATGAAGTTTAAACAGTGAATTAGAGATTATTTCCCTATAAACTGTTTAAATAAAGTTCCTAATGCATTACTGAATTTTATTTTGAAGGGCATATGTACACTCTCTCATGGACAGGACACTTAATCCCCTTGCGGTGTGGGGTGGGTCCCCATCACTTGCCAGCACTCTTTATGTGGTATCAGCCATTCCTGTGTAACTGGCTGGTTCTTTTCCCTCATTGGCTTGTGTTATCTCAAGGGTAGAAAGGGTTGATTATTAACTTCCACATTCACCTCTCTTGTCAGTTTTCTGAGTATCTACAGTGTCTCTTTTCCAAAATCTTTCATGTCACTCATGCTTTAACTTGGGCTGCTCATGTTAAACTTCAGTTTTTGGAGACAGCGTCTGATGGCTCTGAAGAGAATCTCACCATTGACCTTCAGATTGTTCCTCTGTCTTTTCAACTCCATGTTCTCTAATTTTTCTTTTCAGAGACCAGTTACCCTCTCATTATGGCTCATAAGGCTATTTGATGCAATCTTTGTTGCATATAATTGAGTTTTGTCTGATTTGTGGGTGATAATCCCATTTCAACATGTTACAATTCAGAAGATTCAGATGTTGGCTATTCTCCATAGGTTGGCTTAGCTAAGAGATTTCTCCATTCTTGTATCACTGTATAATTGTGTTCTCAATGTTCTTTTGCTGAGAAATGGCAGCCTTTTGAACAGTGTATATTGGAGAAAATTTGATGCAAATGATTTGTTTAGAGGTAATGAAACTGAATGAAGCTAAAAGTCAGGAAACTTTCCAGTGAGATCTATGAAATTGTGAGGGTGATTATGTGACATTTTTAGTGACCCTTTCCAATGTAATTCACTAACCAAATAGATTCATTGGGACCTTTTTGAGAAATTAGCTGAAAATACACTGGTTGGGATTTATACAGAATATTTATTAAAATTAATAGAGCAGTGTAAATCCCTGAAGTGAAAATTTCAGCCACTAAGACTCTTGGTTGATATGTTTTGCCAGTATTTATAACACTTTTTTTTAATACACCTTTTTATAACAGGAGCATGAATCTGAAGGTGGAAGGACACCGCTTATGAAGGCTGCAAGAGCTGGTCATTTATGCACTGTACAGTTTCTTATTAGCAAAGGTAAAATATTAGTACCAACTTCAGTGTCTGAAACGTCACTTAACAGTTCTATTAAACTTTTGTGTTTATGGCTTTAATACCTACTAGAATAGAAATTTTCCTTACGTCATGTGTTAGGTTTACGGGTTGTGTGGTAAGTGCTCATTTGTGGTGAGAAGATTTTAATTTCAGTTAACTCATATTATACAGGTGATTGCTCACTTCTGAGTACAGAAATACTTTATCGAAAATACTTTCCACCGAATTGTGCTGATGAGTAAGGCAAAAATGTCAGTCAGTACATGGTTAGATAGTATTTCTAAAAATGTTTTGCAGTCAACTCTTGCCCAGGAGTACTCCTGGTTTAAAAAATAAATAGCCCCTTACTATGAAAGGATTGTGATTCTTCCTTGGAATATAAAAATAAATTTTCTAACAGTTATTTTAAGTGTGTGAATACCCCTCCCTTTGCTCACTTTAGAGTGACCAGACAGCAAGTATGAAAAATCGGGATGGGGGTGAGGGGTAATAGGAGCCTATATAAGAGAGAGCCCCAAATAGCGGGACTGTCCCTATAAAATCGGGACACCTGGTCACACTAGCTCACTTGCATTACAGTATGAATGTACATCTTTTTATGAAACTCAGTTATCTCAGAAGTCATCCTATTTTTACTTCTGAAATGTCTTTGCCATTATGTTATCCTCATTCTGATTTTTATTGTAACTAACTTGCATCCTAGATCTGAAATTCTATAATACACACTCAAAATCAGAAAATACACCAGCTTTGTTGTTTAGAATTTAAACATAAAGAAATTCCTGCTAATTCTGCATAAGCTGTTTTCTTCATAGGTGCCAATGTTAATAGGGCTACTGCTAATAATGACCACACAGTGGTGTCATTGGCGTGTGCGGGGGGCCACCTTGCTGTTGTTGAGCTCCTCCTGGCTCATGGTGCAGACCCTACTCATCGACTTAAGGTATTCAATTTAAATTATTCATTGTGATTCGAATATACTCACCTTTCATAATTGCTTATCCTTGTACATAACTTGAAACTAAAGTACTGCACAGTTGACTTTGATTAAAAGGGAAGGCTGGACAATTTTAAACTTAATTTCACAGAAAAATCTCCATTTTTATATAGCACAGAGGCTAGAACTCCCCTTACTGTTGCATTTTCTGTCTCCAAACTCTCACTCCAGGATGGCTCAACAATGCTCATTGAAGCTGCAAAGGGTGGACATACAAATGTTGTTTCTTACTTACTGGATTACCCAAACAATGTTCTGTCAGTTCCTACTGCAGACATGTCTCAGCTCACACCACCTTCTCAGGATCAGTCTCAGGTAAGACATAAAAGTATAATTAAACATACATTTATTTCCACAACAGAAAATAAGACTTTTTAGTAAATTTTTTTTTAACATTTAATAAATGGAAACAAAGTTTAGTGGAAGTAAAATAAAGATCAGTGACACTGATTTTTCTACGTTACATATTTAGAAACTTACCAAAAGGGGGACATGAATGAAGCTTTGTTTACTTAGGAGTTCCTGAAAAATACACATGTATATTGTCCATCTTACTTTTAATAATTTCTGTTCCCTAATAAGCCCAGTCCAAATACAGCATTTCTAGGCGACTGTTGCACTTGATTGAAGTTACTCAGCCTTTACCCTCTTGCCTCAGCACTCCTAAAGCCATGTGATAATGCACTGGAAACACTGATGCTTGTTTTCCTTATGTATTGGGATCTTGTGTAAAGTGAAAGGCAGCTTATTGCATGTACCTGGGATTTTCAAAGTGGCCCAAGGGAACTAGATTTTCAGTTGGAGTTGGCCACCAAACTCCCTAAGAATCTTTGGAAAACCCCAGCCTACAAAGAGAACCAAGAATTTAGTTGATAGAATACAGTTAGGAAAATAAAAGATGCAGATAAAATGCAGTTATATTCAGTATTTAAAAAGCTGCATATATAATGTCGAGGCTAATACTGTGTTCTAAGTACTTCCAAAAACTGGCAAGTTTAACATGAAGTGGTTTCAAAGGCAAGAGTTTTTTTTTTTTATTTGAAGAAAACCACCCAAGTGCTGTGACTGCACTGGTTACTACATATACAAGTACAGTGTATAATGAAGTTTCACTGAGCAGTGTCTGCCCTCAGTAATGGCTCTCATTAAGTGGAAGTGGTCACTTAATAAAATTTGATAGCTTCTATTTTAAAAAAACACTTTCCCAACGGCGTTTGGCTGGCAGGATCTAATAGGCCAGTAAAATACTACTTTGGACCAACAAGTGAAGAATTACAACTCCAACTGGAAGTATTGTGTAGCAGGTCCTTACTGGTTTTCGCATGCCCTTTTCCTGCATATGATTCGAAAAGCTAATGGAATTCTGATCTGTGGGCTTGTACTGGATACAAGTTACCTGTGTGCCTAATTTCCTAACCTTTTTTGTGGCTACTGGGGCCTTTATACTCCTCAGAATCCTAACTCATGAGGCAATTTATTTCCCATCTTTCTGGGTATGAAATATTGGATAGTACAAGAACAAGTAAATGTTCTTAACCATTTTGGAGGTAGAAGAGGGGAAAGAGAATGGTTAACTTTGCAGTTAGTATATTAAAGATGAAACACCTTACTTTTGGAAGTTGGTATGTTAAGGGATAACATGCAGTGCACAGGGAATGTATGCAAACAGAAATGTGCTTCTAGATTAAGTTAAGAGACTCTTATCCATTGAAAACTAAAACTGAGACAAGTTCTTTCTGAGTTGATTTTTAGGTTCCACGTGTACCAATGCATGCACTTGCCATGGTTGTACCTCCCCAGGAACCTGATAGAGCTCCTCAAGAGAATTCTCCTCCACTCTTGGGAGTACAGAAAGGTCAGTATGTGGCCACTTGAAAGTATCTTGTTTTAGCACCTTTCAGGATTGGGGGAAGCTTTATTATAGTACTTCTGAAACTAATGTATAGGTCAGTCCTCACTTCATCAACCCTTAAACAATTGTAATACAGGTGTAGTTCAACCGGGAGCACAATGTTCTCTGTAATGTGTAATTCATATTTATTTCATTGTGTAATATAGAACATTAACATTAGTTACTGATCACGCTTATTGAAAGAATTACTTGAAGAAAACAATCAATTATTGAATTTCTATTTGAACAGTTTATTAGTGTGAGTGCGACTTAACAAAGACTAAGTACTGTACACCGATCATTCTAAATTAGTTGTAATTCTTCTCCATATACTCATTGCATCAGCCCATTTTCTTTCTAAACTAGTGACATGAGTTATGTATTGCCAAAACAATTAACTGCAAAGCTACTTATAGAAGATTCCTGATCTTGCCTAGTTTAAGTTATGGTTATGTCAGGGTTTTCATTATAAGCAAGACTAAACTCATTTTCACAAAGAAAATGGTATTTTCAATAGCTAAATGGCAAATTTCATGGGTCATCTTTTTGGAAATGGATTCTACATTGAGATCTTTGTTTCTGTTAAGCTAGTTCAGTGAGAGAAAAGCAACTCTTGTGGAGAACTCCAGATGGAGGTTCTTCAGGCCTAATAGCTCTAAAGGATTTTTTTTGGGACTTTGGGAAAGGATTTTAAAATATCAAAATAGGATTGTTAAGGTTGCAGTAGATGGGAATCATATTGACTAGGCATTAGTCTTGTTTAATTTTTGAGTGCAGGAAGGAGCTCCCTACCTCAATGACAGACACAACACAGGAAACTGACTATAGTAAAAATGTGAAAACTAAGATTGAATATGCAACCCTAATTCTCCATTCTGTGCAAATGTGATATGTATTGATTATCTTTACATAACCTTATTTCTCAAATACAACTTATCATAGTGTGTTTTTCCTACTACTTTAGACATATAGCAGATCTGGCCTAGTGGATTGAGACCAGACTAGGATTTAGGAGACCTGGATTTTCTTCCCAGCTTTGCCACTGGCATGTTGGGTGATTTGGGGCAGATCATGTCCCCTTTCTGTGACTCAATTTCACCATCTGTAAAATGCTTTGAGATCTGATGATGAAAAGCACAGTGTAAGAGCTGGGAGGCATTATCCTTACTATTTATGATATCTGAGCCTATAAGTATATACTGGCATAGATAAATTTACAGCTAAATTAAATATTAATGATCAGTGGTATTTCATGATAAATATTCTTCTAAAAACATAACCAATCCTCTTAACTGGCATATGGAAACAGATTTTTGCATCTGATGGAGAGTTTGGTTTCATTTTAATTATCTGAGAAATTAAATACATTGATAATATACTGATTCAGAGCAGTACTGTATAGGCTTCACTTCTTTATAAACAAAATTTGGATGCAATTTGAGAATAGGTCACATGAGAAAATAAAAATTAGTTATGCTTATACAAAACATAGTGGGGGCCGGGGGAGGAGAAGCATATTGTCAATGCATCTCAAGTATTTCACTGAGCAGCAGCATGTTGCTGGGATTGCTGTTCAAAGTGTATTGGTCCCCAAAAGAAAACATGCAATTTTTAGAGAAATACTTCATAGGTTCTGATTAAACTGAAGTACATAATATCTTTGAGGAGAAAATTATACTTTAAAATTAAGGTAGCATGTGTAACCTCTTAAGTGTATCTAAGGCTGTAGGAAAAAACTATACTTTGTGTTAAATAAGTAGTATGTGGTCATATAAATAGTCTATCCTGCATATATACAGTATTTAGCTCTTGTATAGTGGGGTAGAGTAAGAGTTGTGTATTAATCTATAACATTTTCACTTCCTAACTTTTGACAGATCATGTAACATTAATGTTACATTTAAATTTATTTTTTTTGTGGTTTCTTTTGCTGGGGAACAGGCAGTGCATTTGTAGTAAAGGATACAATCGGAGGCATACTTATTATTCCAGTGAATAAAAATGTAGTGACTTGGTCAAGCTTTTAGGTCACAGCATTCACTTGCAATAGGAAAATACCTTTTTATCCAAAAAGCTTTGACCAGGTCTCTAACAAGGTTTACACAAACTCTAAACTAGCTACTTCAAAATGAGAGGCATGTGATTTTTCTCATTTGTATATCTACCAATTCCAGGTCTTCCCATTTTTTTGAATCAATGTATTAAACTTTTGCAGCAAATATAATAGCAACACTTTTCATAATAAGGAGTTAGCAAATTAAATGTTAAACTAGTGAAATCAAATTATTCACTGTCTTTTAGTTTTGAAGTGGACTGTTACTAGGACTTTAAAAAGCAGTTTGATTTAGATCTCAGTGGCAGATTACCAGGTTAGAGATGTAGGAGAAGAGTAAGATTTAACATATAATAACCATTGTACAATTTGATATTTATCAAAATAATTTAATTATAACAGCAATATTTAGAAGAAAATTAACACAGGTGAAAGAAGTGAGAACTGGCAAAAAGGAAATGTTCAGATAAGTAAGCTATGTCAGGGTAGAAACCTGATGAACAAGAATGTAGAGAAGAATCGAGTGGAGTAAAAAGGAAGGGTCCACAGTCTTCAGAGGAGTATCTACTATAGTTTTTAACAGATATGGTGATAGGTGCATTAGAAATATTTAGATCAGTTTTTGAGAAAACTAATAAAGGTCACGGTCAAAAATTAGTTACAAGCCCTAATTTCATCCCTTTTAAGTTTTGAAGAGGAGATATTTGAGACTGAATTTTTATAGGTGGTGTTGGGCTGAAAGACCATCATTTTTATTTAGCTTGAAGAAAGCATTAGAAATCAAAGAATTTGGGAGAAATTACATATTAATACTTTTAGTCTCTTTGCATGTCTATTACTCATCTAATTTACCCACATAAAACTTAAATTGCAATCTTTTACTCCTGGTGCAAAGGAGCTATTTCAAATATTGAAGTATAAGAGTTTTTGTGAGCTGTAGTACACTGATTGATGTCCTCAACAGTATGGAATGAGAACTGCATAGTGGTAATAAGCAATACTAACACAACCAGAGGACGTTTTCCTTTAGCTACAGTGGTGGGGACTGTACATCTGAAGTTAAGGGACCCACACTGTATCCATGCATCAGCTTAAGTACTCACTGGCTATGGTGTATGGTGCAGTGATGACTGTGAAATCCTAGGTGGTCATGGATCTGTTACACAATGAATGGCAGGCTATGCATTTTGTGATGATGCAGAATTGTAGTGACTTGTTATGCTGCCCTCTGGACTAGTCTTGCAAAATTGTCATGAAAGTGTTTACCTAGCTGATAAAATCGGCTCTAATTCTGACCTTGATAGAAAAAGTAACTAGTTTCTTCCTTCATCAAAAAATACTGTCCTGCAGTAAGGAAGCAGATAAAATTTGGCCAGGCTGACCTAATGGGGGATCTTTTAATAGGCTTTTAACAGTAGTTTTACTACCTTTTAATAAACTGTGTTCCTGACCTGGTGTCAGGATTAAGTCTACTAGACATTCTGTTTTAGCCCAGAGAACTTTCCATTCATTTCCCCTGCAAATGTAACGTGTTAGTCTCAATTTACATGTACTGTTTGGCACATGTTTGACTGTACCAGTTGTCAGTCCCCAGCAGATGATTATCAATCTCACAATTTATGCACCTAACTGTTTTGAGTGCACACTTAGATGTAGATTTTTTTTAAAACAAAGGCATTTTCCTCTCTCCTCTCTTGCAAAAAAGTTAATTTAAAGTTAAATTATTGCCACTTTATAAAAAGCTGTCAGAGGATGCTGTAGTTCAAAAAAATCATAGCAAAGTTTAGAAAAAGATATAAAGTTGTCAATTGATCATTATTCTTTTACAGTTAATTTGTAAATGCAACCTAATGTTTAAGAAAGGGACCTTTAAATTCCCCTTTGCATTCTAAATATTCATAGAACACAAATATGCCAAGTTAATTTTCCATGGATTAGAGTCACTGAATGTCATCCTTTATATATTTTCAAAATTTAATTTAAAAATGTAAATTATGAATTTTTAAAACGATACACCAAGAATATGTATAGCTAGTCCTTAGAAAAGCAAATTTCTTCGCTTTAAAAAAATGAAAATATTTAATTTCACTCTAGTACTAAAATAATGTTTTTAAAAGTTATGAATAAATGTGAAATTATATTTTTGAATTTGAATTGGTAACTGTGTAGGCTTTTGCTAAGTAAAAGTTCCACTTTATAAATATGTAGTTTGGAATTATTGCACTTATAAATTAACTAATATTAATATTGATGAATTTAACTGAGAATATCCAGACTTATCAGTGTTTTATCACTGTTCTATTGTTTTTTGAGATGGGAAATGGTTTAGCAACTTTCACTGGGTTCTCATATGCTCTTGATCAGTGAGTATAAGAGTGGGACAGCAGAATGCTGTATAAGACAAGTAGTCTTCCACCAATGTTCCTGTATTAAATTAGAGTAATGCTACAAACAGCTATACCAATGTATATTCTCTATTCCTGAAGCTACATGCCACTAGCAGATACAGTTTTTTAAAATCAGGAAATTGAGCTGAAGCTACATATATAGCTATATTTTGACCACTATCTGCTGTTCTTCCCCAGAGACATCTTTACATCCATGCACTGTAGATCATCAACAGTTCTTTATAAGCCTGTTATCCTCATACTGTGCTAACCATCCAACCCTGTATGCAGGCCTTCCCAGCCAGAATCTCCTCTGATTTATTCTCCCATTGCAATAGAGTTACACTAGTATCTCCTCTTTTACATTGCACAGAAATCTATCCAGTCCATCCCACAATCCCAGTGTAGTGGAGACCACCTTTTGACAACTTACATTTTACATGTATTCCATAATCATTCATTCCAATTCTCAATACCAACAGAGGCAGCAACTTAAACTTTTATTTGCACTCCAAAGATGCTAAAAATACCACTCTTCTTACCTCAATTGCCTTTTTTGTTTGAGACCCCACCAACCACATAAACTGGATATTCACCCTTGTCCCATCCACTCTGTGCATACTAGTCATAGGTCCAGAGTACCTCACGTATTAAAACAAGCTGGCAGGGGTCTAGCCTGTTTAGTTCACATAGGCATCTGGATAAGTAATATATTTGGTAGGCAAAATATTGTCTGACTGCCACCTTAAAGGACCTTCCATTAGGTTTTAAATACATGTTGATCAGAATTATTCAGCTTTAACACTTTAAAAGTGAGTTAGAAAAATATCTGTTTTTTTGTGCCCAGCTAATCTTTGGTTGCCAAAAGTAAATACACATACTTGTCACTAATGTACAGAGTAGAACCTATAGTTTCCAGGTTTATAGTTAAAAGAATTAATTTAGGAAAATAATCAGAGTAAAGAAACGAAGAAGGAAACAGACACTTTTTTATATATTTATAAGCAAAACTACATTGTAATTTAAATTCTGTAGTCAATTCTATTACATCTGTGTAATTGGTAAATTACTAGTTTGCATTCTGTGGGGGTCTCACTGGTGTAACAACTAAGAGTGAAAGATAAGCCCATCAAAATACACAACTAACTGGAATAAAACGTTTGACAGTTGCTGTCTTCCTCCGTGGTAAGGGATCAAGGATATAGGTGAGAGTAGTGTATTAGTTAGGAGCTCTATGTGGAAAAATTGTGTAAGCTCTTAACCATTTTTCTGGTCACTGTTTTTCTGAAAATTTGCCAAAGGGGTCCATGTAGCTGAGTAATCTGTGCTGCATATTTTGAGACAAGTGTAATTGGTCCAATTCCATTATCACTATGACTTTGAGCTGAGTTCCTTTATAAACTGAACCTCAGCATTATGTGGGATTTTCATGAGTGCTCAGTTTTGCCCAACCTGTTTCTTTTGAAGTCAGAGAGAGTTTTATCACTGAAGTCAATGAGCACAGAATCCAGCAAGTGCTGAGTGCATTTGAAAATCCAACCTAAACCTTGGAGACTTTGAATCAGACTACATTTTTAAATCTCACAAAATCAGAGGAAGGATATCAGAGGCTATTCTGTGAAAAAGCCATTAAATAATTTTTTAAAATACACCTCTACCCCAAGATAATGCGACCCGAGAGAACATGAATTTGGCTATAACACAGTAAAGCAGTGCTCGGGGGAGGGAGGGGCTGCGCACTCTGGCGGATCAAAGCAAGTTCAGTCTAATGCAGTTTCACTTATAACATGGTAAGATTTTTTGGCTTCTGAGGACAGCATTATATTGAGGTAGAGGTGTAATAAACTATGGTTTTCTGCCCTCTGAAGTCTGGTCATGCTGAGAAATGGACTAAATCTGATTCTTTATCCTTCTGTAATTATGTTCTAGATAATGAGTATCTAGATCAGTGGTCCCCAACGTGCCCACGGGCACCATGGCGCCCACCGGGGCACTTATGTGCACCCACCTAGTGCCCAGCAGGGTGAAGAAGCCACAACCCTGCACCTGACAGCGGCATAGAACTCAGGCTGTGAGCGTGGTGGTCTCTGTTCCCAGCAGGCGCGGGGCCCGCTTAGTGCCAAGCAGGGGAGAAAAGCTGCGGCCCCATGCCTGCTGGGGTCAGAGAACTCCGGGGCTGCAGACACCAGTGTTCTCTGTCCTCGTGGCTTCTCTCTTCTCTCTGGATTCATATATTATGTAATATTAAATATGATGATTTTTGTATTTAATGTACAAATACAAAGCAAGCGTTGAAAAATTGTTAGAGCCTGCCTCACTCTTCTGAAAACATGAATGTGCTACTGGCCACAAAAACGTTGGGGACCACTGATATAGATGGTACAGGGATTGACAGTGTATAAATGCAAACATTGTCCAGTAGGTATCTGATCCAGTGAGGAAATATTTCTTAGAGCGTATCTTGTCATTCATTCTGGGTTGATTTCTGATTTAGGCAATGATTTCAGTAAGTCAGTAGAAAACTAGCTAGAGTTTTTGGAAATATGCTTTTAACTGCTGTTAACTGGATGGGTGGAAACAAAATCCCAGAATCTTTTGAAACTTAGCAGTTGGTCTTCTAACTTGCTTAAGGGCAAAGTGGTGATGCACAAGGCTGCCAAAATGAGAGCTGACCTGGAATATGATCAGATTAGCTAGAAATTACACTTCGATCCCAGGCTATCCCTCTAAAATGACCGATCTTTATGCAGTTAGACAGATAATAGAAACCCAGTCTTTTAGGACTAAGGCAAAAATTCTTGTTCTGGAGCAGTGTATTTTAAACCGGGTATCTGGTTCAAAGATGTTTGTGACACAATGGTGAAGAGTAAAGCATTACACTCTAAAGCATTTTTTTGACCAACTAAAATTTAAAAACGCAGGCTGTTTTCAATCTTACTGTGTCAGATGTTTCTTTTGGGGTAAATATTACCGTGATTAAACTTGCAGATGTTACCAGGGTCCCTGTAGATCCTGCTATTACTGTAAAACAGTAGGTTGCCATTTAGGTAAGTAAAAAATGAAAATCTTAGATGTCATTAATATTCCAAAAATCTCTCTCAAAAAAATTGAGATGGTTCTAGAGCTTGGACTTCGAAACAGCAGGATAAGGAGAGCTCTATCATCCATTGTAAAAGGAGACAAATTGGTTTCTCTGGGCTTGTCTACACTTGCAACACACAATGCTGCTGTAGCGCTTACTGAAGATGCAACCTACGTTGACCAGAGAGCTTCTCCTGATAGCATAGGTACTCCATCTCCTGAGAGGCAGTAGCTGTACCAATGAGAGAAGCTCTCCTGTCCCCACAGCGCTGTCTATAATGGAAGTTAGGTCGGTATAACTTTGTCACTCAAAGATAAGTTGGTAGTGTAGACCAGGGCTCAATGTAGGGAATGGCATACAGATCAGAAGTCAGAATTCCAGGAATTTGCCATTACAGTCAGGCATGAAACCAGGGCCAACTCTAGGGTTTTTGCCGCCCCAAGTGGTGGTGGGGAAGCTGCAATTGTGAACTTCGGCGGCAGCTCCACCGCGCCGCCTTCTTCAGCCGGTCCTTCTCTCCGAGAGGGACCTAGGGACCCGCTGCTGAATTGCCGCCGAAGAACCTGACGTGCCTCCCTAAGCACCTCCTTGCTGAGCTGGTACCTGGAGCCTGCCCTGCATGAAACAATATGGATGAAAGATTGTTCTGAATTTCTTGATGGAAATAAAGTCTGTGAAGACAGCAGCCATGTTTTGCACCAATTTATGTTTGGAGTGTTGAGATGTAGGAAGTCTAAAAGAATTGCAAGCTAAATGAGACAAGAGAAGGATATAAATGAGTTTCAGAACAGTCAGGGCATTGTGTTCAATGCTTTGGAGTTGTAAGGCAGATTTATATACCTGGGAGTTCTGGGGGTAAAACCAAACAGGTTACCTATATGAGTAAATAAGATTTAAATTAAGGAAATAGAGTATTCCTTACCAACTCTTTATCAGTTGGAATTCTAGTTTGGGATATACTGAGTTTGGGGGAAATAACCTACGATCCAGGATTTGAAGCAGGTCAAAGTTAAGGCAAGGACTGAAGCAATGACTTTGGTATCCTCTGCATACAAGTGGTAGTCAAAGTTGAATTCCCAAAGAATAGGTTCAAGAGTGGTATGTGAGATAGGACTGGGTCCTGGAGAAAACCATTGTGAGGAGAGGTCTAAGTAGTGTAGAGCAAATGATGTTACCAGTTGCAAATGAAGAAACTAGCAAATGATTATGCATCCTGTTTTTAAATATTCTTCTGTTGCTCTTCTTCCACTTTCTTACTATTTGAGCATGTAGACTGAGCAACTTTCTCCCATGTCACTTGAGATTACCTAATAGTCATTGACATTTTTGTCTAGCAACAACTGGGATTTCAGTGGCTCTGAATCTTAGTTCCATGCTGAACAAGTCTCGTAAAGAGCAACCAAAAACAGTTGCTATGGAGATGAGAGTTAAGAAAAAAAAAATTCCCAACTTTCTCTTTGCGGTAGATGTTGCAGTGCTGGCTTTACAAATTATATTGGTAGTACTAAAGTCAGTCTTATGTTACTATCTATATTGCATGATAGTCTGACTATAAAGTCAGATTTCAGATGCACTAGTGTGGACGCTTATCAGTTTACAGCTGTTCTTAGTATGCATATTTTTAAAATAACTTACAATGACATACTGTAAAACTAAAAAATATAACAATATAAATACAGGTTTTTATAATATGGGAATAACATTACAAGTAAGGAATAATGCAAACAAATTACCCCAATTATAGTGACTGTGCTAACTAACCTTTAAAATGTGATGATTTTATTCATATAATTAAACAATACAACACAATAATGCAACTTAAATAAGGCACTTTGAGGTACTCAAAGTGGTTCTTTATTTTTTGTGATATGGATAAACTATTGCACAGTTGTTATTTGGGTTTTAGTTTTTTACAGACATAAATTAACATATATAGTGTGTGTTCAAAATTGTAACCACTCTTGTCATATGAATCTGCATGTTAAAGCTTCCCAAATAAATTGACATTAACCAATTGAATTTTTATTTCTTTTTTTGTACCAATGTGTCAGATGTCCACTGATGTCTGTTAAAAATTAATCTTAAAAAGGAAAAGAAAATTTTAAAAGTTTGACTTAATTCTAGATTGCCTGGCATTTGAGGTTTAAGCCCTCTTGAGTCGGTATTTCAGGAGTCAAAGTATGTAACATTGCCGTGATTTTAGGCATCTACTATATGTATAGATGCAGTGAGTATAGTTATACCAAGAAGATCTAAAAATCTGCTTATTTCAAATGTGATTTCTTTGAATGAAGACTTCTTCCCTCAGTCCATTTTTTCCTTTTGTTTGATTTTGTAGTGAAGTGTTAATGTTACATTTGATATCCGAGTCTTAAATAATGGCATTGTCACAAGTATAACTGAATGTGGCCTCCTGCAGAACTTCATTCTGGGAACCATGAAATCCATCATAAATTTGACCATTTGGGCTCTGCTGTTAGAAGCAGCACGTATGGCTGTGCTCAGCTGATTCAGTTTGTAGATCTTTGCAGTTAGATCTTTTAAAGTGTGAAGCGAATTTTAAATTATCCCAGAAAAACAGATTTTAGATACTAATTTTTAAATATTTGAAGATTGTAGTTACTAACAAAACACTATTTTGATTTACAATGTAAATTTTAGTCTTGATAAACACACTTAAAGTTCAAACACTAATTTTCATTCTTCCCTCTTACCTCCCTCCTATCATCGGCAAGATTACAGGCACTGATCTTTACTGTCTTGGAGAAAGTTTTGTTATGTCCTGAAAACTGAACCCATCCACTAATTAGAGACTGACTGAACACCTCCATGCTCTCGTAATTGCTGGTGGAAAATATGTATCTCATTACTGTCCACATATTGTCCACAATACAATGCCCAGATCTGTCCAACAGCATACTGTGAGCTGGATTCATATTCCCTGTAATGAGAGTCTGGATGCTCTGGATTCAGGCCACAGATCAGTTTTTCCCATATTCTCCTTGCACAGATTTAAAGGACTCTAAGGCCCATCCTGCAATGGCCTTAGAGCCCAGAAGGGTCAGGTCTTTGTACAGGACTATACTAGTGCTGTTAGAATCCATGTATTTTTAGAAGGGAGAATTAGAAGCTTTTCATGTGAGACTTGTTTTCTCCACAAGTAGGCAGGTAAAATTAATATTGATGTTAACCGTAACTGTTTCCAGATTTTATGATCTGGTTTTGTTAAACTGCGACTTCACTTTCCTGAGGGGATAGCGTTACCTATCAGGGAGAGGCTGTCTGAGCCCCCTTTCTAGAAAAATCCAGAGAGGACAATAAAATAATTTTGGGAATTATGAGAGGGCAGCTCAGCATCTAATACCTTTAGTTTCTTAGCAAGAGACTTCAAGGAAAAAGATTCTTGTGGGGCTAGATTTATTAAACCTTCATCAGAGTAACATCCTAATTTGACAAAATTGACAGACAACAATTTTGATATTTTCTTTCCTTATTCCTGTATGTATTTTATCACGATACAAGAAATAACTTTAAATATATCTTCAGTGACCATAAATATAACTAACTTGGATTAGTATATCTATAAAACTTAAAGGTACCAAAGTTTAAAATTATTTTACAATTAATTGATCCTTTGGCACAACCTTAAAAGTATACTGCAGTGCAAAACCAGAAACTGAGTTAAACACATTTCTGTGCTAAGTGTCCCCCCCCAATGAGCCCAAATTAAGTTTTCTCTAACTCTTCATAAGATTTTCCACTTCTTTGAATTTCTCTTGTTACTTCTGATTCAGTGACTATAACAGGACAGAACATTGGGACTAGGAATTTGCTGTTGCTATCAATTTTATTTGGAAAGCACTCAAATATGATGTTAATAGTACAAAACTAGAATGGGTGGAACTTCAGATAGCCTCCTACTATCTGAGAATGATGCATGCCAGGATACATCCAAGATGTCAGGTAACACTGAGGATTTCAAATGAGGAAACATTTTATTTTTCAAATTGGGTAAAATTTATTTTCATTCCCAAATAGGCTAATGGAGGCATTGAGCACACAGAGTTTGGGTTTCTTTACACTTCAGACTCAACAGATGCACCGCTGTAACACTTCAGTGTAGACACTAACTGCCAATGAGAGAGGTACTCCAGCATAGGTAATCCAGCTCTCAAGAGGCATCAGCGTCGTTGATGGAAGAATTCTTCCATTGACCTATCACTGTCTACACTGGGGGGGTTGAGTTGGCTTAACCACATTGCCCAGGAGTGTTGATTTTTAACACCCCTGAGTGATGTAGCTGGGTTGATCTTGTGTAGCCAATGTTTGAACACTTTTTTTTTGCCCTTCATTTGACCTGTAATTCTACTTTGACTGGGAATCTTCTTAGCTGAAAAATGTCTACTTTTTTCCTCAGAGTTCTTCAAAGAAGAATAAAGAAAAAAAAAACCCTGTATATACCCATATATATTCATTATTTGAATCTCTTTTGATATTGTAAAATTTATTGTATAGGCAAGCTAGAGTTATATTTTAAAAAAAAAGGTACTGTTTGAAACGCCTAATCCTACAGGCAGGCAAAGACGAACCACTGGGGAAAGCATGTAGGTACTGAGAAGTTCTGCTAAGCTGAAGCCTAGACTGCAGCTTTGCTTCTGTAAAGTAAATTTTCCCTATGTGATGTGACTCTGGGGATTTTATTTTAATTTTTTTAAGACCTTATACCAGTGGGATAAATAGATAAAAATTGCTGAAACCTCAGTAGGTCAAGGAATTTTTTTACACACACAAAATTTGGGAAACAGGAATCACTGACTTTTCCTAAGTGCCATAACTTGAAAATGGCCTGTCCAAGTAACCTAAGACTTCCCCAGAATCCCTGCTCTGAAGCAAGACAGACCATACAAATCTTCAGTCACAAAGGGGTGTTTAGTTAATTGGGCAGAAGGAGCTGGACTATAGGCCAAAAAAGGGCTGAATATGATCACTGTCCTCGCAATATGAAGAAGAAGTTGAGCGAAGGAGGAGTTACCATTAAACACAGAGGACTCAATCCTTAGCCCTGGTCCAGCAACTTTGAATTGCTGAGGGTTCTTCCTGATTTAGGGAAATCCTTAGTTGGCTAAAGCCAATGTAGCCTGCTCTGTTCTCTCCTTCCTCATCCGCACTCTAGGAGGGGAGGTGGGGATAGAGCACAAGGGCACTATATACGATTTGCCCCATATGGTGGTGCCTAATAGGACTGTAGCAGCCAGAGCAATATGGAGCAATCCTTAGGCTGCTCAAAGTTACATCTGGGGCAGTTACAGCCAAGGATCAGGGGAAGCTAAAAGGTGAGAGGTGCAGATTCAGCCTGATGCTTCCAGAAGCAAGAGAAATACAGAAAAGAGTACTGAATGCTTTTTTTCTTTTGTACAGCCTTTTAATACACTTCTGTGTGAATCAGCATTATTAATTCTGAATTTTGCTTGCTTTTGATTTTCACCGTAGTATCTAGCTTTCTGCTTTAATATCAGGTAAAACTTCTTGGATTTGGTAAAGTGCCTTGCTTAAAACAGTTGATGTTAAATACATGTGTTCATCATGAAATCCAGATGACTGAGCAATTCAGCTAGTTTTCTTAAAATGATTTGATATCTTTATGCAGCTATGATTTGTATTGTAAAGCTGAGTTTTTCTTCAACTATATTTTGATTTGGGTAATTTGATTCTTAAATAGTCATGGCTAACACTATAATTTGTATTTTTTTTAAATTCCAACTTTTGATGGAGAATTAGGTTAGCCTGTGTGTAATTTTTCAAGTTTTAGCTCTTTAATTAAACAACTATTTTATTTGTTCAATATATTAAATTACTATTACTATGAAAATTGGTATCTGATAAAGTAAGCTAAAAGCTTTTCTCCCCTTTTAATTTTTTCATATTAACATTACATTTGGTATCTAAACACTTAGTAGATTTATTCTTGTGAGCCTGCTCAGTTGGAACTATCAGGTAGCAGTGTATAGTTTTTGCTGTTTCTCAAACTGAGGCTTACCTTCTTGAGGGCTGTGATTGCTTGTAAGCACACACGGAGGTGTGGATGAGGAGGAGGAGGGTATTTATTTCTTGCTAGATTGGTTTTGAAGAGGGATTTTAAAATTCTTAACATTGACCAGAGCTGCACCTGTAGAGGTCTCTCCTTGGAGAAGATCAAGCAAGAAATAAGTTAATTTTTCTTTCCATACTGTTACATATAAATGTCCATACTTAATTAAAAATAAGTGCAGATTATTTGGTTTGGGTTTTTTTTACGTTTACATTGCCAGGATTCTGATATCTGAACCAAAGGGAGGAATACTATAGCATTTTGGGGCATCTGGTCTAGAAATGAAATACCAATGCATTGTAAAGTTAATTTCCCTTCAGTATGGACAGCCTTGTTTTTTAACTTTGCTTTTGAAAGTTAGGTCTGTGTAAAAGGGTTTGTCCTGTTGCTGGGTTTATTTTGCTAATTTTTTTCTCTTAGAGCAAATTTACTCAAACCACTCAGTCAGTAAATTACTAAAACAGCCATGTGCTGCATCCTCTGATTTTGATTTCCTTGATATCCATTGTCATGAATATGAGAGGGCATTTTAAGCTTAAAATAGCTGTATTACAAGGGACAGTTAGGATCAGCATTTAAAATTCCAGTTATTTGTCTTGTGCCAGCTACCTAATATGGAGTGTAGGCTTCAAAAATTAGTTCATCTTAATATGGTTTGACAGATGTGCAGTTTTAGTTGCAAAGTTTTGGGTTGGGAGAGAGGGGAGGTGTGGGATAACTTCAGCATGGCATTTTTTCAAACATTTTTCATGTGCTTAGGTGCATCCAAGCAGAAGTCAAGTTCCCTGCAGGTAGCAGATCAGGACCTACTGCCACCTTTTCACCCATACCAGCCTTTGGAATGCATAGTAGAAGAGACTGAAGGCAAGCTGAATGAACTTGGACAAAGAATTAGTGCTATTGAAAAAGCACAACTTAAATCATTGGAATTAATTCAAGGTGAACCTTTGAATAAAGATAAGATTGAAGAACTTAAAAAGAACAGAGAAGAACAAGTACAGAAGAAGAAGAAAATATTGAAGGAGCTGCAGAAGGTGGAAAGGCAGTTGCAGATGAAAACACAGCAGCAGTTTACCAAAGAATATTTGGAGACCAAAGGTCAGACAGACACACCACTTCCCCTGCAGCAGCAGTGCCCACACGCAGGTGTCTTCCCAGAAGTGGAAGGAGATGAGGGTCTACCAGAGGAAAACTTTTCAGAGTTACCTCAGGTTGACACATTCTTGTCTAAAGATGATGAACAACAACAGTCTTCACCACCTGCTGAACAAATAGAGTTTGTCCCTATCCAGGCATTGTCAACACCGCAATGTAATTTTTCCAGTAACCTAGGTTATAATGGGACAGATTCTCTTGATCTTCAGAAAGTATTAGGTAATCAGCAAAATGTAGGACAGCAGCAACAAATTGCTGGACATGGGCAGGGGCTGTTAGTTCAAGAACCAGACGGATTAATGGTTGCCACTCCAGCACAGACGCTTACCGACACTCTTGATGACCTAATAGCAGGTGGGTTAAGAAATATACATATTTTTGCATTAACTTGTGTGCTCAGTTTCCCTTTCTCTCCTCCCCTCCAAAAAGACATCTTGCGGTTTTCCAATTTGGGAATACTTGCTTAAGAATACTTAATTTCTTATTAGTCCTATTAATCTTTAGACACTTCCAAATTCTAACATGAGGTTTTTTCCCTATCTGTTTTGCCAAATTGCTGAAGACAAAGTGCTAAACTTCCTTTTATTGGAGACCTATTATAGCAGCCCCTGTAGCCTCATCTTTTTTTATGATACTTTAAGGAAATCTTGTTGTGAGCAATTAGAAGTTGCCATTAGGAAACCTGAAAATGACTAGTTTTTGTTTTAAGTCTTCTATAGAATTTTGCATATAATCCTACGTGGATTTACTCAGTGTGGCAGTTGTCTCTGAAGTATGAAAACATTTTTTGTCACTTATACTGACAAATGTACCACTATCCTGTCTGCTGGGAGCACTGATACAGTTTAAACACAGTCTAGACTCTAAATACAGATGCAAGACCATCTGTCCCTTTAGTGCTTATTTATGTTTTCAGAATAAATTCTAAACATCAGTTGTTAAAGTAATATGATTACTGTTTTACAAAATGTAAAATGTAGCATGCTAGGATCAAATGGTGGTGGACCCACAAGATCAGTATGTTACATTGGCTGTATGGATGAAAAGCAAAAATCAAAACAGTCCTGGCCTTGCCAATAAGTGTATGAAGATACAAGCAGAGATGAATCAAGGTTTTCCCCCACATAAGGTTACATTTGCTAGCCACATTCTGGAAAAAGGTATCATCTTTGTGGAGTTCGCTTCAGGTATCTAGCTGAGATTTCTATTTTTTGGTGAAGGTGTGAAAGATCTAAATATGTAGCCACAGTTATATTCATGGGCAGGTCAGTCCCTGACTGTCTTGCTTTTAGTTTTTGTTTGTTTTTTGTTTTTAATCAAGCATCTCTCTCACCTCTTCTCAACGCCTTTCGTCTGTCCCTTAGTCTTTATTCTCTTTTCTCTTTTCCTCTTCAGTTAGTCACTGCCCTGTCCTCTTAATTTCATCTCAAGCTTTTCAGAAATGTCGAATAAGACTTTTTGCTGAGTCTCACAGGAACCTCCAAACTAGTAACTTGCCAAAGCTGAGTACATGTATTGGGATGGACAGCAATTTTGCTGTCTTCCCTCAAGCCCTACTGGATACTGTGGGATAGTTGTGATAAGTGTTACAAGATCAACTTCCTCCAGATGGTGATGTATAACTTCATTCAAAGAAACTGTCTAGTACGTGAGGGAGAGAGGAATGTAGGTCCTGCTTTCTGATATTTTTGTTGTCCCTTGTTACCCCAAGTCATGTTTCTGCAGAGCATTAGAGATGAGTTAATTTACTTTTTAACAGGAGAAAACCTGGATTATTCTTAAATGTTCTTACTGAAAATCTAATTCGAAACTTCAGAATACAGTGAGGAAAATCTTGCGTTTAATATGTCATTTACAAGAGCTGAATGTTGGGGTTGGATATTATTGCTAATATACGTTCTGTATGTATGTATACCACAAATCTCTAAATGGATCATACAATGTACATTGAAATCCTTAGTAGTCCTATTTTAAATTATTAGTTATATGGTCTTCATTTATATATAATGTAACTGCAGTAGCAAAAGGAGAACTTGTATTGATCAACTCAGTAATAGAATGGAATCTAACTGGTTTTTATACTTGTTGCTTTGTGTATCTTACATAAAATGTAACTGAATTTCAAAACTTATAAATAGCTTAGTTTTTAAGTGAGTTATTTTGTACTTACATTTCCTAAATTTTGTTAGCTTGAAAGTGAAATATGAAACATACAGAATGTTTACTATTTAAAAACCTCAGCTTGTTTATATGACAAAGGCCTAATGGATATTTTATGTCTAACTGAAAACCCTGTCATTTTGTTTAGAATGTGCAGTATTTAACAAAGTGACCATGCATATCCTACTTATTATCCATTAATATAATAAATATAAAAAACTGATTTACTACAGTCTAACCAATTAAGAATTTTTCTTAATGAAAATTATTTTTTCTATAAAAGTGAAGTTTTTACTTGTATTTCTTTAGATATTGTTAGTGCCAGTTAAATTTAGTAAAGTGCCACAACTATCTTAATATATTTCCAATAATACAACCATGAGTGGAGTTTAGAAATCCAGCTACATATGTTGTTGCTACTGGTAGTAACAAAATTTTTGCTCCACAAACATGTATTTTCTCCTGATTTTCATAAATGTAAGTTAAACTTCCTGAAGATGATTGGAGAGATTTTAGTTACTTTGCTCTAGTTATCAAGAATCATTATTGTGATACATCTTTTAGTAGATTAAACCCTCAGAGTCATGGGCTCACATCTCATCATGAAGTTACATACATTTATTTAAAAATCTACAAAGCATCTTAAAACATGTGTTCACCCTAATTTCACATTTTATTCATCTTCAAGATGCTCTTGAACACTGCACCCTGGCAAGTTTGCAGATTGCGGTGCTGTTTTATATGGAAGTTGTTTGGCAGCAGAAAATATGGAAATCAAGAAGTCTTGTATACATGAACCACATTAACAGATGTTTATGTGCAATGGCAATTGCTACCAAGTTCAGTGTTTTTTGAAAGCCTTTTTTTTTTCTTTAAGTTCTCTTGGGGAAATCTCCCATGATTACACTACCCCTGGTAGAACTGCACCAGTGATAGCAACTGTGGAAGCATTAGTGTAGAAAGGGATTCAGCATTTTTACCACTCTGTATGGTAACCCAACTCAAAGCATGTGTACTTGACACAATGGCAAAAATACTGGCAATGACTGGGGCCCTGATGACACTAATGCTTCCACTGTCCCCAGTGGTAATGCAACAGAGGCAGACTTCTCAAAGGTCGTGTTTAGACAAGGCCTAAGTGTGGTAGCATGAACTCTCTCCAAGGAATGTCTTCATTGAGCAATTTTAGATATTAAATGTCATCGTAACTCATATTGTTGTTGGCTAGCCTGGTAGTTTAGTGCATCAACTAAAGGGAACAGGAGTACTTGTGGCACCTAAAGGGAGGCACTACTATGATTCATAGGGCAGCTGGTGTTAGGGGAGGTTTGTTTTGAGTTGTAACTTGGAGTTAGAGGTCTAAATTTCCCTGATTACAAATATAATAGTTAAAGCTACTCACTCTGTGTATTCACTTTAGTGAATTCTGTGATCTTGCATACCATCTGTGCTGTAGTGATAAGCAGAATTTGGAAAGTTAAGATGAACTCATAAATTCAGAGTGAATGCGGTTGAATTATCCTTAATCATAAAGTATAAACTGAATTTCTTTAATAGCTTTTTAGAAAACACACATCTAATTCTGAATCCTTTCACTGATTCTTGCAGGGTTTAATTGGATTTTATAAAGGTGAATTAAACTGTTACAGTTCTTCAGTGTGTAAAATATTAAGGATTAGTGCTTATTGCATCTTCTGAGACTTGATATGTGAACATAGGTTGACAGAATTTTCAGACTTCATTGTACATTACTCCACTGCAGTACAAATTTGGTATACAAGAGGTTACATGCTATGTAATTTGGGGTTTTTTTGTAGTTCATATTGTATGCATACATGGGTAGGTTTCTCAGTTAGCCACATTAAGTTCAAAGCTTTTTGTTGACTTCCTCGGGACAATGATGCATCCATTTGTTGCCAGTTTCTGTATGTTATTAAACTTACTAATATTGCTCTTGTCAGTTTGTGCTGGTCAGTCACCCTTTTCATTCAAAATACAGATTTTCTGCACCTTGCTTCTGTCTGGAATTCTTTCCTTAGAGAGATTTTATTGGTGGACTGAATCTGAATTTATAAATGTAAACTTTCAGTTTGCTGAATGCTTGTGTAGTAACTCTGCAAACTTTTTTGGCTCTGAAATCCATGCTTGTGAAATGATTCCACAAAATTGATCTGTTAATTTTTATTTCTGGAATCATTGTTAAAGATGACTTCTGGGCTACTGCATTATGAAATACATAACCATTTGGAATAATGCTGGTCACCGATGTAATCCAAAGTGGGAAATGTTGACGCATAATGTGAAAAGTAACAATTATATACAAACACACTCCTATTTAAAGTAACACTGTTAAATGTTGTTCAATCTGAACCTAGCAGACAGCTTGTCATTCATTTTAAAAGATTAATAGGTCACAATATGGTGGTTGATTGCTATAATAGGATTTTAAAATAGTGTGGGATTTTTTTTAATTCCAGGAAAAGCTCTTATAAAAGAGACTTATACAATACTGAAGTACAAATTTACATTCATGGAAAAAAACAAAGAAAATGAATCTACATTAGTCATATTACAGTAATATGAGGTATATTTAGTAGTTCATAAATATAGCAGTTGGAGTCTAATTTTAACTTCATACTGCAACTGTCAGACCAGCCACAATCTCTCTTTGCCTTAGCTCCTTTTAATGCTTAAAACGTGCTATGAACCTGGCATTTTGTTCAAGATCATCGCACCAGTTTGTTCCTAGTCTGATTCCCTGTAATCGGGTTTCCCAAATTAAAAAATACCAGTAATATCTCTTATACTGCGTAGGATTGTTTACTAAAGTTTATTAGTGAAGATTAAAGAAAATACATTTTGTGTAAGTTTTGGGCCTTCATACATTTACGAATATCTGAATGAAGCCCTACAATCAGAAATGTCATTTAAACTTCACAGACTTATTCAGGCAACAAGCTTATTGAATATGTTGTAAATAACAGTACAGGTTGAACCTCTCTAATCTGGCACTCTCTGGTCCGGCAACATCTGTGGTCCAGCATGTCTTTATTTTGTTTTTTATGCTTAATCTACGTATTTCCTTGTGCCAGTACAGAAAAATTGTGTAACAACACTATCACTTTGTTATGAAGAGAGCCAGTAAGCCTTGGCTAGACGGCATTGCAAGCGTTGTGCTGTTCATTCGCCTCAGCAAGATAAAAAGAGAAACCTGCTCACTACAATACTGACCTCCCGTGGTTCAGCAAATTTTCTGGTTTGGCACCAGTCAGATCCCAAGAGTACCAGACTAGAGAGGTTCAACCTATATTCTATAAAAGTATTACCTGTGTATTTTGTAGGGAAGGATCTAAAATCAATGCAGTCACAAAATAAATATTATATAGAGCCTAAATTGCATGAGGTGAAACTTAGAGAGAGAGAGAGATCGATCATCTATATACTTCCTAATGAAATGATAGAAGTGTATCTAATCCGCTAAAGTAAATTGTGTGCCTGTGTCTGTGTTTTGGAAGTAAAGCAGTAAACTTGGCTTCCTGTAACTTTGCATTTCATGAATGGAACATACCCACTCCAACTGAATCATGCACATTTTCTCAGAGACCTGTTAAAGATCTGTTAAAACAGATTTTTTTGGGGGGGGCTCATTCTCATGGTTCAGTATCGCACAAGTTTACTAAAATACATCAGTATAGAGCTCTTTCAAGTTTCTTGTTCCATTCATCAGGGACTAAAAATACCAGGGCTACTTTTTGTAATGCTAGGATTTTGCTCCAGTGTCCTTGAACAAAATCTCCCTTCCCTCATTGTTCAATATTCTGTGCTCCACTGAGTTTGCTGCCCTCCCATATTGGAGGTGGTTGTACTTCAGTGGTGCTGTGTAGTTGAAGCGATTTTGCATTCTTCAAGAGTATGTTGAAAATATAAATTTTTGTGAGGTTTATAAACTGGGTTAGAAGTTATCTAGAAAAGTGACTTTTTTCTGCTTATGAAATGCCACCAAGAAGGGATGAATTTTTCCTCCTGCTCTTGTTCTTCTTCAGTGTAGCAAAGATTTCCCCTAGCTTATAGTGGCGTGTATTTTTTATAAAAAAGATGCCACTAAATCTGTTGCATCCCATCTGAGCATCTATTTTGCAGAATTCCACTTGATCTTTTGCCTCTAATCCCATTATCTTTTGCCCTAGCAATGTAGTTTGAAAGATTCACACCATCTTATTAATTTTTGTACAGTGTACTGCTCCTTTACATATTATCTTAATACCATTACTGCAAAGCTGTGCCACAAGTGTTAGCCAAAGTGGATATAGTGCCAAATGTTCATATTGCTGTTCCTCAAGAACACTGTAGTTTATCTAATACCATAGGTTAGAACCACACTAGGATTTAGTCATTTGAAAATTGCCCTGAACTTTCTGTAGCAAATTGCTAAAATTCTTGGGAAGTCAAACGCTATAAATGACTCCTTAAGCAAGTGTTCCTTTTAGTTCAATTGATTTTGGACTTTGAAAAGAAAATGGTGAACTGCTCTCTCATTCCTGCAAAATCCTGATTGGAAGCCAGGTATGGTATGGCCAATCTTTGAGAATGAGTTTCCATGCTCTGCAAGTGAGACCAATAGCTGACCTGCTTTTCTATGGTATTGTTCAGAGTTGTAGACATATTTGACTCTGGATGTAATATCAGTACTAGCTTGTTAAATCTGGTCCCATACAAAATATTTTGTTAAGATGCGTTGAGAAATACTTGTAGTATGATGGTCCTTCCTTAAAACATGTAATTGAATATAAAACTTGGCCTTAACAAGCCTACTAATTGCTATTAACATACATTTGCTATTCAATGAACTACATCATCTTCAGGATACGATCTTCATAGAGAGGTTATTCTTGAGAATACAGATTACATTCAGTTCTCACTGGTCAAATATCAGGTTTGGCAACCAGCCAACAAATGTGGCATCACAACAGGTGTCCCAGAAGTTTACAGGAATCTAAAAATTTGGAAACAGTAATTGTCTTTTAGCAATTATTGGGGAGGAAATCAATTATATCAGATATTTACAATCTTGGTGGTTAGAATTGACTTTGAACCAATGTAGAGATTTCCATTAATGCACAAGAGTTCAACAGCTTTTTTGTCCTGTGAAGAGATTCAGTCCTGGTCATTTGATTTTTAGATTTTGGTGGATCTGCATTAAAGTTAAATGTAATCTATTACTAAGAAGTCTTAAAAACAAATTAAATGTCCGAAGTACATTTCTCTGTGTGTTTTTCCTTTTTTCTCCCTCCCCCCCAAAAAAAAGGTTGTAAAATACCTCTTCGGAAGGATGCTATTAGCTTATATTAGGGAAAAATCAGTCCTTAGCTGGATGATATAGTGTCTTACTGTTTTTGCAAAATATGAATATTTTACAGTCCACTTAACTTTAGCACTTAATAGTATTTTGAACATGTAGAGGATTTATTAATGTAAAATACTGTTTAACACCCTGCTGCGGTAGGTAAGTATTAATGCAGGGGTTCTCAAACTGGGGGTCACGACCCCAAGTTATTACATGGGGGTGGGGGCGTGAGCTGTCAGCCTCCACCCCAAAGCCCACTTTGCCTCCAGCATTTATAATAGTGTTAAACATATGAAGTGTTTTTAATTTATAAGGGAGATCACACTCAAAGGCTTGCTATGTGAAAAGGGTCACTAGTACAAAAGTTTGAGAACCACTGTATTAATGCATATTACGTAGATAAAGCATAAGACCTTTGTATCTGGAAACTCATGATACAAACTTGATGTGTTCACAAGGTGCTTAGCTTTTGAGATGAAGTGAACTCCCTTTGAGGCCAGGTATAATGCACTAGTCCTTTTACATTGTAACTAAACTTCATTGCTCACCTTTGACTCATGCACTGGAATGTGAGCCCTAACACTAAACTGAATGCCTTTGGGACTGTAACTGAAAACTTCTATCTCAAAGGCTTGGTTTTTATTTTTTTTAAACAAGTTATCCTGGCTTTAAGAACTCTGTTTGGGTTCTTTTAAAATCTGCTCCACTTGTGAACATATCATTTGTATTTCATATACCTATAACCAAACATCAGAATGTATTCTCACTAAATGATGGGTGTGTCCTAGTGTTTCTGATCTTTCCAGTAATTTAATCTTTATCCTATGTCATTAATTGATACACTCTATTTTCATTCAGTGGTTTAATTTTAAATCCTTTCCATTAGTGAATAACAGTTCATGGTAAAACTGCTGAAGTTTCTGTTTAGAAAACATTCTTATCACATTTTCATTTCTCTTCCATCTTCCATTACTACAGAGAATATTGGCACTGAAAAAAAAATTCCTGCTGCTTATTCCCCACCTGAACTCATCATGAACCTCTGTCATTATAATAGCTTGCTCCAGAAATACTATAAAACATTACATGCTTTGGATTAATTTTGCACTCTTACTGGTTAGAACAAATCAATTGTTTCTCTAACCGGCCAGAGCAATTAGCTTACAATGCAGAAATCTAGTAGTTCTGTGAGATGCAAATTTTGATGTCCAGAAGTGGTTTTCATACCAGTTTTTTATTCTCTAGATCTTGTCTTTATATTATAATAAAGGGCATTGAAATTTTTCAACTAGAAACAAGGTCGTTAGGGAGCTTTCCTGTCTATTTGATTTATGTCAGAGCCCTTCAAATTTTTTGGGATCTTCCCTTCAAAAATACCATGTAGCGATGATCCATCCATGTGCTGTGAGGCCGAGACTAAGCTCTGACCCTAGAAAATACTCATTATGGTGTTTCTGGCCTTTCTGCTATTTGTTCCTAGTATTTTAATTTTAGCACTGTATGTAAATATAGCTAATTCTTAGTTTCGGACCTCAGTTCAAATTGTGGAAAATTTAGAAAATAAAATCTCACTATTTGTATGTGTTTAAACTAAGTCTTTAAGTGGAGATGGAATTTTGCAGCCCTGTCATCAAAAGCTGCGTCACAACACACACAATTTTAGGGAAAGGAAATACCTAAATTGTCTGTACCTGTCTTGCCATCTTCCTATTTTTTCCTCTGTTAATTTGTTGTAACCAGAATTATTCTTGTAACTCACTTTTACTCTTCTCGCTTTAGTTGTCTTACCTAGAAAATTAATGAAAGTGCTTACTACACTTTATATGAAATAGTTCTGATATATTCTTTGTTTCCTAACTTTTAGATTATGCTTCTATCATAAATCCTTTACTATTGTCTACCTAGAATGAACATTGAACGGTCACTGCTGAGGTTACGATATTAGATAATTTGTTATCTTCATGGTTGTGTGCAGAGAAATCATTTGCAGATTAATCTGTTAAAATAAGCTTTCTGACCCAAACACAGTTTGGACGTGACACTTGCATCATATTCTGCAAACTATGTTAAATAGCATAGTTTTTTCCGAGACATTTAAAGCTAAACATTTTTTAGAAAATGCATTCTTACAGTATTAAGATTCTATAGTACAGTATTTTTTCCATTTAAAGTGCTCAATTCTCAAGAGTGGAATAACAGTGTTAGTGTTAATGCTGTTTTTCAGCTGTGAATAGCAGAGTGCCCACTGGCTCCACTAGTTCTTCTCTCACTACGGAATCCCCTGCACCCGAGCCCTGTGCACAGACACCAAGCAATGTTGGCTCTCAGTCTGTGCTCCCCATGTATCCTTCAGTTGATATTGATGCACATGTAAGTAATTTGGCTACAGATTTATCTGCTTTACTCTGACTTGTTTTAAAATTTAAAATAAAATGTCAGTCTAGCTGTAATGTTTTTTTAACAAGTTGACAGTTTTCTATGCTAAAAACACTTGCCATTTACAAATGTCAACTTCTTTTTCTCCCCACCATGAAGACGGAGAGTAATCACGACACTGCACTGACCCTTGCATGTGCAGGAGGTCATGAAGAGCTTGTGTCTGTATTGATAGCACGAGGTGCCAATATTGAACACAGAGACAAGAAGGGTAAGCTACCAAAAAAATAAAAAAATCCCTACAATTTGAGCTCAAAGTTCAGGTTAAAATGGGACTGAGTGCTCCATTCATCTCAGTGAGTGTTCTCATTCCCCCCTTCCCTCACCCTCCAATCCCCATGACTGTGCTTGTGAGCCTGTGCTGTGCACCAGGCATGCCCATTCTCAGCTCCTCACTCTGGCCCCAGTACTGCATGTTTCAAGCATGCCTACTCTCAGTTCCACGTCCAGAGGGGCAGGGCTTCTCTAGATGCCAGCTCACACAGGTGTGTGCGGGGATGCGGCTCAGGCCCCATCCTCCCCAAGGGGCAGAGCGTCCTCAAATCCTGGTGTGCGAACATAGGGTAGTTGGGAGAGCAGCTCAGAGTCTCCAGATCCCAGCTTTCGTGTTGGGAGTCTTGCAGAGCCATTCAAACCCTCTGAGAAGGAACGGGGCCCCCAGATCCTTGTGCTCGTGCACAGGAGAGGCGAATGTAGGATTAACAGCCCTCCTCCCCTTTCTCTGCCACAAATCTTCTCCCTTCCCCTACAACCCATTCTAATTTATGCCCCTTCCTTCACTCTCCCAGCCCCCACATCACCAGCATTGCTACCACAGTCATTTTCTTTCACTGCTCTGACCCCACTGTTCCATAGTTCCCTACCTGTGCACCAAAAAAAAGTTACAAGCATCTAACAATATTATGAGTGCCTCATGTTAGTAAGCTCTTTATCAGGAACATGTGCCTTGATTGTAAGCACACGTAGGTCCCTTGTTCAGGAAACATGATTACATAATCCTAACTGTCTTTCATCTTCCCTCTAGTTAATCAATGCTAATTGATTAATCAGTGCTGGTGCACAGCTATGCTAATACTCAGTGTTGAAAAGTAGCAACATGCCCAGCAGCCATTTTTGGGTATCTGCATAGAGCATGTATAATGTATTATCTTTCAGAAAATAGTTAAAGCCTCTTCTAAATTAGCTGTACAAATTAGCAGGTGCACATTTCCCAAAAGTAAAAAAACAAAAACCTGCCTCTTAACAGAGATGGCTAGTAGCAGTGTGCCACAGATCATTCTCAGCTTTCAGCCAAGGGAAGGGTTTGAATTTACAATGTGTGAGGGGGCTAAGATTGTGATCATAGCACGTCTCCTTGGGCCGCCAAATTTCTGTGACAGTGTGCTCAGTGCAAACCCTCTTGTTGAGGCTTGCTGTATGTGTACATTTCATTTCTTTGGCTGATGCATGTTTTTAGCATATACTGTTATAGGGAGCCAAACTCTTCCTTTAATAAGTTTTCAGTATTGCTCCCCCAAAAGTGGCAGTGGATATCATGCACTAAAGTTATAAGAATCTGTTGACTGTGAAGTGTCTTTTGTGGGGGCTTTATCTGAGGAATCCCTTAATTAAATGACCCCAAATTTGGGCCACTGGCTGTGCCCATCATCCCCATGAGGCAAAGCAAGTTTTAAGACAGTTTGAGTAAGAATGTGGATGTTAGAGCTCTTAGAGTCAGCCTTCAAACAAAGATCTTCTCAACCTCAATAATAGCAAAGTTGTCGATGTGCTATAATACAGTACCCTAAGACTCTATTGGGATACATTTGGAATTAATCTTCTTGTCTGTGGATAGGGCCCCACCAAATTCATGGTCCATTTTGGTCATAGTCATAGGATTATTAAAAATTTGTAAATTTCATGATTTCAGCTGTTTAAATCTGAAATTTCACAGTGTTGTAGGGCTTGACCCAAAAAGGAGTTGTGGAAGGGTTGCGGTATTGCTACCCTTACTTCTGTGCCACTGCTGCTGACAGCAGTGCTAGGCAACTGAAGAATGGAGGCTGCTGGCTGGGAGCCCAGCTCTGAAGGCGGAGCTGCCACCACCAGCAGCGCAAAAGTAAGGATGGCATGGTATGGTATTGCCACCCTTACTTCTGCGTTGCTGCCTGTACAGCTGGGCCCTCAGCCAGCAGCCACCACACTCCAGATGCCCAGCTCTGAAGGTGACAGCACAGAAGTAAGGATGGCAATACCGTGACCCCCTAAAATAATCTTGCGACCCCAATGCAACTCCCTTTTGAGTCAGGACATCCAATTTGAGTGAAATCCCTGCAGTATAAGGTAAAAGCACACAAAAGACCAGATTTCATGGTCTGCAACATGTTTTTCATGGCCACAAATTTGGTAGGGCCCTATCTATGGATGATCATTCTGATATTTGACCCAGGTATTTGTTGAATTAATCCATTCGTACATACTTTCCAGCTTGCTATTAATTATATTTTGAGTTTTTCAGAGCTGCTTCTAATTGTGATTCTTTTTGGATTAGGTTTTACACCACTTATTCTGGCTGCAACTGCTGGACATGTTGGTGTAGTAGAAATTCTTTTAGACAAAGGTGGAGATATAGAAGCACAGTCCGAGCGCACAAAGGACACTCCGCTTTCACTGGCGTGCTCTGGTGGACGCCAAGAGGTACAAATATCTTGCTTACTATTTCTTCTATAGGTTTTGAATTGGTTTGTAAATTACTGCGTTCATTTCTTGTTATTTACCCTTAAATTAATATTTTCATTTTACTAAAAAAGTCTTTAAACTTCAGGAATTGGTAGCTCCCTTGTCCCAGGAAAAGACAAGGGAATTAACTTTCCCTTGTTTATACAGCCCCACCATTGCAGCCCTTCACTACAGGTTGGAGCCATTCATCTATCCAATTTTCGTAATATAGTCTGTGAAAATCCTCAGTTGGACGGGGGAGGAAGAAGGCTATTAAGTAATTCAGGGTACCCAGTCAGTCCTATCTTGTACCCTCCCCACCTGCATAGTAAGTGAAGGGGCATTCTTTGCAGTAGTTCCAACTCAAGAGAGAGATCAGGACCAGAAACTAAACTTGTCTTACACATACACAGCCTTCCAGAACACTAACACTAGACTAGCAGATATTTCCATTTTGACTTGTAAGTAAATGCAATGTAGACCTGACTCACAGAAGGTAGAACTACTTTTAAGTTGAACTTTTCACTTTTGCTTCTAAGATGTTCAGTCTTACGTGCTTATGATGTCAAAGGCAGAGAAACTTGGAAGAAAACATGGGAAACTATAGTAGCACAAACGCACACATGAAAAATGCCATGATTGCAGGAGACGATAAATGTAGCAATGGGAAGAAAATGAGGAGGCTTGTAAAGGGGAGGCGTGAGTGGGAGAAATGCCCTACCTCCGCCATTCCCTCACGTCCCTTAACTTCTATCAAGATTTGGGCATCCTTATACTTTTTGTTGGAAAGATTGTGCAACACAAACATAATCAAAAATGACTTAAGATTCACTTTTTCATTCAAGTTGTGGGAGGCACTGAAAGGGAAACCCTCACAAATTTCAACTATATCAGACTTCCTAAGAACAGGATATGTCCTAAATCTCAGACCTCCATTCAGAGGAAGAGATTCCCTTAAAGGCTTGTAATTTCAGGTAGATAAAGTAATCCTTTTGGAGGAAAGTGCTGCATTGGCACAACCCACACAGACTATCTTATGAATAGGATTAACTGCTAGCTCTATACAGTGCATAAATTTAAATTAAAGATCCTACAGGGGAACCTCGTCACACTCTAGCCACTGCTGCCCATGGAAACTGGTAATACACTTAAAGTTTTGAATGTGTGTGAGCCATTATCCAGGAAGTAGCAGAAAATTAAGGCCCAGTATTCCTTTCACACTTTTTTGTCGTGCTGTACATTTCAGGTAGTTGACTTGCTGCTGGCCCGGGGAGCAAATAAAGAGCATAGGAACGTGTCTGACTATACACCGCTAAGCCTTGCTGCATCTGGGGGATATGTCAACATCATTAAGATTCTGCTTAATGCTGGAGCAGAAATTAATTCAAGGTAACATACTCTCCATGTCGTAGACAAACTGCAGTGTGGGACAGATGTTCCACTGTGGGTTTTATATCAAGGCATAAATTGGAGCTTGTAGTGCTTTCAAATCTCCCTGCTAAGTTTGCTCTGTTGAAATGTTAAGCTTTTTCTGACTGGATACCTTTAGGGAAGCTGCTGTAGATCTCCTGCCACCAAAAAAAATAAAAACTGCCCTCAGTGTTTAGGTTGCACTTGTGCCTGTATTAGTGCGGCATATGGCCCTGTGTACATACTTCTTTTCTCCATATTGGGATCTAGCACTCTGGGACTTTGTTTCCAGTTGAA
Source organism: Gopherus evgoodei (assembly GCF_007399415.2). Taxonomy (NCBI): domain Eukaryota; kingdom Metazoa; phylum Chordata; order Testudines; family Testudinidae; genus Gopherus; species Gopherus evgoodei. Next base: position 37,728,947 of record NC_044329.1, read on the forward strand.
CTAAATAGAGGAACCACCAAAACTCTCAGTGGAGCACGTGTTCTTTTGAAGCTTTACATTTCAGTGGCTCTGGGGCCCATAAAAGGAAGAACTAAAACACATGGATTTGTCTGTTAAGCAACCTGTGTTCGCGTATTGTAGGACAGTTAACTCATTTTGTATCATCAAAATAGGTTGAAGTGCAGATGTATGTCTTTCTGATTTAGGTGCAGGCCCAGTTATCTCTCTTTATTATTTAAATGGCTTAGAATTAGTACAGATATATACTTTAGCAAAACCTATTTCTTCTGAAAGAGAACACGTTCTCTTTGCAGGTTTTAAACAGCAAATATCCTACATCCTGCTGGTTTTCAATAATCTGTTTTGAATTACTGATATTTTAGGGCAGTATTTACTATAAAATGTTGAAATGTACTTGGGTTCCCAGAGGATTCATCCAGATTCATCTAGTTCTGTGATCTGTAGTTAATAATTTTCTCTCTTTTTAGGACTGGGAGTAAGCTCGGCATTTCTCCTCTGATGTTGGCTGCTATGAATGGACATGTACCTGCAGTGAAACTGTTGCTTGATATGGGTTCTGATATTAATGCGCAAATTGAGACCAATAGAAATACAGCCCTCACCCTGGCCTGTTTCCAGGGCCGAGCAGAGGTGGTCAGTCTCCTGTTGGATAGGAAGGCCAATGTTGAACATAGGGCTAAGGTAAGCAAACAGACTAGCTTTCTCTTCAGATTTATTTTGGGCAAGAGGATCTCTTTGATTTGTCAGCTTTCTTGAAGTTTTTCTGTTAATATAAATCTTTGAGCCTATTTGCCTATGTCAGCTTCACTGATTTAAAAGCAACCCCATAGGATTGATGGCCATATATTTGATCGCTCTTGTTCAAAGCATCTCAAAAAGTTCTTTAAGAAATCTCTACCACTCACAAGGAACTGTAAAGCATAACACTTTACCAAAACCTCATTATTCTTACCCTGGAAATCAGCAAATTAAAAACATTCTTAAGCAAAAATTAGTGTACTAAAGATAATACCCACTCTATGTTCCAGCTTCTGTCAGAATGTCAAACTTTTTTCATATACTGGGAAATAGTCATTACATGTGAAAAACAAATGTGATTGCTTACGAGTGGCATTCCTCTACTTTTTCCAAAACAGCTAATTCATACTTTCTAAATGGGAAGCAAAATAGGTCCTGACGACTTTTGGTCTTTAAAGATCATGAGATTATAAATGTCAAGGTTAACATGACTAATGTTCATTAACAGAACACATGGGTAAAGTCTAAAGCAGAAAAGGAACGTAATAATGCATATATTTTGACAGTGATGCACAGATACTGCTTGCCATTATATGCACTCAACAGAAATGGTTTAGATTAAGCCTTTATCTCTTCTAGGTGAAAACTGTGGTGTTAATGTAGAACCCATGGTTTAAATTTTGAGAGTTCCTGTTTCTCTTACGTTCTATGGGCCCCATTCTTTGATACACTGGAACAGTGTTATGCCTCATTCCTGTTGCAAAGCAGTCCAAAAGTCTGCATAGACTGACACTTGGATTTCACCAGCACAGGGGAATTTTTGGTAAACCCTAAAGCTACAGCTCTAGTATCGTCTGTGCCCCGTTTCCCAGCTCCTTGTGCTGGAAATGTGACTGGGGAAAGGGTGTGTGGCCAGTGTTCTCTTGTGCCCAGCTTCTACAATGGCCACTTGGGGATGTTGGCAACTGATCTAAATTAGAACATTCTGAGCTGGGGACTCAACTGGTATCTGGACAGCGCCAGTGCCAAAGGGAATCCAAAGGTGGCGTGGAGTCACTTGTTTGACCCCCTTCTGTGCTGAATACTCACTGTTTGCATTTGAACCTCTATTTCCCTCAGTTTTAAGGGATACTTTTGTTAATTGCAAGCTTTTGCTAATGAGATTAACATCTGATGAGATTTTGCCATTCATTTGTCTTCTCTACTGTAAAGCCCAAGGCCAAGATTTTAAAAAGCTTGCCTGGAGTTAGACTCCTAAATGCATAAATAAGAGGCCTGTTTAAGTGCTGAAACCGTTAAAGGCACACCCAGACTATATTTTGCATCAATTGAATATTTTATAACTTGTTTGTTTTTCAAACAGACTGGTCTCACCCCTTTGATGGAAGCTGCTTCTGGAGGGTATGCAGAGGTTGGAAGAGTTCTCCTTGATAAAGGAGCAGATGTCAATGCTCCACCTGTGCCTTCCTCAAGAGATACAGCTTTAACAATTGCAGCAGACAAAGGCCATTACAAGTTCTGTGAGCTCCTGATTAATCGGTGGGTTATTTCTTATTTCATCAGTAACATACTTGTTCTGTCATGGAGTCCATCTGTGGACAGAATCACAGTGATGAGGAATAGAGCTTAAATTCTGTATTTCAATAATTGCTTATCTATGATTTAGAGATTAATGTAGATGGGAGAGAGATGTCCATAGCTCTGTTTTAATCCAGGCATTTAAGTCTCCTTTTTAGTTTATGCTATAATTTAAATAGCAAAGGATTTCCCAGCATAAGTTTTCTAGCTCACCACTGAAGGTTTGTCAGTGATGAAAAAGACTAACTTAAATGCAGTTTGAACATCCATATTTTTTTAGTAACCTTTTCTATATGTCAGCCAGGTGTGCCTGTGACTTACATTTGCTTTTTTTAGGGGAGCACATATTGATGTTCGTAACAAGAAAGGAAACACGCCACTGTGGTTGGCAGCTAATGGTGGTCACTTTGATGTAGTGCAGTTACTTGTGCAGGCAGGAGCTGATGTGGATGCAGCAGATAACCGGAAAATTACACCTCTTATGTCAGCATTTCGTAAGGTAAGTTAATAAGGCAAACTTGGATCTCATGTTTCAGCTCTGAATACTTTCAAAAACAGTTTTAAATTGAAATGGGTAGTCTTGAAAGTGTAGGAATACAAAACATGTTTAAGCTAAGTATATACTGCAGTTTAAGTTGCTGTTTCAAAAAAGGGCTAAAATACGGCTCAACACACCTGACTTTTGAGGGGTGATCTGCTTCAGTTTTGTGTATTCATCACAGCATACGTAATTTTGCTACTGTCAGTGGGTGAGTGTCTGATCTTGGCATGAAACCATTTCACCATCACAGGTCTCCAGCCAACCATTCTCTCTTCCTTTCAAGTCCACCACAGATGTCAGTGTCAACAACGTTGCCCTTGCCCCGTCTGGATGAACACCTGTCTGTTTTAAACGGACCTAATTGCTGGATTCACTTCTGCATTTTCTGGTCACTGTTGCTAGCTCGGGGTCACAAGCACGCAGACTCTGTGTTCAACATGCTTCTTGAGCAGTGGACTCTGCATTTCAACTGCCTTAGACCCTTATACCAGTGCCACAGCCCTCCCAAGTGCCTAGTAGCTTAGACATGTTATCCCAGAGTCCATCTGGCTATGGGAACTCGGGTTTCTTGTTAAACTCTTCCGGGACAACATGGCAGGAAAGCAAGGAGGAACACAAGCTTAGCAAAGGAATGTCTTAAGCACAGATAATTTACTCCTAACACAGCACAGTAGAGAGTTGCAAGACTTTCACATTTAACACACAAACCTGAATGTGGTTGCCCTAGGGCTGATCTCACCCTATCTGAGAGTCCTGGATTCGGTAAGCATCCATAGGCTAGGCATACCTTCCCTTCTCCTTAGCCAGGTCGTCTTGGATGTGGTGGTGGTCACCCCTTTGACTCAGAGAAACACACTTCTTTTTCTATACACTGATTCCCAAAGTGCCAGGGGTGCTCAACCCCTGGCTCTGCCCCAGCCCCACTCCACCCCTTTCCCCAAGGCCACACTCCCGCCTCTTCCTGCCCCTGCTCCACCCCTGCCCCACCTCTTCCTACCCAGTTCCATCCTCTCCCCTGAGTGCAGCATCCTCACTACATGCCCCCTACCCCGCCGCTGCCTCCTCCAGTCCACAAAACAGCTGATTGGGGCGGGTGGGAGGCGCAGGGAGAGAGTGGCGCTGATCCACAGAGCCTGCTGGTGGGCAGGGGCACTGGGGATGGGGGGAGGCGTGGAGAAGCGCTGATAGTGAGGCTTTTTTTTCCCCCATGAGTGCTCCAGCTTCCGGAGCATTCATGGAGTCACCACCGATTGTCCCCCTTTTTCCCCATTTGCTTCAGATGGGGGAGTTCCAGGCTCCAGCTTCCTCCCCATCAGCTTCTGTGTAGACACAGATTCAAAGTCAGAGACCCTGTTAGTGGAAAAACCCGTTGTTCCAGTATGGGAGTCATTCAATGTTACTGGCCCTGGATTGCTTTGTCATAGTTTCTCAAGCATAATCTTTCCTTTACGTGTTAAGTCCCTTTTACAAATTGGAGGCAGTGTGACTTGGTGGGCAGAACACTGAACTGAGACTCAAGAGACCGCAATTCTATTTTCATTCAGGCATTGACCTGGGCAAGTCAGTTCAATGGAGTGCTGCAGTTCCCCCATCCATAAAATGGGGCTGAGGGTACATGCCTCCTTTGTAAAGGGCTTTGAGATCTACAAATGAGAAGTGTGTTATAAGAGTTAGGTGATATTATTATTTATTAATCCACAAAGGAGGCTACAACACAAAGTAGAGCCCCTCACGCAAAACGGAGTACATAGTTCGACAGACGCATTCCCAGTGCTCACAAAAATTGAGCTTATTAAATTAATTTAAAAAAAAATCTCTCCCAACATGTCCTGTCCTTTATCTTTTAGACAGGAAGCTATTTGGGGAATGGACTATTTTTGCTACTGTTTTGTCCACCACTATGCTCATTGTCAGTACTTTACCAACGCTAATAGATGTTTTGGTACTTGGCGACATTTTATTTTAAACTACCATTTCAGATGTTAGCATTATAACTGTCATGTCAGCTAAAATTGTCACCTGCTCACTTCCGTATTTACAGGGCACTAGAATTTTTTTTTTTTTTTACAGGGTCATGTGAAAGTAGTTCAGTACCTGGTGAAAGAAGTTAACCAGTTTCCTTCAGACATCGAGTGCATGCGATATATAGCAACTATAACTGACAAGGTGAGTTTAACTGACTTTTTGAGAGCAGGCTTAGTGCATTAAGGATATTTAAAAATATGTAGGTGACCATACCAAGGTCTTAGCAAGTATATAGAATTGAAACCACACATTTTGCATGTTAATTACGTGTTGTCTCATATTAAAAGTTTGGTGCCCAAATGGTAGATCTAAGGTCATTTAAAGACTGAATTGATAATTGAGCTTTGTTACAACTATGTGAAACGTTCTCTTCCCACTATTTGTTATGTGGCCTTTGCCTTGCCCAGAGCACCACCAGCTTCTTCTTTCTGAGCATCCATGAAATGCCTATCTTTGACCCTTAAAATTCTGGAGCTAAAAAATTTCTTTGTGGAATCTTAAAATACATATATAAATATAACAAGAATAAAATTATTTCAGTTTTTATACAGCAGCTTATTTAAATCTTTCCATCATGGATTCATCACATTTTTCTTTTAAATCAGATTAAAATGTTAACAAATTAGCTATAGGAAAATGAAAAAGTTTCAAAAGTTAGGTTACAGCCAGCTATTCTGTCACTCTCCTATCAAAGTGAGTCATATGTAACTTAGTTATTTTTCCTTCTGCTTCAGAACAGTGGAGTATTAAGGGGAAAGGCCAACAGCAAAACCTCTTGAATTCAATTTTATTCTTGCTTTTTTAGGACAGTTTTTTAATTACTAAAGTAATTAAGGAACGGGGACCAAATTAACGCATTTATTTATTTCTAATTTTAAAAAGACTTCATACCTATTAGAGGAACTTTTCAGATGTTCACGAAACTACCCAAACTGGGAGGAATAATGTGCTTCCTTTATTGCAAAACTACCTCTAAAAAAGCTATTTTACAAATGTTAGCACTCTGTATCTTAGCATAGTGGCGTAGTTGTATGTTTAGAAGTACCAGTGAGCCAATCATACACTTTAAGAGCAAGCTGCAATAATTAACTTCAGGTTTTCAGGATTGCTTTAATAAAATAACTTATTCTTCAGGAACTATTGAAGAAGTGTCACCAGTGTGTGGAGACAATCGTGAAGGCTAAAGACCAGCAAGCTGCAGAAGCAAATAAGAACGCCAGTATCCTGCTGAAGGAGCTTGACCTGGAAAAGGTGAGAGGTGAAATCTGTCATCTTAGGTTAGTTCTTGGCCAGTGCATCTGCATGTGGCAACTCTTTCTTTCAGATGTGTGTAAGCTAACAGGGTTTCCCTACTTCAAATTTGTAACTGTTTAAAAACAGCATTAATTTATATTTTGTAATATAAAAGGTGGATTTTGGGATATGTAAGTAAATAGATAATTAACCCAAAAGGTTATTTACAGAAACCACTTTGGTTGTACTGTTTTTTTTCACCCAACTTTGGCTTTTTTGGGACCTGAGAATTTTTCAGGCAGGGACCAGGGGGCAAGGCAGCCAAGACCACCTGACCGCTATTGCAGCAGGCCTACAGGGAGCAGAAGGCTGCACACCCTCCTTATCCCTGCCCTTCAGCACTGCTGCAGGACTGAGCTCAGGAGGGGTCCTGGCCGGCAGGGGGGTCAGTACTCACAGGGTGCAGCCTTCCGCTCTCCTCCTTACCCCCAGCCCTTCAATGTGGCTCATCTGCTTCCTCTGCACAGTAGGGAGTGAGAAGGGCAGGGAGCCGGAAGGCTTCCTCAGCTGCTGTGTAGTGAGTATCTCCACCTGCTGCATGCTGTGAGTACCAGGAAACCTCCACACCACTGTTGCCCTTTATTTCTGGTTTTTACGATTATCATTGTTTCTAAAAAATGTTGGTACTATACACCGATAAATTCCCATTAAATCAATTTTTTTTATTAAACTGCCTTATTTATGTCACAATTCAGTGGATTTGGCATCTCTGCCTGACTGCAGCTGGAGTATACTATGATGATGAAATACTCTATTCTTCATTCATTGCCTGTATGAATCTCCATTGTAGAAGGTGCATGTGCCCTAAGTGCACAAGCTCAACTCTATTTCAATAGTAGTCTCTTGGGGCTGCTGTGTGCAGCCTCGATGTTCTTGCACTTCTACTTCAGAATATCCAAAACTGTGCAGCCCCACCTACCTTCCAGCCCTTCTGACCTCCATAGGCAACAAGTTGGAACTCGTTTGTCTGTTACTACCCACACTAGTTCCTTTGTAGGAAATTTTAGGCTTGTTACTTTTTTGGTTAATTAAGCTGTTGGTTTGCCAGCATTTTGCATTACTCTATTTTATTTGGATGCAGACTGAGGAAAATGTCTTCAGTTAAAACTGTTAATAAATATAAAACAGTATCAGCTTGTTCTATGACTTATCTTGAAGCAGACCTTTGAGCTGTCAGATCAGTAAACAGAGTTCAGCATGGCCAGTTGGATATGAGACTTTGAAGGAATTACTCCCATCCCCAGATGCTGCAAGTAGTACAATCAGTCACTGACTCTAAGTAACAGTCCTCAGTTTGATAATGCTGCAGTGCCCAGAATAGCATTATTGGGTGCTGTACTGCTGAAGGCACCTTTTTTTTTAATTATTTGCAGGGGATCTAAAGTGGAGCTTTTGACTCTTTATGATAATTAACTCACCATGATATTTTTCACAAGAGAGAAGTTTTACCAAATTGCATTTTGATTAATTAGCCTCATTCTGTATTGCATTAAATTTCAGTTAGTTATTTTTCACTTCATCTTCTAACCTACAGTTTAGTGTTGTTGGTACTAACTGACTGCCTCATTGTACCCAAGAAGTAACTATTTCAGCAACTGATAACATGATAGCTATATGTAGCACATAAAGTACTTTGAGCCTTCTGAGTGGAAGATGTTAAGGTTGCTCCAGAAATTCTTTCACTAACTCAGGTTTTCAACAAATTTTTGCAATATAGTCTGACATTATACAAGATTACAGTGATATCCCATTAAAATATATACTAAGTTGTTTTAACACACATCTTTATCATTCTGGTTGCATGCAGTTTGCTGGCTGATTTTTCTTTTTTTCCTTGATAAGTCTCATTCTGAAAACTGCAGTTCCATCTAGTCCACTACTACTTCCAATTAATTTCTGTTCATTCTGCTGTCGTTATCATGGCTTTTTGCATAATGATTCAGGTCATAATGGAATTTTTCTTGATTATCTACCTCTCAGACATTTTTTCCATTGAAGCCCTGAATTTGTAAGCATAAGAGAATATTAATCTTTGGTATTAATGCATGGTAGAACTAAATATTAATGCTTTTCCTATAGTCAAGAGAAGAGAGCAGAAAACAGGCTCTTGCAGCTAAGAGAGAAAAGAGAAAGGAAAAGAGAAAGAAGAAGAAAGAGGAGCAAAAAAGAAAACAAGAGGAAGATGAGGAAAACAAACCTAAGGAAACTTTAGAGCTGCAAGAAGATGATGATGAAGAGGAGAATGATGATGAAGGTGAAGAACATCTAACGTTTTTACTATTCTGTGGAGGGGGAGCACTTGTTGGATTGTATAAATGTTTCTTAATCCTTCTTGGTGAAAAGATATTTTAGGTGCTATCGTTTTCTTCATACTGGAAAGGAGGAGCAGTTGGACAGTAGGTTTATTCACTCTGAATATTCTTCCTACATATCTGCAAGAACTCAGCTTAGAAAATAAACATTTAAAATGTTTAAGAAAGTATTACTCTTGGGAGAATTGTGCACTACTGCACATGTGCAGAATTCATGTCCCCTGCAGATTTCATTGCTTCCCCGCAGAAAAATGACTTTCTGATGAGAAAGCAAAGGGACGCCCAAGAGCAGTCACCAGCTCCTCCGCAACAGTGCAGGCATGTTGTTTCAGGCACTTGGAGAAGCCAGTGGGGGTTGGGAATGCCCTGGTGCCTCCTACACTGCACTGGACTCAGCTGCTAATCCTGACTAAGCTGGAGGCAGGGGAGGGTGGGACTTGTTCTTCCTCTCAAGAAGTGGCCAGGACCAGGCTTATGGCCGAGTCAGACCCACTTCCAGAAACCTCCCCCAGATGAAGGAAGTTCTGCCCTCCCCTCACTTCCTGCCCCTGTCACTCATCAGCTGCAAGGGTCACTGTGCTGCTCTCCTGCGCATTCAGGTCTGTCGTTGTCCGTGTCCTCTCCCTCCTCTCCCCCCCCCCCAACTGAGTTTCACCTTCTGCATTCAGAGGCCCTGCTGAGGAGCCCCCTTCACCTAGACACACACCCACTGAAACCCAACTAGCTGCACCCAGGCTCCCGCCCTGACAAGCCCCACCCCTCTGTACCTGGACCACCCCAACGAGCCCCACTTCCCCAGCACCCAGAGCCCCACCCCAATGAGCCCCCAATACCCAGACCTCCCACACACACCCAGAATCCCCATCCCACTGAGCCTCAACCTCTGCATCCAGAAACTCATGCCTTCACCCAGACCGCCGCACCAAGCCCCAACCACCTTCACCTGATCTCCCCCCCCAACAAGCCCCTGTACATCCAGATTCCCCCCCGGCCCCGCACTGACTCCTGCCGTGAGCCATCTGCACCCACATTTCCCCACACAGAACCCTCTTACCCCACACCTGGATTCCCCACATGCTAAGCCACTCTACACTTGGATCCTGCTGGGCTGAGCCTACTTGCCCACACCTCATGCACCTGACACAGAGAGGCAGTGCCACAAGGTGTTTCTAGAGCACGCCCAGCCCTTGTGCTGGCAGCATCAGAAGCAACCTCACCACCAAGTTTTTGTACCCAGGTGGGTGGCTGCAGGGTGATCTCCCATCTCCATGCAGCCAGTGGCATGTGCTCCCCACTGCCATGCTGGAGCCTTCACATTTATTTACTGACAAATAAAATTTGCAGAATTTTAAAATAGTGCACAGAAAATTTATTTTTTGACACAGAATTCCCTCAGAAATATATTCTGCCGTTGTTAAATGCTTTCCACTATGAAAATGCACATCTGTACTAGTGATAGAATGGAGATTTTTGTGTGTAGTGTGTGTACATGTCTCAAATTTTGTATTTTTGAGGCAGTTTTAATGGCAGGCTGACTATATCAATTGGTTCTGTGCACAGTAGTCACTGTGGCAGGAGTATTGTTGGTGTACAAAGCAAAAAGCGTGTAAGTATAGCTTTTAAAATTTCAGGTTTCTTAGGTATTGTTTTGTACCCTAAATAACTTATTTGGGGATTTTAGTGCAGATAATAACTGTGCTTGTTCTGTGCTAACAGTGAAAGATTAAAGCAGAAATGATTTTTTAAAACCTAACTTGACTTAATTTTTTAAAATGTCTAATTTTCCCTCCAGGAGGGTGAAATATTTCATCCTTGAAGAAATGAAAACTTTTGCTGAGTTTACTTGTCTGGCCTTTTGTGTCACTGCAGTGCTTCAGAGCTCCTGCTCTGCATTAGTTTCCCATGCAACTGTCATTGTTCCCAGTGAAACTAGTTCTGTTGTTACCATTGCATCCCCTCAACTACACACCAAATCTAGGATTTTTTAAATCATTAGAATGGCTGAATTCATTACTGTAGTGACAGCTGATAGAAAGGTAACTTTATTTGTACTTTCCTTAACAAGTGAGACTTCTTTTCTATTAAATATGTTGTATATTTACTTTTTTTTTCCAGTGGAGCAAGAAGTTCCTATAGAGCCTCCGAGTGCAACCACTACAACCACAATTGGAATCTCTGCAACATCAGCTACTTTCACAAATGTCTTCGGGAAAAAGAGAGCCAATGTGGTAACAACTCCTAGCACAAATAGAAAAAATAAGAAGAACAAAACGAAGGACACTCCTCAAAATGTGCAGATAATTTTGCCAGATCAACATATATCACTAGCACAGCAAAAAGCAGATAAAAATAAAATAAATGGAGAGCCAAGAGGTGGTGGTGCAGGTGGGAATAGCGATTCTGATAACCTGGATAGCACAGATTGCAATAGTGAGAGTAGCAGTGGAAGTAAAAGCCAGGAGTTGAACTTCACTATGGATACAAACTCTTCTGGTGATAGGGGATATGCCTCATTACTGCTCCCTTCTCAGGAAGAAAAGACAAGCACCTCGGCTTCAAAAATACAAACAAGGTGAGTCTTCAGTTTCTCTATACTTCCCTCTCATGACTGCTGCTTGGTCTATGCCATTGTGAATCTGTTTACTGCTGCTTAGATTTTATAGAATCTGATCAAGCTCCTTAACTTGTGATGCTGGGATCCAAGAATTCTGCTTTGTTTAGTTTTGATTCTGGACTAATTGGACATGATTGAAAGTCAAAACAATCCAATGGCTGCTCAGAAGCCTGTGTGAAATAAGTTGGAGGCTCAGTCCAGTTCTTGTGAACGTATTAACCACACAAAATACACTAATTGGCATTGACTGGCACCCATATTGCAGAAGCTGTGATCTAAATACGGGCATTGAGAATGGGGAAAAAAAAATTGAGAATTGTTTTAACTGATAGTTTTGTCTAACCTCTAAAATTTATGCTCTGCAACTACTTTAACTACTTTTATTTTATAGTCTGTAATCAATACATCTCTGTTCCCAGACTTGAAGGTGACGCTAATCCAAATTCATTATCGGCAAGTTATAAATCTGTGTCCCTCCCTCTGACCTCTCCAAACATAAAGCTGAACCTCACTAGTCCAAAAAGAGGTCAGAAAAGAGAAGAAGGCTGGAAAGAAGTGGTTAGAAGGTAATGGGTTTTAATTCAGTGTTTTTGGATTATGTATAGATCTTTTGATTTCTAAACTGCGTACTTACACAGTGTGATGGAGTAGGGGCTGTCTGTGTGGGGAATGGGAGAGCAGGGGAGGACTTTAGGGGATGGACGATGCCAGGGCCTGTAACCTGAGCTAGGTAAGGGAGGGGAAAGGTCAACACCTTTGCCCGGGAAGGGGAACAAAGGAAGGGAGTGGCAGGAGGGAAGCAGTTTGAGTTTGGGCTTGGGGCTGGATGGGCGGAATTCAGGGGATCCTAGCTAGGATCCAAGCACCCTGAAAGCCCAGAAGGACTCGGTGGAGGGGTCCTGACTGTGCCTGCAAGCTCTGCTGTAGCCTGTGTTCCTGTTGTCCAATAAACCTTCTGTTTTACTGGCTGGCTGAGAGTCACTGTGGGTCTCAGGAAGAGGGGTGCAGGGCCGGACTCCCCCACACTCCGTGACACACAGAACATTCAGTAGCGTTAGCCTGACGTCATTATTTATAAAAGCCCTTCTTCCTTTGTGCTAGCAGTGCTTTGCAAACAAATGACAATCATTATGGGTGGTAATTACAATTCAAAAAGCCAAACATGGCATCAGTATTTTACAGTAGGAGTGGGATCCTTCCCAGGGACTGACACTAATCAGAAGAAAACACCTTGGGGGAGGGGGGAGTCTGTTCATGCTCTTTAAGTGGGGAGGAGTAGGCCAAGACTCCATTAGTAATGAAGGAATACACCAGCAAAAGCTCTGTCACATTTCAGTTTCACATGGGATCCCTCAAAGATTGGTGGGTGTCAATGAAGATATACAGGGAGGTGGACGATGAACTGAGACATGGTGCTCATTATGCTCTGTTGACCCACATTCTGGCTGTTGATTCTGCTCCAACTCATTCATGACCCTAAAATAGACGTAGGAGCATGGTTATGTAGTTGAAGAGCTTCTGCTTCTGAAATGGCAGCCTCTTCCTCTTCCTTGAAAATGTATATAATTTTGTTACATTGGGTGGCTTGTGGCCATATTTTAGTTATTCATTCTGTCTATATGTAGCTGGAAATTGTTGTTTAAATTTTCTACCTTTTTTTTTACTCACTTTGTTGAAGCAAGATAAGCATAAATATGTAAATCCTAGATTTTTGCATTTAGCCCTGATTCAGCTTCTCACATTCTGACATGCAGGATTTTGACTAAATGCCCTTTTTAGAGCATCTTTTAGTTTGTGTGCACGGAACACTGTTTTACAGAGGACTTGAAGTGTGAGTTTTGAGGAAGCTATCTTTTTTAGCCAATGAAAAATCTATGCAATTCAAATCTAAGACGTTAAACTCCGACCTTTTAGCTCAGTTCACACCAATTAAAATGTGTAATTTCCCCCCTACTTTGGTGATTGTGTATATTCATAAATATTGCTCCCTGTTACAGGGTGTGCATGATAAAGAGCCATAGATTTCCCCCTTTCCCCAAACTTGGTGAGTCGTGTAGGCATGAAACTGTTAAAAAAGCAGACAGGTGCCTTTACCAGGGCTGTGCACACACCCTGCTATTGATCCTGAAGCTGCTACACCTCTCCAGACAGGTCTCTTGAGTTTCTTAGTTTAGTCATTTGCTTTACTTTTACTGTGTTTGATACCATGTTTCTGTTCTGTCAGAGCTGCTGGGGTTCTAGAAATTTCTTCCTAAAATGGTGGATTTTGATAACCCTAAGAACTCAAGATTTGTTAAGGAATGTTCTCACAAAATGTCTACCCTGGGCCAGAATTTGCCATGCCCCGCCCTGAATAGCAGAGCATGCATGTAGTCTAACAGCCTTTTAACAACCTATGTGTCCTTTTCAAAGTAACTAGGTGTTGCACATGTTTGTTTGCCTCCTAAAGCTTATCCCAGTTCCAAGACCAAGAACTGTCCTAACTCCCACTCCCTCAAAGCACCCTATTGGGTAGAAGGGATGTCTATCAAAGAAATAACCAATGAAAACATCCCTTCTACCATTGACAGGCAAGTAGGCAGAGTTTTGAAAGACCCTCCTGTCAAGGTATGATTCCCCACTCTGAACCTTAGCGTCCAAAAGATGGGGTACCTGCATGAACCCCCCCTAAGCTTAATTACTACCTTAGAAATGATAGAGCTGCTACCACCCAAAAATATAGTGTTTTGGGACACTTTCTGGCCCCCAGCCCTTCCCTGGGGACCCCAAACCCTTTGGATCTCAAAACAAAGGGAAATAAACCATTCACCTCCTTTCTTCCTCCCATACTCTCCCCTCCCTGGGTTACACTGGGAGATCACTGTGATTCAACTCCTTGAATCTTAAAACAGGGAGAAAATTCACCTTTCCCCCCCCTTCTCTCCCCCTCCCAGACTCTCCCTGAGAGAGAGTGTGATCCTAACACAGAGAAATCAGGCTTTTCCTCCCCCCTCTCTCCTTTCTCCCACCAATTCCCTGGTGAGTCCAGACCCCCTCCCCTTGGGTCTTACACAAGAAATAAAAAAAAAAAAGAAAATCAATCAGGTTCTTAAAAAGAAAAGCTTTTAATAAAAGAAAGAAAAAAAGTAAAAATTGTCTCTGTAAAATCAAGATGGAAAATGTTACAGGGTCTTTCAGCTTATAGACACTAGAGAGAATCCTCCCCCCAACACAGATACAAGTTGCAGCAAACAGAGATACAACCCTTCCAGCAAAATACACATTTGCAAATAAAGAAAACAATCAAAAGACTAAACCGTCTTTCTAACTGGTACTTACTAAATTGAACAGAAGAGGCTGTTTCAGAAAATTGGAGAGTCTGTATACATGTCTGGTCCCTCTCAGAACCCAGAGAGAACAAAGAAAAAAACCCAAAAAGCACAGACAAAGGCTTCCCTCCACCGAGATTTGAAAGTATCTTGTCTCCTGATTGGTCCTCTGGTCAGGTGTTCCAGGTTTACTGAGCTAGTTAACCTGTTACAGGTAAAAGAGACATTAACCCTTAAACATCCCTTCTACCCTTTACAGGCAAGTAGGCAGAGTTTTGAAAGACCCTCCCTCTAGCAACACTCTGCAGCCAACACCAATTGAGCAATTTCAACTTCAGAGAGGAGGGCGCTGCTGTTCAGGAGCAAAAAGGTACAATTTGGGGCATTTTTTTCAAACTAAAAAACAATGAGCTTGGTGGGTGGGGAGGGAGGCATTAGAGGGTGGGTGAGGAGTGCGGTTCTGGATCCTATTTAGAGCTCATCTGAGGAAGCAATTCCTCAATGGGTGGTGGGGAGGATGGCTAGGGGTTCACTTTGGGGAGTGGATTGAGGAGGGTAAAGGAGACTGGAATGCAACTGGGGTCCATGTGAATCATGTGGAAGGCTCTTGGATGCTACATGAAGAAGGGAGCTCCAATAGAGAAGTCTTTATACTAATGCAGATCCAAAGGGGAGGGGATTGGAACGTGAGAAATGCTGGGGGTGAGGGCATAGTGTGTGGAACATTGTTTGTGGAGATAGTGTGAATTTTGTGGAGGGCAGGGGACAGGTTACTTAAAAAGATGAGATATATTAGAATGTTAATATTTTCAGATGGTAAGTGTAAAAACTATCCATTTTACATTACACACGTTTATTAACTGAAATACATTTCCTGCATAATTTCTTGCTGCCAGCTTCACCTACATTTTAAATTTAGTCATATTTAACATTTTAGATTACTAACAGCAACATAGAGATGTACAGTCTATATTCTGTTCAGATTCTTGAACCTTCATCACAGTGCTTCCTGAAACTCCTTGGAATTCCCTCTAACTGTACAGTTCACAAATTGCAATACACCACTGTTAAGCTTGAAAGCCATGTATGGGTTTGAAAGGTCCAGCCTTTGAAGTCTGGGAGCAGGAGTGGGCTAAAGGGACCTTGGGTCAGGTCTGGAATGCAAGCATAGCTGATGTTCTAAGGCTTCCCATTGCCAAATGCCTGCACTGATCCACCAATGCCATATGAATTTGAAAATCCTAGGAGTTCACTTAATAAGTCCATTGAGTGTTTGGGTTGCAGTATCATGGCCTAAAAATAAATGTTCTTCTGAAAATCTGTGCTGCCTTCATAGTGGCTTCCAGCATCCCTTTGGACCCTTGAATTGCACAGTTGGCCTGCTTGCTATAAACCATTGCGTAGGGTCACTGGCCATCTTCCAGAGCATTTGTAGTTTCTCACTTGAGGTCTAGGAGATTTTAATTCTACCGGGATGTTGGATCAAGACCCTGATTTTAAAATCTTGCTCAAGCAGGTGGTCTTTCAAAGATTATCAGTCTGGCTATATCCTAGTACAGGGGTAGGCAACCTATGGCACGGGTGCCGAAGGTGGCACGCGAGCTGATTTTTCAGTGGCACTCACAGTGCCTGGGTCCTGGCCACCAGCCCTGGGGGCTCTGCATTTTATTTAATTTTACATGAAGCTTCTTAAACATTTTAAAAACCTTATTTACTTTACCTACAACAATAGTTTAGTTATATATTATAGACTTATAGAAAGAGACCTTCTAAAAACATTAAAATGTATTACTGGCACGCAAAACCTTAAATTAGAGTGAATGAATGAAGACTCGGCACACCACTTCTGAAAAGTTGCCGACCCTTGTACTAGTACAAGCAACTTGTATCCTCCAGTGGCTAATCCCTGTGATCCAAAGATGCTTGATACTAATTAAAATGTAAAGTAGGAGAGTCACTTAGGATTTAATCTCACATTTTAAAAATACACAGGTTAGGACAAAAGATGAAGAACTATATGTTCAAAACAGCATGTATATTGTATAATATGCATCTATATGATATGATATACACCTCTACCTTGATATAACGCAACCCGATAAAACACGAATTCGGATATAATGCAATAAAGCAGCACTGGGGGGGTCTGCACGCTCTGGCGAATCAAAGCAAGTTCGATATAACACGGTTTCACCTATAACGCAGTAAGATTTTTTGGCTGCTGAGGACAGTGTTATATCGAGGTAGAGGTGTACTTGGTTAAATAAGTGTTCTGACGAAACTTCAGAAGTGCTCAGAATAACAAGTCATTTCAGGGGCGAAGTTTTAGGGAGGCTCTAGAAAGTGAATTCAGTACCAGCAGAAAACCACTTGCTGCCCTGAATTTGTAAAAATATTGAGATGTTCAGTTGCCAAACGAGAGATTTTGGCACTTTTAAAATGTCTCCAACATGACTTCATACATTTGCAATCTTTGTGATATAGGTCTAAGAAATTATCTGTCCCAGCTTCTGTCGTATCTAGAATAATGGGAAGAGGTGGGTGCAACATCACTGCAATTCAAGATGTCACTGGTGCTCATATTGATGTGGACAAACAAAAAGATAAGAATGGAGAGAGAATGATCACAATAAGGTACGATACATGGAAACAAAATAATTGTACATTGAGTTGGTACAAGATTTTTCTTACACAATCTGCTTATCTTTAAGGTAGGACATATTGATTCTTTGGCACTAGTGTATAGTGCATAAATGACAGCAGGACATGCTGAAAATCTGATACTTACACAAAGTTAAACCATAAAAAAGCAGATATCAAGAAATAAAACTTCTTGACTGTTCTATCAAATACTGCACTAATATAGCCAAAAGAAATTGTTTAGTTCAAGAAGTGTTGCAGCAAAGTGAGAATTCCATTCCAGAGAGAAGTTTAATACTTGTTTTTAATTTCAGGGGCGGTACGGAATCAACAAGGTATGCAGTGCAACTTATCAGTGCCCTTATTCAAGATCCCGCCAAGGAACTGGAAGACTTAATTCCTAAAACTCATATAAGAACACCTGCTCCAAACACCAAATCAATTCATGCAAACTTTTCATCTGGAGTCAATACTGCAGCTGCTTCCAACAAAAACTCATTTCCTCTCGGAGCACCACCTCTTGTCACATCACAGTCATCAACACTTTCTACTTTCCAAACCACTAACAAATTAAACAAGAATGTTCCAGCAAATGTGCGTTCTTCTTTTCCAGTGTCTCTGCCCTTAGCTTATTCCCACCCTCATTTTGCCTTGCTGGCTGCCCAAACTATGCAACAGATTCGGCACCCTCGCTTACCTATGGCCCAGTTTGGAGGAACTTTTTCACCTTCGCCAAACACTTGGGGACCATTCCCAGTGAGACCAGTTAATCCTAGCAGCACAAACAGCTCTCCAAAGCATAATAGTTCAAGTCGTGTAGGTAACCAGAATGGGAATATTTTACAGACAGAGTCTACTGGATTAGCTACTGCTAGCTGTCCTATTACTGTCTCTTCTGTAGTTGCTTCTACCCAACCGCTGTGTGCAACAAGTAGTCGGACTCCCTCATCAGTCAGAAAGCAGTTGTTCGCCTGTGTTCCGAAAACAAGTGCAGTGGCAACAGCAATCTCAACTGTGACAAGCACCTGTAGCACTCTGCCTTCTCCTTCCTCTGCACCTGCAAACAACGGGCAAGTTCCCACAGCATTTCTGCCCTCAAATGTTCCACAAACACAGCATTCTGCACTTAAAACGGACTCTTTCTCAGCTATCTCAGCACCCAAAGAGAAGGTGTCAACACTAGACCAACCTACTGGAAACACGTGTGCACCATCTTCGGTTGCAAGTAGTTGCAATATATCCGCTAGCAGCAATCCAGGAGTCTTAGAAACTCGCCGATCTAGCAGCCCTGCACCTCTAAATAACGTCCAAGATGAGATACTGCCAACCAGCATGTCAGATATAAGTTCTTCTGTGTCCATGCCTTTTTCCTCTAGCTCAGAACCCACTCCATTAAGCTTAGCTTCACCCAGATCAGTTGCTGCAGATAATCAGGACAACAGTAATTTACCTCAGTTAGCTGTACCAGCACCTCGAGTTTCTCACAGAATGCAGCCTAGAGGTTCTTTCTATTCAGTGGTACCAAATGCAAACCTACACCAAGATCATCAGTCTATTTTTGTTACAAATCCAGTTCCTTTAACGCCATCTCAAGGTCCACCTGCTGCAGTGCAGCTTTCATCAGCCATGAACGTTATGAACGGTTCTCAGATGCACATTAACCCTGCAAACAAATCATTGCCTCCTACGTTTGGGCCAGCAACACTTTTCAATCACTTTAGTAGTCTTTTTGATAGTAACCAGGTGCCAGCCAACCAAGGATGGGGAGACTGTCCACTATCCACACGAGCAGCAGCAGACCCATCTTTCACTGTTCAGTCTACTTTTCTGAGTAACTCTGTGCTAGGACACATAGAAAATGTGCATCCTGATAACTCCAAGGCTCCTGGATTCAGGCCACCTTCCCAGAGAGTTTCTACCAGCCCTGTAGGTAAGTCCACATAGTTTCTACTCTGGCATAGTATCAGAGTGGTAGCCATGTTAGTCTCTGGATCTGTAAAAAGCAACAGAGTCCTGTGGCAGCTTATAAATTAACAGATGTATTGGAGCATAAGCTTTCATGGGTGAATACCCACTTCGTCAGACACATGCAAAAGTTCATGCTCCAATACGTCTGTCAGTCTGTAAGGTGCCACAGGACTCTGTTACTCTGGCATGGAGACAATCCTGCCATTAGTCTTTGACCCTATTCTCAAATTGCTCTAGAAAGATTTTACAAGGTAATATGCAAAAGAACGCCAACTGGGAGCTGAACTTGCCATGTGTAATTTCAAAAGCTATTTAAAATTATACACATCCAGTTCTTTTTCCTAGCTCTGACCTGTCAGGTACTGGTAATGCTGCAGAAGCAACCACCATTGGCTCTTTTAGGAAGTAAAGGTCTTGTGGCACTTGATGAAACTCCACCCACAGGTGTCTTAATATTGATTCCATCCGGTGGAAGGATGGATTGTCATGGTGCTAGACTAAGCATAGTAGCAGATGGGGATCTTGTTGGAACCCTGTTCTATTGGTGTTTTGAAGTTGCTCACATAACATTATCAGCATATGGGACTTAGTAAGGGACTGAATGCTTGACAGTCCTCCTTCCTTTTCCCTGACATTTACCTAGTAGACACATAAAGGATGTTACCCTTATCTCATTGCTTTTCAGATTTGTTCATATGCCAGAAGATTAGACTGTATTTTGAAGACAGGTGCCTAGAGAACCTCACTTCCCAGCTTTCCTAAGTTAATTTTCTTCAAGTCTTTCACCCAACACCATCTCACAAACCCTTTTAAAACTTTGGGCCAGAATTTCCAAACTTGGATACTGAAGTTAGGCACCTAAATAACTGAACAGATTTTCACAAGTGATACATTCCCATTGAGTTCAAATGGGACTATGAGTGCTCAGCACTTCTGAAACCAGGCCACTTTTCTCTTTAGATGTTTAACATCAAAAGTCAGAAAATGTTTGCCAGGGTGTCTCAGAGTTTTTTTTTAAATATTTAAATTTAAACTAGTTAGCTGCATTCTGAAGAGAACAAGCAGTTAGGCTGCATACGATCTCTCTGCTCCCAGTACAACAAATAGAACCAAATGCAGCTAGAACTGTGATTGCTGGAGTAGTCTGACCTCATTCATCCAATTCTCTAACAGTAGAACAGTCAAGTCCTGCTCCAGTGGACTCCAGAAACATTGCTTTTTTACCAGCTCCTCTTTTTCTCATGGATGGTCAAAGTTGTTCAGGAAGATGTGGTAAATAGTCTGTCAAATCACTCAAATCCCATGGATTATGTACCTAAAATGGCTCTGAAGGCTATTATGCTTGTAAAGGAAAATGAAACTCCTTCACAGAGAGTAACTATTAAAATTCTAAAGTTACCCATTTTTCATACAAAATAGAACTGTAAAATAATTTAAAATCTCTGAGACACACAAGGTGCATGAGGCAAGATGTTTTATTGGACCAACTGCAGTTGGTGAAAGAGACCAGCTTTCTTTTGAGTTTGCACAGAGCTGGTCTCTCTTACCAACAGAAGTTGGTCCAGTAAAACATAGTACCTCACCCACTTTGTCCTTGTCATATTGTGGGACTAACATGGCTACAACACTTTAAATCCCTCACTCATTTCACTCCAAATATATTAAGGTTCTTTAGACTCTACATAAACCACTGAGTTAGAAATGGTAAGAATTATGCTCCACCACACCTTACACAAATGTCTTCTGGAAGAAAAGTGAGGAATGTTGTTTTTTTTCCAATTGAAACCAGGGGATTCTGACAATGTAAATTATCCAAGTTGGAATTTGGCTGGGGCATTAAAAATTTGATTATATGCTTTAAAAAAACAAAGTTGAGCCGCCTCTTCTCCTCAGTCCTATAGTTGGCAGTCCCATATGTAGAGGTCTGTTACATCCTCTAACCACAGAACAAGAAGGCAAAAGTAAAAGTTTCAGGTCTTGAGTCAATTACATAATCTGCTACCCTGCCTGGAATCTGAAGCTCTTCAGATTGAGTTCACTTGTCTCTGCTTAGGGAAAAGAGGATTTAAGTTGATAGTGGGTAACAAGAACAATAGTTTCTCAGAGCTATTCAGATTGTCCAGATCTTGGTATCTAGAAAGTGTCAGTGGTCTTTGGCCTGCTCCAGCATCATCCCCTTGGAGGTGTGTGTGTGTGTGTGTATAACAAGAACTGGCTCAGTCAGCTTCATTTACTTCCATTCTTCCATTCTTTCACAGATATCACCTTGTCATTAGTCAGACCTTTCAGTCAGTCTTATAGATGAGATAAAGCAGGGTGGATTGTTTTAAATCATGATTAAATTAGCAAGCAGGAAATCTTGATTTAAATCCATCAATTTTAATCATGTTTTGCATTTGTATTTTTTTATTTTCCTAAAGAAAGGTTGATTCTCATTGGTGATAACCGTTAAGGCCAGGTCTACACTACAGACCTATATCGGTATAACTGCGTTGCTCCAGGATGTGAAAAATGCACAACCCAAGTGACGTAATTATGCCAGCCTAACCACCCATGTAGACAACACTGTGTCGCACAGCTGCCACCTCTCAAGGAGGTGGGTTAACTATGCTGACAGGAGAAGCTCTCCCATTGGCGTAGTAGTGTCTTCACTAAAGTATGTGAAGACCGAAGCCCAAAGACGTTTTCAGTTGCAACTAAATACAGCCTTTACACTAAATATGCTTTTTGAAAACCAGGATACACATCTGTACATGTTTAAGCAGTTATATAGCTTAATTTGCATTTATTCAGATTCTTAATTTTTACTACATTGGAAAATGGTGAATAATACATTTCTTGTTTACTAGGGGGTTTTTTTTTGTGTTAAGTCCTGTTTGGATGGGAACTCAAATTCAACTAAATGCAAAAATAACTCATTTTATCAACACGTTTTGTATTTAAAACTAACGGATTTATTAAACAAAGGAAGTTTTTGCAGTTAGTTAATCGAACTGGTTGTTTCTTGCATTATGTCCTTCAGGATTTTAAAACTAGTAGATCTTATCCTTACACCTAGTTTTTATTCATAAACTGGAAAACAAGCTTTCCTACTCTTTTTTTTTCCATTTTCTAGTGGTTTTTAACTTTGAGTGAACTAATCATTGAACTGAAATGAAAACAATATTTTCTCTGTATCTGCAGAAAAGACTAGTGCTGAGAGAGGCTGGTTTAGCATTTCAGTGAACTCTTTCCAGTTGTTTAGCCAGTGGTGTCCAACAGTTCAGTGGTTCGAGTTTCTTTAAAATTTTGGTAGTAAATAGATACTGCTTAACTTTTTTTATTTTAATTTAAATTATTTTAGTAGATTAGAGTAAATTTAGGCCTTAGCATAGGTTGTCGTCATTTCAAATTTTAAATAGGCTTATTTTTAATAACAAACTTGTTTTTAATTTAAAAATCTAGTTTTAAATCCGTTTTTATCTATCTTGGGATGAAGTGGAAGTGTACTTCTTTGGTGCTTATCTCGGGCTGAAGAACAGATTAGCCACACAGGAAAGAATGTTCTTCTGTCTATCAAAATTGGAGCTTGTTTGACTGATGGTATATACTTGAATTACAGGTTTCTCATAGTTCTTTGAAGTCAAAAAGTCCCATTTGTTACTGATGTACAATACTGTGCTGTGGAGTGCAGCAACCCTGGGCTTTAGACAGTCTGGTAGTCCTTGCTGGTGGGCCAGTATACAGTATCTTCATATATTGTACCAGTAAGGTGAGATTTATCAAAATGGCTGCTAGATATGACATTGCACCTGTAACACTGAGCAAATGGTTTGTTCTCCAAGTTTCTTTTTCACTTGAGTTCTTCTGTACCTTTGGGGTACAGTTAGGAATACTTGGATTTCCACAAACTTAGTCTCGTGGAGTTCACTTTTATACGTTTGTTTGCAGCAGAGAGCCCAGTTAAGTTCCTCACTTGTTTGAGTCTTAAAGTAGAAGTTTTGACAAGCACCTTCATGTTGTAAGTAGACTGATACCAAAAATTAAGATTGAAAGCAGAGAATCCCAATTTGCCCACTTTGTTTCCAGATATTTGTGGTTCCCTGCCATGGGTTATGTCTCTGGGTCTATTCAGGAAAACTGTCTTTTTGTCTTGCCTTCACTTTTCATGTCTGCTAGTCCTAGCAGTTTGCAGAATTGGGGACAGATTTGCATGCTCCTTTTAGAAGTCTCCAGACAAAACCAGAAGGAATCCATTTCAGTCACTTGTTATGCTTCCTCTACGTTTGAGGACCAAGTCTGTCTGTGCTAGGTTACAATGCATTATAGTAAGCTGGCATACCTTGAGCTATAACACCATCACAATTCCTTGAAACCACACACAACAGATGCCCTCACAATGTGAATCTGATTTTGAAGGTCTTCCTTGAGATCTGGAGTAGCAATGATCCAGGTTACGTTAGCCCTGGCAGTTGGCAAACAGTCTCCACAGAAGTATCTTGGAGCCTTGAGAAACTGTACTTTGAGCATAGTTTTCATGTAGCATCAGGACACAGTCTCATGCTACTGATGCTCATTATGCAAATTTGGCTAATCCAGCCAGAGAAACACATTTGAAATGGCATAATTTGACACTAATTTAAGCATGTTACTGTTCCTCCAAAGTATGATGCAGTAATCAAGCAAAATACATAAGTGGGAAGTTGGTGACTAAAACCAGTTCACACGCTGCTTAGAGTGTTGCCCACAGTAGCCCTTGTTGGTATTGGATTGGTTCTTCTTTCCTCTACTATTGCAGGGGCAAAGTATTAATAGAAGGTGGCATCTTTTATCATGTTAGCCTACCTAAAACTGACAGTGCTGGACTTGTGCACTTCAGAAGTTTCAGGCTGATTAAAATATAGCAGCTCTTCAGCCACTTCCTGCAGAGACATTCCCCCTGGCTCTCAGAAGTGTGCAGAACACAACACTTAAATTACATTGGATACATAATCATTGTGCTTTAGAAGGCATCTCGCCATCAGTCTTCCAAAGGCATATTCAGCTCTTGTTGAAGAGATAGGTAGATCCCTGTCTATCAGTGTCATCGGCATAAGTTTCCATTACTATGAATGGTTATCTCCAACATTCACTATAGACAGAGACCCAGTTAATGAGCCAATGCTATAGGAAATGCCACTTTCTGTATGAGTCCTTGAAAATCAGTCCATTGGGCACTTTGTCCAGCCAGCCATTGTAATTATCCAAGAACCAGCCTCTGATTCACCATCTGAAGGAGAACACGGTGTAAGCTCAACAGTTTCTCTTTCTCCAACAAAAGTTGGTCCAATAGAAGATATCACCTCATCCACTTTGTCTCTCTGATTCACTATTATATGCATCACAATGGAGTTAGGAGCCTTTCGGATTGGCCTACTTCTGAGCTTTGTATGAGGAGCAGGGAATTGGCACATGAGTATCATCAGTAGCCCCACTATGGGGGGAGAGGCCCCAGCTGGGGGATATAAGAGCGATCACTTGCTTCAACAGTAACTTATTACTAGACACAACACTAGCATAATTTCTGTGCCAGTAGACTTGCCTACATAAAATATGTGCCAACAAACAGTACTCTTTTTACAGTCAACCTACACAAAGCACTGCCTAGTCCCTTATCCATGAAAATTGAATCTCAAATCAGGGTGCATTCACTGAACATTAATCAAAGCTCTGCAAAGGTTATTCTTCCTCACTCAGTTCTCCCTCATGAGCATCTTGTGCTTCATGATCCACTACAGTTGGGTTATTCCGCTTCATCTTTCAAGCATAAAGGTGCTTCTTTTTTTAACTTCTCTAGTTTCACAATGTAATGTGAGATGAAGGAGCTGTCCAGAGAACTGTCTCCCTCTCTAACTTCCTACGGTGTCACCACCACCTGAAGTAGGTGGTTCGTCTAGGCCTCTCCTCTCTCTCTTCGCTCTATCTCTTTTCAAGCAGAAGTATTTTCTATTGTCTTTTGATTTTTCTTCCTCTGCTTGGTGCCTCCTTGGTGGGGAGAGGATCTTTGAGAAGAGGAGTCTGCAGGAAACTGATATTTGAGGAGAAAACAAGGCAGTGTAGATCAAAGGGGTTCCTGCACATGGCCCAACTGCACAATAATGCACTGCCCCCCTCACTATACGATGTTATGGCAAGCAGACTTAATGTGTTTGTTTGCAGTGCTTCAGCAGCAGGAGCTGCATTTGCAGAATCTCCAAGCCAGTGCTCCCTGGCAACTTGGTTTTCCAGGCTTTGGTGAAGCATGACAGGCAAGCCTTAAGCTGCTTGAAGCAGAAATTCAGCACCAGGACCTAACATTTTGAAAGCAACACACCAGAGATTCTGGGTTGGTTGGATTTTTCTTCTGTTCCAATTAGGGTGAAATAGGATAACCAGGAATGTTTCCAAGAGGCTGGTAAGTCAGAGGAACAGGGAAAAAAACACAGTGCATGACCCCTCCTATCCAACAACCACCACTCCCTTTCTGACTACCATAACTAGCTATTTTTGTCCCTGACCTTCCAGAAAGGGCCTTAGTTCGTCCTGATTGTGGTTATTAACTTGAGCCCCTCAACAGTTCTGTCAGCCCCCTTCTCTAATGGCAGCTGTGATTCCCACAGGCTCCAGAAACCACCACCAACAAAACAACCTCTCTGATTCCCTGTATTTATTATCATATTTGTTTATTACCAAGCTATGATAAAGGTCTTTAAGGTATTTTGGTGGCGAGGCTTTGGCTTGGTCAGAAAATTCAACTCCCCATGCCCCTTGTTTTAAAGGAGACTCGGTTTTGCTCCTCTTTGGAATGCAGCCTTGTGCTGAGAAACTGCTTCCAACCATCACACTACGCAAATATCAGTCTAACCTCACTTTTGGGGGCACAGAATACTGTGTGCACTCTACTTATGGACCCAACTGTAGGATGGGCAAGAAATATATTATGAATTACTGCCCTGGTACTAATGGATCATTTTCAGTCTTCTTACATCAATTTTTTTTATTGTTTTTAACTTACATTGTATGTCTTGGTTAGCTCTGGAGAATTCTAGACTGAGGAGTAAGTTGGGATTTATGTCTTGGGTTTGCCTTCATATCTCATGGTAGGTGAAGGTAGAGCTGGGGTAGTCAATAGCCGGGCCAAATCTGGACCAACAGACACTTTTGACCAGACCCCAGATCTTTTTATTTTTCAGTATTGTTCTTTTTATTTGCTCTGAAGTCTGGACCTTGGCTACACCTTGGCTAAAAAAATTGGTCCTTGACAAAAAATAGAGTACCCTGAGGTAGAGCTTTGTGTGATAACAGCTGTAGGCTGACAAAGAGCAAGATTGAAAAATACATATACCAGTATGTAATTCTCCCTTAGCCTGTAACCTGCAAAAACTCATTGCACCTGTAAATACCCATGAAAAGGGTGACTGGACACTAAGTTTAAATTGTATTTGGAGCAGTGAATCTTCATGGTGCTGTGAATTATTTTTCCAAATAGGTATATTTCATAAGTTTTACATTTATTTCAGGCTTACCCTCTCTAGATCCATCCAACGGCTCTTCAGCTGCCTCTTCAGCCCCTCTGACAGGTTTTTCAGCAAACATACAACGGGTTTATCTTCAAGGGCCAGCACCTGTTGGGACTCCCAGTTTTAACAGACAGCATTTTTCACCACATCCTTGGACGAGCGCTACAAATTCATGTAGGAACTTCATGGGTCTGTCTTTATTATCTATACATTTTCAGTGTTTTAGTTATTGTCTTTAGCTACTAGTTGATTTCTGACTTTGAGGCGAAAGCAACCAGTGGCTTGAGAAACTATTATTGGAAATTGCTTTTAGCCTCAGTAAAGGGAAATGTGTGAAATGGCATCACAAAACGTTTTATGGATATCTTATGTGAAATGCCATAGGTTCCATTAGTATTACCTCTCTTGATGTAACTTCAGGAGGCTTAGGGGTATGTCTACGCTGCAAAAAAAAAGTCCTGCGGCATCAAGTTTCAGAGCCCGGGTTAACTGACTCCAGCTTGCACCATGGGGCTGAAAGTAACAATATAAATATTCTTGTTCAGGCTGGACCTCATCTCTGAAAAGCAGCAAGGGGAGAGTGGGGCCAAGAGGCCAGGCTCCAGGCTGAGCAAGAATGGCTACGTTGCAATTTTTAGCCCCATAACCTGAGCCCAATTCAGTTGACACAGGCTCTGAGGCCCATTGCTGCAGAGTTTGTTTTGGGTTTTTTTTGTTTTTGTTTTTTTGCAGTGTAGATGTACCCTTAAACTCTGAAGAGAAGGTTAATTTTTGTGTGATCACAACACGGGGAGCTTTCTTGTAGTGTAAAACTGCTTCAGATGAAATTGGCGTGACTTTCTCAGATTGAATTATGCTTTATTTTAAAGGTTTTAAAAATGAGACTTCTGCAATTAATATTTTATATATCTTAAAATTCACTGAAATTTGTAAATTGTCTGAAATGACAGTGAGGACTCTTATGGAGCAAATCTGAGAGAGAGAGAATGGCCACATGAGAAGCTTGGATCTTTGCAATTCAGAATCTTAGTGATGGCAACTCCCTGAGTACAAAGGCCAAAATAAACTTGGGTGCCAAAACTAAGGGTCAATGGAACTTACGCTTCTAAGTCATTTGTGCATTTCTGGAAAATCGCAGCCTGAGCCTATATCCCAATGGGAGTTGGGGATGCTCAGCACCTCTGAAAACAAGGCCAGTTGAGTGCCTGGAAAATTTAGGCCCAGATTTGCAGATCTCTTCATACAGTCTTCCAGTTTTCTTGTCCTTGTCTAGTATATCTAAAATATTTACAAGAAGATCTAGAAAATGTCATACTATCCTGTTATTGGAACCATTTATGCAACTAATGTAAGATACAAAATCACTGGTGAAGAATCTTTCCAGTGGGCCAAACAGCAATCAGTGCAATGACTATTCTGCCACAAATAACTAAATTCTCTCACTAGCCCCAAAAGATAAATCAATAAACTTTTACCCCTTTCATAATCTGCATTACAGAATACAGATTGGCAGTTTAGAGGGGAAATTGTGGTATTTAACATCACTTAAGTGTTCCATGTATAATAAAGCAAGAGAAATATTTTGTCACCAGGTGAATCTCCTATTCCATCAGTTTCATCGGGATCATCTTCACCCCTTTCAGCTGCTTCTGCACCTTCTAACTTGGGCCAGCCAAAAGCAGGTAGCACAAGTCAAGATCGAAAGGTACCACCTCCTATTGGGACAGAAAGGCTTGCTAGAATTCGGCAGGGAGGTTCTGTCACTCCTACCCCCTTAGGAACTAACTTTACGGCTCCTGTTGGACATAGTGGTATCTGGTCATTTGGAGTTAACAGTGTATCAGGTAAGTCAGTCTCATACACAATAAGTAAGCTTTCTGTTTTAAAAAAAATCAAACCTCAGATTTTAGGGTGACACTGCATTCTGAGAACTAATTGGGGGGAAACAAAATGCCAAACTTAAGCTTTTCAAGGATCAAATTTGAAATAATAGAGTAATACATGGTAGTAATATGTAAAAATCTTCCCTTCTAAACCAGAGAACAAAATACACTTTGTCAATTGCATGTAAGATTACTTTAAAGGCAGAAACTAAAAGGAATATCATGGGGAAGTCACAAACAGAGAGCTGGAGGGATATAGAGAGAAGTGTTGAGAAACGTGCATATTCTGATCCTTTAAGGGAATATATCGGGGAAGCCTTTTAAATTGTTCTTCATTTTACTGAGTAACTGACCCATAAGGACCACAATTAGAAAGGAAGGTTAGGGCAAAAGAAGTGATTGATTGCAACACTTTATGTGGGTACAAATCCAGAAACATACTCTTCTTTACAGATGGGCTGTTAATACAGCCTCAGTATCCCACCTGGGATGGGATCAAGTCTCGGAAGAACAGAGGTATTTCTTTAGGTTTTGTTTCATGATTGCTTTTCTTTTCATTTATTCAGCTACTCTGCAGGATTTTAAGAGATAAATACCTCTGATGTTATAGCTGACAGACCAAGTTTTTCATGACTGATTCTGAAATAATCTGTAACCCACCCACAAGATTCTAAAGTATTTCTTGATAGAGATGGGGTGGGCTTTGCCAAAATGTTCCTCATTGGGTAATGACTTACTCTGATTTTCTTCAGGCCAAATCTGTTTTGCCAGAACAGTTGCAATTTTCTCTCATAATATAGAATTTTTCACCTGACTTAGATCCTGCAAAAGTACACAGTAAATACATAAACTCTGAAAGAGTGATTGAAATCTTCTATACTGTTAAATCTGTTGAACAGAAATGTAATTTTAGAATGGGAACAAATAATGCTTTACCTTTTCCTCAAAATTTGGTCTCCGAATTTAAAACTCGGTCTGAAAGCTGTGGTTGCATTTCATTAATTTGTAGCTTGTCACTCAAGCTATTTTTAAAAATGAGGTTACAGTTATGACAAGCAAATAAAAACTGGGGCATTCAGAGTGAGTGCTATTGGTCCTTAATTTTTATACTTTTCTCCTCCGTAACTCTTCTTGAATAATATGAAATAAGTTCTGTTCCAGGCAACAGCAATTTCTTTCTTTTAAAAAAAAAAAAAGTGACTTCTAGATAGCTGAAGGTTTATTTTCAGTTTTTGGTAGTTCCATTTTCAAGTTCTTGCAGATCAAAACAAAGTGCACTGTATGAGCTGCAGATTGTTTTCATTAGAAATTTTAAGAGATTGTGTATGTAGCTAAATAAAATGACAGTGTTAATGGTCTTAAATTTTGTAAAGCTAGGGTTTTTTAAATGAGGCTTAAATTTTAATCCAGATTTGGTCTGACGTTATCCCATTAACCTTGGTGTCTCCTCATGGCTGTTTTTCAGACTGAAGTTATAAACTTGTCATACAAATTGGCATTATTCATAGATCACAGTTCTATTAAAGTTTAGCTCAGTGTTGGGGGCATCTGAAATATTGGTTTAGTATTTGGTGCAGGAATATAGGAGAATGAAAGAAAATGATATCAGGCCTAGTCTCATGTTTCCAGATTTCACCATCTTCTCCCTCTTCAGTCTTCAGAAAGTTCTCTGCCTTTCACCTCCTACCAGCTCCTGCCCTAAGCATGACTCTGTGGAGTCTCTCACCTTGCATTACCATGGATATGGAATGTGCTAAAGTGCCTAACTCAGTGGGTGATGGGAGGGGAAGAAAATGTCTGCATGCAGTGGGGCCTCACATGGGCAGTATTTTCTACAGCCTGTCTTTGCGAGAGGGCCATGTAGGCAGAGCCATGAAGCTGAGGATAGGAGATGTGTGTGCATATTTTGTTGTTAACAAGTCATTGGGGTCTGAGGGTAGAATACAAGTTTTGGGGAGGTCTGAGAAGTAATTTGTTCAGAGCAATGCCCCAGTTTGGTTTTGCAGCATTGTTATGCTTTATTTCTGAGATCCTTAACATGTGGAGATGGTCTGTGCAGCTGATTGTTTTTTTTCCATAGTTTTCTCGATTGATTATAACCATCCACTTTTAATCTCTTCCTTTCCAGAAGGCATGTCAGGTTGGTCTCAGCCTATAATGGGGAATCATCCAATGCATCAACAATTATCAGACCCAGGCACATTTTCCCAGCATCAGCCAATGGAGAGAGATGATTCTGGAATCGTGGCTCCCTCAAACATTTTCCACCAACCTATGCCAAATAGCTTTGTGGATTTTTCTAAAGTAAGTTTTATATTTGAAAGTTGAATTTGTTATAAGCAGCTGGGTGGCTTTGCCTGGTTGCAGATGACTTGTCTGACAGTGCATGTCCAGAAATGACTGTCCAGAGAGACTTCATTAAAAGCCCTCTCTCTGGAACAAGTTGGGGCAACTTTGGCAAGGCCATTGGTCCATTCAGATTTGTTTAACTCTGAATGTTCTCTAACACAGTAGTGCCCAATCTTATACAGGAGGGCCACATACACATAAGCACAACCTTGTGCGGGCCAAACAGATTGTACATATTTTAATAAGATGTAAGTCACCAGTATTGATTTATATTTTAAGTTCAGCTTATTTTGTATGTATTTAGATAGAAACAACCTATGTACAGCATTGTCTGTTTACACCCTTATGTAAACTAAAATGATGTAAACATGATAAAATTCTAATGAATCGGCCATTAGTATATTGTGTTAAAGCAGGCTGCAGGTTTTATGAGATGCTCTGGTGGGCCGTGTATGGCCCCCAGGCCATAGGTTGTACACCCTTGCTCTAGCACAGTGGTTCTCAAACTTTTATTTTCATGGGCCACTTGAAAATTGCTGGGGATCTTGGCGAACCACTTAATCTTTCTAAATGTTTGTGCCATATGCTAACTATTGTAAAGCACTTTGGATAAAAGCACTATATTAAAAAAAACAACCTTAATTAACATTTTTTGTTGTACAAATAACAGCACACAAATCATATTTTAATATCAGTGGTCTTACCTTTCTAATGCAATAGATGTGCCTTCTCTTCCCCGCCGCAGCAGCCCCCGAGCTGGGGCTAGATAGGAGAGGGGTCTCTTCCCCACCACAGCAGCCCCTAGTAGCCCTTCATTCTCTCATGTGCAGCTGTCCAGGCGCGCACCTTAGAGGGAACTATCCACAGACCACCTGAATAGAACTCGCAGATCACTGTTTGAGGACCTCTGCTCTAGCAGATATGAGGATTTATGTAGCCCCCCTTCACCCCAGAAACACTCTTGGACATGTGAGACACACTAGTCAAACTGAGGGCACATTATAACTGACACTAAATATTATTTCTAGTTGCTAATATCCCAGGTCTATACATGGACTTGCTTGGTGACACACTTCACTGTTCCATTCTCCCCTACTGTGTTAGATTCCTTCCTTCCTACATGGAACTAGGTCGCCTCTTCAGGCTGGTTAATATTTAATGCTTCTGGCACGAGTTATAGATATAAATTAGGCATATGAATATCATGTAATTTTCTTCAGCACATGTGGCAGGAGGTTAGGAGAATATTGAACTATGTACATAAAGAAGACATTAACATCAGAAACTAGCACAAGGCAAAAACACAATACAGCCCTGTCATCATTCAGTTGAAGAATTTGAGGAGTGTCTAGGGTCATGTGCATAGTCTGGAGTCTTCTCAGAACATTGCTACAGTTACATCTGGAGAAAGTACTTTGTTGCAGTCTTTATTTTTTGTGAGCAAGACAAAGATTTTTCATATCCTATGCAATGAGACAACAGAAATTTGAGGGAGGGGAGGTATCAAAAGAGCTCTGTATCCCCTTCTGTTCTGTGTAGGGAGATTTTTATAAAAACTGTCATGTCACATGTTGGAGGCCACGGAAGTGAGGCTCTAAAAAGGTGTAGTGGCTTTCTTTAATGAACTCAAAGATCATTATTCCAGTTGGCAATTAAAATATTGTATAGTACCTTCCATCTTAAAGGACCCCACTGTGCTTTCAGACTACACACACAGCATAGCTGCAGCTCAGTTAGGATGACAAGTGGTATATTGATGGGAGAGGAGAGCACTTATAGACTTATAGATTTTAAGGTCAGAAGGGACCATTATGATCATCTAGTCTGACCTCCTGCACAACGCAGGCCACAGAATCTCACATGAAATCCATGTAGAACAGACACAACATCTGGCTTTGCAGACTCATCTAAATAAACCACACTCAAGACTATGATGTTACTTAATATGGGTATCTCAGGAAGATGAAGGGCTGAATTAGTTCTGCTGGGATTTGAACTTCTGGTTCCAAGGAGTCTGAGCATTCCAAACTTGATGCTTAAACCACAACATGTTCCCATTTTTCTCTCAGAATGCCAAGATGATTGTAAGTGCAACTTTAATGTTGCATAAGGATTTGAATGAAGTTTGAACATTTTGGGTAATGCATTTTAATTCATATTGTGCAGTACATTGGAATGGGGAGCCTTGCAAAATTCCAACACTAATAAAAATCAATTGCCTTCTGCTTTGCTCTGAATTGTCCCTGGAATTGGATATGGTATTCTCATCTCTCCTCACAAAACTGCTTTGTGGCATTGCTGATGCACAGTCGCCTCTCTTTCTAATTTCAGTGATGGATGAAGTGATCTCTGCCCATAAGTTCTGTAAAACACTCTGGGATTCTTTGAGATGACAGATACTACTCTCTATGTGATGTACTAGTGTTGTTGTCTGTAATCACTACACTGTACAGTGATTGTTCTTTCTGCTATTTTAGGGTCTACCGATTTCCATGTATGGAGGCGCTCTAATACCTTCTCATCCTCAGCTAGCTGATGGCCCAGGAGGGCCTCTCTTTAATGGACTTCATACTCCAGATCCCGCTTGGAATCCTATGATAAAGGTTGTCCAAAACTCAACAGAATGTACTGATGCTCAGCAGGTAAATTTGTTTGTATCTTTCTCATAATTTAAAGTACTTTCTATCTGGTTTCTCGATTGATATTTTTGGGCTTAGTAGAGGAAAAAGATTTTATCAGCAGTCATAATTTTTTTTTTTTTGAGAATGTCTTTTAGATATGTTGGCACTGAGCTTTAAAGATCAGTTTACAGGCCAAAACTTTCAAACCTGAGTACATGAAGTTAGGGTCATAGAATATTAGGGTTGGAAGACACCTCAGACGGTATCTAGTCCAATCCCCTGTCAAAGCAGGACCAACACCAACTAAATTATCCCGGTCAAGGCTTTGTCAAGCCAGGCCTTAAATTCCACCACTCCCTAGATAACCCATTCCAGTGTTTCACCATCTTCCTAGTGATAGTGTTGAATAGAGGAGAATAATCACTTCCCTCAATCTGCTGGTAATGCTCCTCCTAATATGCCTTTGGCCTTCTAGGCAACAAAGGCACACTGCTGACTTATATCCAGCTTCTCATCCACTGTAATCCCCATGTCCTTTTCTGCAGAACTGCTGCTGAGCCAGTCAGTCCCCAGCCTGTAGTGGTGCATGGGATTCTTCCTAAGTGAAGGACTCTGCACTTGTCCTTGTTGAACCTCATCAGATTTCTTTTGGCCCAATCCTCCAGTTTGTCTAGGTCACTGTGGACCCTATATGTACCCTCCAGTGTATCTACCTCTCCCCCCAGTTGAGTGTCATCTGCGAACTTGCTGAGGGTGCAGTCCATCATCCAGATCATTAATAAAGATGTTGAACAAAACAAGCCCCAGGACCAACTTCTGGGGCACTCTGCCTGATACTGGCTGCCAACTAGACATCGAGCTGTTGATCATTACCCATTGAGCCCCCCAATCTAGCCAGCTTCCTATCCACCTTTATAGTCCGTCCATCAAATCCATCCTTTTTAACTTGCAGGCAAGAATACCATGGGAGACCATATCAAAACTTTGCTTAAGTCAAGATATATCACATCCACCTCTTTCCCCATATCCACAGAGCCAGTTCTCACCATAGAAGGCAATCAGGCATGACTTGCCCTTGGTGAATCCATGTTAACTGTTCCTGATCACCTTCCTCTCCTCCAAGTGCTTCAAAATGGATTCCTTGAGGACCTGCTTCATGATTTTGCCGGGGACTGTCGTTCTCCGGGTTCTCTCTCCCCTTTTTTAAATATGGGCACTATATTTGCCTTTTTCCAATTGTCCAGGACCTCCCCCGATCGCCACAAATTTTCAGAGATAATTGCCAATAGCTCTGCAATCACATCAGCCAACTCCCTCAGCACCCTTGGATGCATTAGATCCGGACCCATGGACTTGTGCATGTCCAGCTTTTCTAAATAATTCTTAACCTGCTCTTTCACCACTGAGGGTTGCTCACCTCCTCCCCATACTGTGTTGCCCAGTGCAGCAGTCTGGGAGCTGACCTTGTCTGTGAAGACCCAGGCAAAAAAAGCATTGAGTACTTCAGCTTTCTCCACATCTGTCACTGGGTTGCCTCTCCCATTCAGTAAGGGTCACACACTTTCTCTGATCTCCTTCTTGTTGCTAACATACCTGTAGAAACCCTTCTTACCTTTCATATCCCTGCTTGCTGCAGTTCCAGTTGTGCCTTTGCCTTCCTGATTACACCCCTGCATGCTCTAGCAATATTTTTATACTCCTCCCTAGTCATCTGTCCAAATTTCCACTTCTTGTAAGCTTCCTTTTTGAGTTTAAGGTCACCAAAGAGTTCACTGTTAAGCCAAGCTGGTCACCTGCCATATTTGCTATTCTTTCTGCACTTTGGGATGGTTTGTTCCTGCGCCCTCAATAAGGCTTCTTTAAAATACAGCCAGCTCTCCTGGGCTCCTTGTCTCCTCATGTTAGCTTCCCAGGGGATTCTGCCTATCAGTTCCCTAAGGGAGTCAAAGTCTGCTTTTCTGAAGTCCAGGGTCTGTATTTTGTTCCTTTCCTTTCTTCCTTTTGTGAGGATCCTGACCTCAACCATCACATGGTCACTGCTGCCTTGGTTTGCCACCCAATTCTTCTTCCTCCTACCAATCCTTCCCTGTTTGTAAGCTGTAGATCAAGAGGAGCATGGCCCCTAGTCGGTTCCTCCAGCACGTGTACCAGGAAGTTGTCCCCAACACTCTCCAAAAACATCCTGGTTTGTGCATTACTGTATTGCTCTCCTAGCAGATGTCATAGTGATTGAAGTCCCCCATTAGTACCAGGGCCTGTGATCTGGAAACTTCAGTTAGTTGTCCGAAGAAAGCCTCGTCTACCTCATAAGGAAGTGGCCTGATTCTCAGCAGTGCTCAGCACCTTGCTATGAACAGGATGAACTAATGATACACACTGACAAGTTCTACATTTCCAATTACTGCTCATGCAAAAAACCTGGTCATTGCTGAAGACTACTATAGCCCCTCTGAAAATCTGACCACTCCTGTGTTGGAGTCTAACTTTAGACACCTAGGTTTAAAAAATTGGGCCACAATAAGTCTGAATTTGGTACTGTATCTATTATAGAATTTTGCACTTGGGCATATTCTATATTTCTTAATTATTTTTTTCTCTCCACTGCAGATTTGGCCTGGCACCTGGGCACCTCACATTGGAAATATGCATCTCAAATACGTCAACTAATTTAAGAGGGTCTATCCTTTTTAGCCTTGTTGGGAAACCTATGACCTTGGAAGAACCCTGGGGATTTTTTTAATGTGCCTAACTAAGCAATTTTTTTCTCTGGGCTGTAACAATGAAAATTTGATTGCCCATTGTGTAAGAACAAATTGATTTACCTATTCAACTGATTCTGTTCTCCAGTTAGTTTAGCCATTTTGAACTTAAAATCAGATGAACCTAGTGCTTTTGGCTAAACACTACTGAATGCTACTTGTATGCAGCAGAGAACTAGATGATTACATGATTTCAACCTTTTACGGTGGTAAATACATGTATAATTGTTTACATACTTAAAAGGAAAAAAGTTGAGTAAATTTCATGTCGTATAGTGGCTCCACTTTATGTAGCCTGTATTAATGTGAAATATTTACCTGAATATTCAATAAAAAGACGAACAGTATTTATAGGTTGTGGTGTGGATTTTGGTGAAGGGCCACATCTTGCTATCAGGATGTCTATAATTACTTTGTGTACTGCTTTAGTGACACAGTCGGCTACTCAAGCAGGATGGTAGGGGGAGGATCACTGTCATTTGTAACAGCCTCTCAAAACGTTGAAAATACTCTTGCTCCCTCTTAGCTTTGTCTTTTTCTGGTTGGTGAACATTCATATCATGCAAGCCAGCGTGGCTTTCCTATTCTGTTTGTTTGGATTTTTTACTAGTGTGTCAACTATATCAGGTACAGCTCTGGGTCTGGGAATATGCTTTAGCATGACATCCTAATAGCCAAAGATGACAGTAGGAGAACACAAAACACTGGGTATTGCCTACATACCAAAGGGTCTTTTCATCTAATACAGTGGTTTTCATTTGCAGACCCCTAAAAAATTTCAAATGGAGGTGCAGACCTCTTTAAACATCTTAGACATAGTCTGTGGACCCCCAGGGATCTGCAGACCACAGGTTGAAAACCACTGTACTGTGGTAACAACAACCTTTCATGAACCCCTTAAACATAATCTGTGGACCTGCAGAGGTCCACAGACCACAGGTTGAAAACTACTGATGTATTTACATATCTTGGTGACTGGTAGACTTCTGGAAACCAGAGAATATTTCACCACCAATCATAGCGTTGACCAGTGTTTTGATCTTAAATTATTTGTGTCCCTTTAAATGTGATCGGAGTTTATAATCACATTTGAGAGTCAGAACAGGTTTTGCAAGCTCATTTGAATACCATATTAAAAACCTGCATTCACTCTGCATGCAAATGGTGCATTTCCCCCAGGTTGGAAATGTCACACTTTTGCTTTAAAAATCATACTTTACTCTTCCTCAGTAATGACGCACTAATTATAATTTGAAGATCTGATCCACTTCTCGAGCCAGTAACTACATGACACAAATGGGTACCCTGTGTCATGAACCACTTTCTTACAGTCTCAATATAGACAGAGACTTCCCCCATCTTTCCACCCCTCCTGCCTATTCCATATATGCAGCAATAGAGTTTTTCCAGGAAAAGCCTGAGGAAGCAGCGACAGAAGAAGGCAAATCATCACTGAAGCCTAAGAGTTCATTCCTTGCAAACCATGTGGTGGCATATTTCTGCCCAGTCACTTTTTAAATGTTTTTGAAAACATGAAGTGCTCAAATGGTATCCAAGAACTAGTAGGTGATCAGATATCAGTAACCTTTTGAACATACTGAGGTATTCTACTAATATTTAAGAATGGAACATAAATGTCCCCACACAAGAACACGTCATTGTTGATGCTATTTCTTACCCTAACAGTTTACCCCCTCCACAGCAGAACAGATGTTCTGTTTACAAGAGCACATTAACCCAATTAAAATATGCTATATCGGGTTCCAGAATTTTTTGCACAGGTAAAAATTTGTATTAATGTTGTATTAATACACTTCCTGAATATTGGAGCCTCCAAAAGCACTCTAGATGCTTCCCAGACACAAGTAAAGAGGCTTTGCTCTGAAGAGCTTACAGTTTGAAGTTGGATGCTGCATAAGCTTGTGGGGGGAGATGAGACAAATTACAAAACAGGATTATGGAGTTACCCTGTGAGGAATGTGTGAAGCAAAACTCAGATTTGTACAGTTACCTCTAGCTTGCAGATTCTTAGACTATTAACATCTCAGACAAAATGTTGCGAAGCAAGTTATGTTTTGACTAGTACCCAGTGGAAGTCAGTCAAATGTGATGGTCATGGAGTTGCCCTGGAGTAGCGATCTTTCGTGGGGTCTCAGTCTGTGGTCGTTCTAATGCTCTTGAAGTCTGCATCAGGCCCACAGTGCAAAAGATACCAGTAATGGAGAAAATCTAACAACTTGGTATCCCATGAACATGTGGTGGTATATAGAACAGGTTTGCTATTTTTATTTATTTATAAAATAAAAACTGAAGGCAGTGGGACAGTGTTTAATAGTGAGTGAATCTATAGGAAGGACCTAAGTTGTGAAATCTGATTGCTGTTGGGGGGGGAGACACAAAAAATGTGCCATGGGACAGCAGCCTATGGGCTAGCTGTAGTTATTGATGTTCAATAGAGCAACACCCATGGGGACAGCATGGTAGACAGCACAGGGATTGGGAACTGAGGCCTAGTGCTTTTCTTTGCCTGAGACCACCTCCCCCCAGACCCAGGAGACAGACCAGCCATTCCTATAGGTGGAACATTCATCCCTGATCATAGAGCACAGGTAGAAGAAGATGGGTCAGAAATGTTTGCATTCTGAGGGTGAAATACCAGCTCTTCATTGATGTCAATGACAAAACTTCCATTCACTTCAGCGGAGCTTGAGATTATTTCTGACCTGAGAGTACTGGAATGCTGTTGGCCATGTGGGAAAAAAGCAGCCCTTGAAGTGCCTAGCCTGAGATGCCCAACTTTTGCCACAACACACACATGGGTAGAGAGGAACAAGCACTCTGAACTGTCAACACTCAAAAAACGCTCATCTCGGCCTGCTTGGCTGCCAGTTTCCCAGGCACACCGGCACTCTGCTGGGGATTG
Source organism: Gopherus evgoodei (assembly GCF_007399415.2). NCBI lineage: Eukaryota > Metazoa > Chordata > Testudines > Testudinidae > Gopherus > Gopherus evgoodei. The sequence continues at coordinate 37,768,037 of NC_044329.1, forward strand.
CACAAGGCTGCCTGAGGGTCTGCATGCTGGCACTTTGTACAGGGCCCTGCAAAACCTGGACTGCAAAGAGAAATGAAGCCCTTGTGATTTTTTTAAGATTTCAGCACATTAATTTGACACATTTGTGGGGGGGGCTAGGATAGGTTCAACCTAAACTGAACCCACTTCACTCAATGCTTTGCTGTCCCCAGGAGCCACTGCCTTATTGCTGCACCACTGCCTACTCCTGAATCTTTGGTCTTCCTCCCAAAGCAGACAGCTAGGCCCTGCGTGGTTGAACTGCCACTGACTCTGCTGTGTCTGGAGGTCTTTATTTGCCCCTGGAAGGAGCTTAAATTGGTTTTGTGGAGGAGAATCTAGCAAACAGGTTTCCCCTGCTGAGCTGGGATGGAGCCCTGCCCCAGGGAGATGTTTTTTACTGGGGCTTACTGGGATCCAGGGGCTAGGCAGAAATATTTCCTTAAGTTTCATCAATCCCTCGCTTCTTGATTCCTCTAGAGAGACGTTTGCAGGCAGCAACAGCGATGTCCTATCCTGATACCAAGGTTCTTTGGGGCCCACCCCCACCCCACCCCCACCGAGGAGCGGGCAGCTGCGTGCTCGGGGCTGCTTTGCAGAAACGTGTTCTCGTGGGTTTCCGTTTCCAGGGTCTAGTAAGCACAAGCCGGTTTCTGTGGAGCCGGAGAGAGGAAAGGGAGGGCCCTTATCGCTCCCCGCGGGGAGCCCAGCAGGTAGGCGAAGGGGAGGCTGGCGCTTGAGTTTAGGGTTTGAATCCCAGCTCCTGGGGTGATTCCTCTGCAGCTTGCGGTGTTTGGCTCTTTTCTAACGCACCGGGGATCCCGGGTCAGAGCCAGGCCAGACCCCGCTCCCCGCCCTGTGCTGGCCTGTCAGGGGCCTGCCCGCCTCGGGGAGGGAAGGGGACACACACCCCCGACCCCGCCCCACGCTGGGACGGGCCTCGCCTGCCTCAGGGAGGGAAGGATCCGGCCCCGCCCCGGGCCTGCACGTGTTGCTGTGCCCCGCGGATACCGATCGGGCTCCATGGCCGCTGCGAGCACCACGAGCTCCTGCCCCATTCCGGGGGGCCGAGACCCGGGCTCCCCGGAAGGCTACAGCTGCACCCCCGGCGGGACCCTCTACTCCACCACCCCAGGGGGTAAGGCCGGGCCCAGCAGGCTTCGCTTCCCGAGCAGCCCCTGGGCTCAGTGCGACCCCAGCCCCCGGACTCTGCCTGCAGCCGGTCTAGGATGAACCTCCGGCCAGCGCCCCCTACTGCGGCTGCAACCCCGGCTGTCCCGCGCGGAGGTGGCCCGGGCCTTCCTGGATCCATGGGGAGCGGCCTCCAGTGTCCCGCCGGGCTCCCGGGCAGCGGGGCTTGTGCCTCCCTTCCCGTAGGAGGGCGCGTGGGGCGGCCCCGATCTCTGGCTCTTGCCCCGAGCCGTTCCGGTTTCGGGGGCGCGCAGTCCAGCGACTCAGACCCGGTTCAGTAACCGGAAGGGATCCGCCCGGCCGGGCTCGGGGTGGCGTTGAGCTAAATGGGGCGCCCGGCGCTGCGCCCCCAAAACGGATCGGGGCGACTTAAGCCCGTTCACCCCTCCCCCCTCGTGTCTGAAAAGCTTCTTCGAGCTGGAACTGCCCTCGGCTGGCTGGGCCCCGGGAGGGTTTGGGCGAGTTTCTGCTTCGGCGGGACGGGATCTCGGTTTTCCCCTGAGACCCAAAGGATTTTCCCTCCCGCGCCGCATTGCTCATGCTGGGGAGGAAGAGGCGCCCCCGGGGAGGTTCAGAGGAGGCAGCAGGCTCTGCACGGTGTTTTATCCAGTGTTGCCCGATTCCTTGACCAACTTCATGGAGTGGCCAAGGCCCAGGGGCCTGTGGGGCTCCCACAATACACGTCGTAATAACAAGGACTGTGGAAGTGCTGGGCTGGGTCGCCGACTGAGCTGTTGCTCCCTGCTTGGGAGTTGCAAACCCTGCACCGATGCCACGTGAGTGCACAGGAGCCTGCGAGGAGAAACACCAAACAAAGGCTTTATGAAAACTGTTGGGGGCACACCCCTGTAGCAGTGCAGGCCCTGAGGAGCCCCTGGCCTTGAGAACCAGAAGGGTCCCCCCTGTTTCCAAAGCTGGGTCTGTTTCTTACACTGCTCAGAAAGCCCTGCTGTGAGCAGGGTTAGCTGATGCGGTGGTTAAAACACCAGTGGGTCCTGTCTGCATTAGCCCTGCCAGTGGGGCTAGGACCCTGGGGAGAGTTTAAGGAAAACTTGTGGTAGAGGCAGCACGAGTGATTTAAATTCAAAGTTGAAAGTGTGAGTTTGGACAGAGATGATCTAGAGCAACCTGTGGCCCAGTCAGCACACAGCTGCAGCCCATGTGGCCTCCTCAGGGCAATATAGGTAGTATTGGATGCATCCTCCATAACACATTGTGGTCCACATGTGCGGCCCACAATGGTAAATAGGTTGAGAATCACTGATCAAGAGCATTTGGCAGGTGTGGTCTCTTCTGCACTCTGCATGGCCCAGCTCCTCAAACAGGCCAGAGCATCCTTGCTTCCAGGCTTTCCCATATCTCCCAGGGTTTGTCCACATGTGGAGCTAGTAAGGAATGTTCCTGAGTACCTGAGCGCTGTTGCTGCTCTGTTGTGGGAGATGCTCAGGTACCCGCGTGATGAACAGCAGTACAAAATCCTCAGGCAAGGTCTGGGCAGGGTGTGGATAGGAACTGGGCTGTGCCTGCTGAGAGGGGCGCTCTGCCAGGTGTGGGTGTCTGGGGGCAAGGCAGACTCCTGCCCTGCTGCTGCACTGCCTGCCTCGGGGCTCTCTAGGACTCTGACCTCTTGCAGGGGGTGAAAGCAACCCTGCTGGCCTCACCGGCATGTCTATTTTTAGAAAGCCGTCCACACTTGTCCTTGTGCCTGGTGCTGCCCTTGGCTCACTGGGCTGCATGCCTTTATCCATGGGCAGGGTGCGTTTCAGTTAAACTGCACAAGCCCGTCCTGCCAGCGCTGGCTCGTGATAAGTCTTATCTTGGGAGTGGGAGGAGGCACGGCAGGTGCTGGCGTGGAGGTCAGCTGCTCAGAGCTGCCTGCACTAGGTTACGTGATATGTTTGCTCTGCTCCAGAGGCTGCCACCTGTACTCAGCAGTGCAGGGATTTCTGGGCTCACCCCACCAGCTGCTGCTCTGCTGTTCCCTCTCCATTGCAGAGCCTATGTTACCTGGTGCATTCTCCCTGCCACCTGATGCTAGGCTTGATTACTGGAGCGGGGGAGTGGCTGGGTGTCAGCAGTTGTGACTGAAGGGTCATGTGGCTGGGTGAGCTGCAGGCTGATGTTGCCAGCTGGGAGGAAGGGATCCCTGGCAGCACTGCCCCATTTGGGGAATGTTTTTTACCCCTTCACACAATACAGAAAGTAGGGATTACACAATGAAATGAATAGGCAGCAGATGTAATACAAACAAGAGAAGTACTTCTTCACACAAGGCACAGCTAACCTGTGCAACTGATTGCCAGGGGATATCGTGAAGGCCAAACTTATAACTGGGTTCAAAACAGAACTGGATCAGTTCCTGGAGAATGGCTCCATCAGTTGCTATTGCCAAGCTGGTCAGGGAGGCAGCCCCGTGCTCAGAGTGACCTTAAACCTCTGACTGTCAAGTTGGGATGGATAATTGCCATGTTCTGTACACTCCTCCTGAAGCTCTGGTATGGGCCAGTCAGAGGCAGGATACTGGGCAAGGTGGACCATGATCTGGCCCAGTATTGCAGCTCTTATGTTCTAATTAACATTAATTACTAGTAGCAGCTCTGCCTGGGCCGACGGCTCAAACAGTCATGGTGTCACCTGGCTCGGCAACACAGGAGATGCTTGCACAAGCCTGCTCCAGGCTTGGAGAGGGAGTGGCAGACTCCTGAGCTCCCTATGGAGCAGACTGTGGTGGATGGGGCTCTTGGAAGAGGGCATCTGAGTGCCGGGGGCTGATTTTCCTGCTGGTTTTGACAGGTACCAGGATAATCTATGACCGTAAATTCCTGCTGGAGTGTAAGAACTCGCCTGTTGCCAGGACCCCCCCCTGCTACCTTCCTCACATCCCTGGCATCACCTCTCCCCGCCACGCAGCACTCTCCAAGCTGCAGGATCTTAAGGAACAAAATGAGACTGAGGAAGAGGTCCCAGGTAAGACACACGTGCCCAGCCCCTGGTCCCGGAGCACTGCCTGTCACCTTTGCTCCTGCTGCAGCCTTTGGGGCTCCCCTGGTGCATCACAAGTGACTTTGTCCTGCCTGTTTCAAGGCACCTGAAGCAGGACTTCAAGTGGAGGGAGCCGGGGGTAATGCAGCTCTCACCCTGGGGGAGCAGCACCCCCTTCCAGCACTGGGATGGGGAGAACGTGTCTGGTTCCACCTGCCTCCGGCTGGATGGTGGCTGCTGGTCCATATCCCGTCTGTGGGGCAGTGAGGAGGCCAAGCCCTCGCCTGCTGTCCTGTGCTTCTTCCCCATGCCAGGGGTGGAGACCGGTCCTGGGGGCATGGAGCCACCAGCCTCTACCTCTTGGGACTGCCACTGAACTCAGGGGGTGCTGGTGCCAGGGCCACGGCTGCCTCCTGTGGCTGCATGGCAGGGCTGGACGGTAGTTTACTCCCCTCAGGAAGTCTGCTCCTATTGGATGGGTGACCATCTGCATTGAGTGCCCCTTGTGGATGGGAGGAGAACTGCAAATTAGCAGGCAGGGCCTTTGTCTACTGCTGTCTCTGCCCCTCCCTTCCTTCCCGAGGGAGTCACTGCTGCTCTCTCTGGGGCTCTACTCAGCTCCCCTTGAGCTGCCCCATCACATGGGCCTCACACACTGTCAATTCAGATCGCAGCAATGGTGGCCCTGGGACTCGTCCATTGCTCACAGCTGGAACAGGCTGGGGGGAGGGGAAATGGGATGCCCCATCCAGAGGCCAGTGAAGGTCGGCAGTGCAGAGCCATGACCCAGGAACTCAGCTGGGGAAGAAGGGTCTTTGCTCTGATCTGCCCGTCCATGCTGCTGCTACTGGCAGTAGGTGCTCTGCTGGTTAACAGCATCCTATCCCCACAGTGATCCCTGCAAAGCCCCCCTTGCCACGCGCTGTCCTTCTAACGCAGCCCTTTTTTCTTTCTCCTGCCCAGATGACAATCAGTTTGCCATGGATATCTGAGCTCTCAGCAACGCGGCTGGCTGGCAGCAAGCTGCTTTCCTGGGGCTCCTGCCTCCCTTCCCTCGCTGAAGACTCAGAGGTGAGCAAGGCCCTGGTGCGGCTGCCGCCTGTGGATCTGGCACTGTTTTAACGCTGTTTCTCTGCAGTTGCATTTGGTCTCGGTTCTTTTTACTGAAATGAAGCCAGGGTTTGGGGGCTGGCGTGGGGGGCTGGCATGAGCAGCTGCTCTTCCCCCAGGCACCACAGGGCTGGCTGGGCTCACTGTGCTGAGCGTGTCTAGTGGCTGCGCTGTGGGCTTACTCTGAGACTGTGCAATAAACAACCTGTACCCCCTTCTGCCCTGCGCGTCTTCTGTGCTTCGCTCCCAACCCACAGCCCATGGCTGGGGCCTGGCAAGAGCCTGCCAAGTCCATGGGCAAAGCCTCTGCCCTGTGGCCCTTGTCCCTTGTAGCTGGAGCTGGCGGGCAGGGAGGTGGGGGGGGAGGGGTAGTGTACAGGAGTCGCTGGCCCTCCCTCGCCTCCAGGAGAGTGAGAGACGCTGGTGATCTGAGCCTTTGTTTAGAACTGCCCAGGGGTCCGAGGGGAAGGAGGCCTGGGTCCCCAGCAGTCAGGGCAACCCATCCAGCTTGATTGAAAGCTGTGGTGCAAACTGGATGGTGCTTGGGGCGTGGCTTTCCTTGGCTTTAGGCCAATCAGGAGGAGACTGACTTCATGCTCCTGCTTATTTGTAATTTAGCACAGAACCAGGCTCTTCAGCGTAATCAGCAGTTGAAGAACCCCCCAGGCCAGGGTCAGACATGTCCTCTGTGGGGTTGGGGGTGATGGGCCGAGCAGCCCCAACTGTCTCCCATGGCTTTCAGCCTCTCCAGAAGTGGTTGCAGTGCTGGGGCTGGGCCGGACACACTGGCTGTCATGACAGCTGCCCTGGGAGGGTGCAGTCTGAGCTCCATGAGCTGTGTGCCCAGAGCCCCTGGTGCTTGCTGAGGATAGGACAGGAAGAAGAGGCTTTCTCCAGTGTCTCTTGTGACAGCTGCAGCAGCAATTGCAAACCTGCACTGGCCCACCAGCTGCTAGCTGTGAGCCCAGGCTTGTGCCAGAATCCACTGTGGAAGCAAGTGCTCCAGGACTCAATGAGCTCCAGGAGCTGCCAGCAGACCCAGCGGCACTCGGTCCTGGATTGGAAGAAACAGCCTGTAACCATATCATTCTACGGACTGTCTTAGCTCACCCCAAATCTCCTATTATCCCTCTGCACTTGCTGGAGCTCAGGGCCAAGCCTTTGGCTATTGGAAGATCTCTCCTGCAAAACTCGCTGCACTCCAGTACTGGGAGTTGGGGTGTACTCCTGAATGATGCCAGCTGCAGATCTGTCTGGCCACCTGAGCTCCAGGAGGGGTGAAAGGCTGAGGAGTGAATGCCTGGGCCAGTGCTGCTTCTGGCTGGGAGTTTTGATGCCTCTGGCCAGCCAATGCCCTTGTCTCAACTGCCCCCTTTAGAGTGCAAGGGAATTGTTACCCTCTCTCCCCTCATGCCCTTGCTGAACTGCGGTGACTGTGTTATACAGAGGCTTGGGAGGACTCTTCCTGCCCCACAGCCTGGGTGGGATTGAGCAAGTGTTTGGAGTGAGATTGTCTCCATGCTTAGAGAAACCAGCTGAATTCCTTAGCGCTGGTTGCTGCTGATGCATGTCCTGTAAGGCCCACAAGAGGGCAGTGCTATGTCACCTCCTGGAGAGGACTGACAATGGGTGGGGGAAGCTGCATTTGTAGAGTCATAGAATATCAGGGTTGGAAGGGACCTCAGGAGGTCATCTAGTCCAACCCTGTGCTCAAAGCAGGACTAACCCCCAGTTTTTGCCCCTAATACTAAATGGCCCCCTTAAGGATTGAACTCACAACCCTGGGTCTAGCAGGTCAGTGCTCAAACCACTGAGCTGTCCCTCCCCCTTAACTCAGGGCTGGTTAGGCACTGAGGCAGGGCCTGGCCTAGACCCCTTGTGGGCTGGGAGGGAAAGGCCAGCTGATGGCAGGCACTGGGGTGATGCCGCGGGCAGCCATGCCAGCTCATTGTGCTGCTCACCCTACTGCACCCATAGGGCAAGCAGCCATCCGGCCCCTGCAGAGCTGGATACGTTCTCCTGCTGCTGTGACAGGATCTGAGCCTGGTGATTTTTTTATACACACACGCACACTTGCCCCACTGTGCCGATTGGGAGCAGCAGCAGCTGAGCCCAACTGCAGATTCACATACAAGAGAAGGAAGAAGAGCTACAGTGAGGAAAGGTGGCAGGTGCTTGATAGTGACTGGGGAAATGCTGGCTGGTTTTGGACCCCAGACAGTAAAAGCATGAGCTGGTCAGTGAGGGGCGGGTTTCTAGGGAAGGCACGTTGACTGGCTGGGACAGGACTTGTCCTGTGGAGTGTAGGGCTGGGAAGAGGGAAATGCTGGAGAACATGCTGCAGTTGCAGTGCCCGGATACGCACCTTACTTCAAAAGATCATTAAGTCCCAGACAGACTATGAAGAGCAACAAAGGGATCTCACAACACTGGGTGACAGGGCAACAAAATGGCCGATTAAATTTAAATATTGATAAATGCAAAGTAACGCACACTGGAAAACACAATCCCAACTATACATAGACTCATAGACTTTAAGGTCAGAAGGGACCATTATGATCATCTAGTCTGACCTCCTGCACAATGCAGGCCACAGAATCTCACCCACCCACTCCGATGGGGTCTAGATTAGTGGGTTTCAAACTTTTTTTCTGGTGACCCAGTTGAAGAAAATTGTTGATGCCTATGACCCAACAGAGCTGGGGCTGGGGCGGAGGGTTGGAGTGAGGGCTGCAGGGTGGGGCTGGGAATGAGGGGTTCAGGGTCTGAGAAGACTCTGGACTGGGGATGAGGGGTTTGGAGTGCAGGAGGGGGCTTGGGTGGGGCCAAGGATGAGGGGTTTGGGGTGCAGGAAGGGGCTCCAGGTTTGAGGGTGGTCAGAGCTGGGGTAGGTGATTGAGGTGCAGGGTTACCTCAGGCAGCTCCCGGTCAGCAGCATAGCTGGGAGTGCTAAGGCAGGTTTCCTGTCTATCCTGGAAGTGCGGACCAGGCTGTGCCCCAGACACGGCGAGCAGCAGGTCCAGCTCCTAGGCAGAGGTGCACAATCGACTCCACATGGCTCTCACTCGCAGGCACTGCCCCCACCCCACCCCACCCCACCCCAGGTCCCATTGATCTGTTCCCATCCAATGGATGTGCGGAGCCAGTGCTGCATGTGGTGCCCCCGGCCTGCACACCAAGGAGCCAGACCTACTGCTGGCTGCTTCCGGGGTGCAGCACAGTGTCAGAACAGGTAGGAACGAGCCTGTCTTAGCCGGGCAGCACCACTGACGGGACCAGAGCCGCCGTCACCCAGTGCCTTCCATTCCATGACCCACAGTTCGAAACCCACTGGTCTAGATTAGCTGTTTCCATTCAAGAAAGAGATCTTGGGAGTCATTGTGGATAGTTCTCTGAAAACAGCCACTCAGTGTGCAGCGGCAGTCAACAAAGCGAACAGATTGTTAGGAGCCATTAGAAAAAGACTAGATAAGACAGAAAATATAATGCCGCTATATAAATCCATAGTATGCCCACAGCTTGAATAGTGTGTGCAGATCTGGTTACGCCATGTTAAAAAGGATATATTAGAATTGGAAAAGATACAGAGAAGGGCAACAAAATGATTAGGGGTATGGAACAGCTTTTGTATGAACTGAGATTAGTAAGATTGGGACATTTCATCTTAGAAAAGAGCTGACTAAGGGGGGATATGATAGAGGTCCATAAAATGATGACTGGTGTGGAGAAAGTGAGTAATAAAGAAACGTCGTTTACCCTTTCACATAACACAAGAACTAGAGGTCACCCAATGAAATTACTAGGCAGCAGGTTTAAAATAAAGAAGTGAGTATTTCTTTGCACAACACAGTCAGCCTGTGACACTTGTTGCCAGGGGATGCTGTGAAGGCCAAATGTATAACCGGGTTCAAAAAAGAATCTGCTAAATTCCTGGAGGATAGGGCCATCAATGGCTATTAGCCAGGATGATCAGGGATGCAACACCTGTGTGAGAGTCCATAGACCTCTGACTGCCAGATCCTGGGAGTGGACAATGGGGAACGGATCACTTGGTAACTGCCCTGTTCTGTTCATTCTCCCTGAAGCACCTGGCATTGGCCACTGGCAGAAAACAGGATACTGGACATTGGTGGACCCAGTATGGCTGTGCTTATGTTCTAAAGGGGAAACAGGGCCAGGCCTGCCCGCACCTCCCCTGGGCACTGAGGTGGCTGGTGCCAGGGGATGTTTACTGCAACCAGGGCTGGGCGAGTAACAGAAGTGTCCGTGCACCCCTGGTTCGAAAACACTGTGTGTGGGTTGAACCAATACCGATTCTTCAGAATTTGCTGTGAATTGAAGGTGGCCATTTGGGGTCTTTTCCAGAGTAGGGATTTGAGCCTGAGTCTCCCACATCCCAGCTGATGCCCTAACTACTGGGCTGTATGAGAGAATCTGTCTCTACCAGCTGTTTTGTTTGGGTTGACAAAAACTGCATTTTTTTTAAATCAAACAATCTTGGGCCAAAAAACATCACCCAGTTCTATCTGCAGCTTCTCTTCTGGGCATGGGAAGGGCTGAGCGCTGATCTCCAGGTCCAGCATCTGACTGACCTGTCATTACAGCCCAGGCCTCCACTATCCCCATGCCTGACAGGCCTGGGAAAGAATAGCACTGACTGCCACATGTCCACACCAGCTGCAGCTCTCTCCCCTGAAGGCTGCTCACAGCAGGTTCCAGATGAGGGCTAGTGCTGGGCTCGCACAGAGGCTTGAGACACTGGAAGATCAATAATTTTTATTCAGTATCATATGCAGCAAGTTGCCCCGAGATCTGTTGGTGGTAGGAAAGCCTCTCCTTGGTGCAGAGCTGATCCTGAATCAGACACTCAGAGGCAGGACAGGGAGCCATGGGAGAAGCCAGAAACTCTTCGGGGATGGAGGAGTCTTGCTATTTTCCCACTACAGCAATGAGAAATAATCCCAGTGGCCAAGAGCTCCACCACCTGGCTCACAGGGCCTCTTCGGCTGGCTGAGCTCCAGCTCCCTGCTCATCATTTATAACCAAGTCTCCAGGAGGCAAGTTCCTTGCTTCAGCAATTAACCGTTTGATTCCCACCATCCACTGACTGACTTCATTGACATGGTCCACCATGAGCGAGCGATGGATTTCATCGGCCACGTCCCAGTGCCGCCGCTGGAGCTCTGGAAGATGAGGAGAGAGCAACCCCTGTTAGTGGCCCACGAGCCTCTCTGGTGGACGTGGGGAGTAAAAAAGGCTCTGAGCTGAGCATGAGCTCCATCCACACCCCAAAGCAGCTGGAAACGCTGGGATTCCAGCTGGAAGAAGAGTTGTGCCTAGATACTACAGGGATGGGAGTACGACAGTTGGACACGGGGACATGATGGCAGAAATGGGCCTCACGTTGACAGGTGAGGGACATGGGAGCAGCACCTCCTGAATGCTGAGAGGAGATGGAGCGCCAGGAAAGGAACGCATGCAGGCCACAGTGAAGAACCCCTGGGAGATGTAAAGCTGGCCCCTTCCCTAGATCTGGTCACAGCTCCCTAGTGCCCCTTTGCCCCTGCTCACCTTGCACCAGGATATTCATCCTCTTCCTCACGGGGGCAGACAGCTTTCCCTGGAGCCACAGCTCCCAAAACACAGCGAGGCGTCTGCTGATGTCATCACAAACCTGTTTCTGGAAGTCCAGAGAGGAGCCTTAGTGAAGAGCTGCCAACATAAGGGCTGGAGCCGGACCCCCCCCCCCCCCACCACCACTAGCACTAAGGTAGGGAAGAGGGGTAGCTCTGGGAAGAAGACCCTGTCAGAGCCACCCACACCCAGCAAGCTGAGCCCTCACATCCTCCTCTCAGGCGGCAGGGTGCAGAGGGACAACTTGGGAATGGCTTGGCTGTGGTGGGCCCCTGTAATGCCACAAAGAACAAACACCCCCGTTCAATGGGCCCTTCCCTGGTTGCACACACCCTGAGGGGGATGATCAGCAGCTGAGAGAGCAGGGTACAGGGCTCGACATCAGCCCAATTTTCCCTCTCTTGGTATTGACACCTCCTCATCAATTATTGAACTGGCCTTCAACATTGGTTCTCCACTTGTAACTCCCTTCTCTTCATGTGCCAACATATATTTATGCCTGTATCTGTAATTTTATCTCCATGCCTCTGAAGAAGTGGGTTTTTTACCCACAAAAGCTTATGCCCAAATAAATCTGTTAGTCTTTGAGGTACTTCATTGTTTTTATGAAAAGAGGAGTCACTGGCAATGCCACTGGGTGCAGCAGCAATCCTCACCTGCACGGTGTTCCTGCACATGCTCAGAGTCTCATTCAGAGGGGCTAGAACATCTTCTACCTTCAACTCGCACTCCTCCTCAGCTAGGCTCACAACCTGCTTTGCAGCATCCGGCCTCAGAGCAGGGTTGACCACAGCAAGAGGGGGCGGCCCCACAGGTTTTGAGGCTAAGGCTGCTGGCACCGCTGGAGGAGCAGAATTCGCTGGAGTAAGGGCTGAAAATACAAAGGTTATGCAGTCAACAGCCACAGTAATATTCCAGTCCAACCCACCCAAAGTCCCACCTGCTCAGCAAAGGGGCTGTGCTCCAAGCTCATGTCCTGAGGTGGAAAGCATTCGGAGCAGAACACTGGACTCGTGCCCAGCACAACAAGCCAAGCTAGCCTATTTAGCTACACTGCAGAGAAAACCCCACAGCAGCATGTCTCAGAGCCTGTGTCAGCATGGGGCTAATAACAGCACAGAGGCTCCAGCCGAAACGGGAATGTCTACACTGCTGCTGTTAGCCTCTCACACCACAAGCCTGTCAGTTGACCCGGGCTCAGACTCAGTGCCATAGGTTTTTCCCTACAGAGCAGACATCTCCAGAGCTCCAGTTCTGAAGAGCCCCTACCACTGTCTATACTACTGGCTGTACCTAGGGGCTGGGTGCCTCAGGGCACTGGGAATGCACCTGCCAGCTTGAGGGCCCCAGCTGAGATCTGGCCAGGTCAGCAGGGACTAGCAGGCACTCCCACGTGGTAGCTGCTCCAGTGCCCTGCATAACATGGGCTGGGGTCTCAGCCCAGCTCCTGAGGAGCAGGTGGTCACATCACAGCACCTCCCTTCTCTGCAGATGAGGGGAGGGCAGGGCAGGGCGGCGTAAAGTGCCCGCTTCCCCCACCCTGGTCCTGGGGTGGCAGAGGAAAGCAGTTCGAGGTACAAAGTGAATCTGTCCCTCACTGGGAGGACATGAGCAGAACTGACCTCAGGGAAATCCCCCAGCAAAGCCAGGGGGCTGCCTGTTAGCCAGAGGGGAAAGGAGGCAATGAGCGCCCAGGCTGGGCTCGGGCCTTCCGCTGGGTTTGGGCAGCGAGATCGACTGAGGCAGCCCTTCCTAGGGAGAGGAATTACCCCCCCACACCTATAGCACTGTCTGCAGCCCACACACTCAGCCAGTCTTCACCCCAACCCCAATTTCATGAGCAGTCATGACCTGCCGTACAATGTCCATACCCAGATGTGGCCCTGCTGCAGAGGCTCATGCACTAAACTCCTGATGTCCCGGTTCGACCCTGCCTGCTGACAGGGGTCTGTCAGCATGACATCCGCATGACCCCGCATAAGAAGGTCCCACAAGAGCAACAGCAAAACACGAGACAGTGACCAACCCAAGAGCCTTAGCCTGAGGCCTCAAAGGAGAGGGGCAGGCTAGCACCGATTCCCCTCACAGGTGCTTAGGGGGCACGGAAGGGGGAAATCCTCCTCCGCAGAGAGCCCCCTGAAGGGGCCTTCGAGCCAGAAACTGGGCTTAACTCAGCATTCCTAGTGGGCTCTGCCACCCCCAGCATGGGCCCACCAGCTGCAAGGCAACATATGGGGCAATTCTAACCTTGGGGGGCTCCATCAGCCGGGCCAGGGGCCCTCCGTGTGAGGGGGGGGCGCTTTGGGCCTCCACACTGGATCTGCAGCCCATAGGAAAACTGCGGGGGGTCGTTCCAGCCGCGCTCCTTGTTCCCTGGGGAGACAAATGGCACCAATTACTGGCACGACACGATGGCCAGCCCCAGGGCTTCCCCTCACCCCAGCACAGGAGGGGGGCACCTAGGGCTTCCCCCCGCCCCAGAACAGAAGTGGGGGCCAGGGCCAGGGCTTCCCCTGCAGCCCCATGACAAGCGTGGGAGCCGGACTTTCCCTCCTCTCCCCCACCCCCAGGACAGGAAGGAGGGGGGCAAGGCTTCCCCAGGCCCCATGACAAGAGGAGCCAGGACTTCCCCTCCCCCACGCCTCAGGACAAGAGGGCCCAGGCCTCCCCTCTTCCCGGGAGGGGGGAGGGGGTCGTGGAACGTCCCCGCTGGCCCGGCCCGGCCCCCTCACCCGGTTTCACGTAGAGTTCCGCCATCGCCACCTCACAGCTGAGCATGAGACCCCGCCCCTTCCGAAGTGGGGCGTGGCCTGGGCGGTGCTCAGTGCCCGGACCAGGGCGTGGAGGCGGTGGCTCACGGGGGGCGTGGCTGAGTTGCGCTGGGCGGAGCTTGCGGCCGGGCCCGGAGGGGACCTGCGGTGAATGCGAGGTCTTGGGAAGCGGCGGCCGCGGCCGGGCCCAGCCAAGTCGCCAGCCGGACCCGAGCGGCGCGGAGCTCGGCTGCTGGCTCTGCCGCCGGGGGTCGCTTCAGCTGCCACCTCTGTGTTGATGACTCACAAACGTGCCTCCTATTTATCCTGCTGCCGTTTATCCCAGCCCACTTCGCTGCCTGGGTGTCTCACCAGCAACCAGATGAACGAGGTCAAACCTGAACTACTTATACTGTATTTATCCTCACCGCTAAAACCCCCTTCTGCCCCATCACCTTGGCAGTGCCACCAGCCTCCCTGGCACTCAAACCTGCAACCTGGGGTCCCCCTTGCCTCAGCCAGCCAGCCTGAGCCTGCTGCCAAATCTTGCCCTATTTTTAGCCACTGTTCTTACAGAAGCCAACCGGTTCTCTTTCTGTGCTAGACCCTTATCTTGACAACTGCACCTGCCTCCACTCCGGCCTTTCTGATATGTGGGTCAACCTCTCGCTCCATTTGCAGCACTGATACCAAGGGCTTGTCCCCAGCTCCTTGTGCTGACCTAGTCATGGCCTTTTATGAGCCCCTTGTCCTGCTCTCCCTTCTCTACCCTTCACTACTTAACCCTTCCGTTTGCTGTTGTGTCTTTGCCAATTATGCCAGTCTCCACCAGCCATTTGTGTAGCCTCCGGACTGTCATAAATGGTTAGCTGAGAATGGTTAGCCCCTAGGAATGCCTGAGATCAGCACCAAATGCTGATATCAGCTGGCAAGTCTGTGCATCCAGCTAGCAGGGCAGCGACTGTCTCCTATTGTGTGTATGTACAGTGTCTAGCACAAAGGGCTCTGGTCCTCTATGGATGACAATACAAATGACAGTGATCTTACCAAAAGTGCCATGGGATTTTTGATGACTCAACTAGTCAGAACCTCTGTATTTGATCTGTTTTGAAAGATGACTTTTCCAGCAGACCAGTACCCCCCACACCCTATCACCATGCTGGGGCATTATGGAAGAGTGCCCCCTGGTGAGTTATCAAGACTACCCCCTACAGCCCTAGCTGTTTCCTGGAGGGCTCCTTCCCAAGTGCTGGCCCTGCATACTTGGCACCTGTGCAATGTGGCAAGCTTGGAGCTGTGATTAGACAGGGAATTTGCAAGTGGTTTAGCTTGGCAGTTCTGGCCCCGCTGCAGCAATCAGAGATTTACCATTGGCTTCAGTGGAGCCATGATTTCACCCATGTCATTTTCCTCAAGAAGTCTGAGGTGTGAGGCACATGGAGAGTCTCAGGCACCAGTTCAGCACCAGAGGGTGTCCGATGAAGGACTGAGTCACAGCCTCTGACACTGTTGGTTTGTATTTCAATCCCATCCATCTGGTGGGGGGCATATTATCTTCCATTTGCCTACTATGGGCGGCACATGAACCCTGTTTGGGGAGGCAAGCCTCCTGCACTGCCCTGTCACCTGCGGCCCAACCCTTACCCTGCCCCTTCTGCTCCTCCCCCACCCCTTGCCCGCTGATACCAGAGGCGCCCTGAATCCCCCACCGCAGCTGGAGCCCCAGCTGAGCCCCCACCCCAGCCCACCTCCGAGCCCCAGCCCGCCCACCTGAGTCCTGGCCCACCACCCCAAGCCACAACCAGAGGAGCCCCAAGCCCCGGCTGCCCAGAGGAGCTCTGAGCCCTACCATGGCCTAGCCCCCAGCCCATGGTGTGGTGCATTAGCAGATGTTTGGGGAGGCTAAGCCTCCCCAAGCCTCCATTACACACTGCCCATGCCGCCTACTGTGGGGTTTCTTGCAGTGTCCTCTGAGGGAGGAGTAAGTGCTGGTTCTGGTGGGTGCTATTGCACCCCCTGGCTTGAAGTAGTAACAACCCAAATATATGTGTAGTGGGGCAGTTGCCCCACTCCAGTAGGCAGGGATTAAAAGCAGCCCTGGAGAGGGCTGCAGCTGGGAAAAGCATTAAGAGCAGCTGAGGGGGAAGTTGGTGAGGTAGTTGGCCCCCAGGTGTGGCTGGCTTAATCAGGCCACAACTTGCTTGGCTAAAAGGGCTGTGGGGGCCATGAGACAAAGAAGGCTCACTCTTGCCCTGGCATGGGAAGGTACCTGAAGTAGAGCAGTGCTGGGGAAGGGCAAGAGGAGCTTGGGAGCGCCAGTCCGGTAACCCTCCAAACTGCAGGCCTTGGTGAAGGCCTGCAAAGGTGCATCCTAGGAATAGGCAGAGGCAGCGGGTCCTACCCCCTTGCCAGTGATGCATGGACACTATAGACTGCAGTCTGCCCCAGGAAAAGGTTAGATGGTGGCTGGCAGTAACCATTGAGATAAGGTGGGGCTAGAGGGTTGGGGGGGGTCCCCTGGGAGGGGAGACCCAGAGTGAGGGAGTACTGTGGGGGCAGAACCCCAAGGTAAAGGGGCACTGGGGTCCAGGAGGGACACAGAGCCTAAGGCAGGTGAGACAGAAGGAGGTGCTCCAGAGCTGGAGTTGACCTAAATCCCAAGAGGACCAGTAAGAGTCACCATGTCAGTGAGTCTTCGCTTCACTACAACATGGTTTCCACCTTTAGGACCGTCCACTATAAAAATTATTCCAGTACCACTGCTCTGAGACATCTGGTGCCAGCCACTGCCAGAGACAGGCCACTGGAATAGATGGACCATGGGTCTGAGCCAGTCTGGTGGTTCCTATCTTCCTACTTCTGTGTAGCAAAAAAGTTCCTTTCCCCTTCTGCCCCCCAGCCCCCATACAGCTTGTTCTGACCCCAATCCGATCCTGAGCAGGAAGGGGCTAAAGCAAAGATGGGGCTGGCTCGTGCTTGCTGCATGTTAGTGTTTTATTTGCACAAATGATCAGATAGAAAGTGTTACTGAGGTAGACTTCAGTCTATCATACGGGCTCCCCTGGGGAACTGACAGGCAAGTGTAAAGAAATATGGGCGTGAAGACAGATTAAGGTGATTTCCAAACTGGGCAAGAGAACAATCCCTTTAAGGAACCAGCAGGTAATGTGTGACTGGCTTGCAACTGGAAGGACAGCTTGTCCATACTATACCTAACAATCACAGCCCCAGCTGGCCCGCTCTGGACACGGCTGAGCCAGGTACCCACTAGGCTTGGTGGGAATTCACACATGGGCTCCCGCCCCGGAGGAGTAGGAATTCACACCAGCTCATAACAACCCACTAGAAGTCCAACACTGATTTTCTTTTCCTACCTTTAAAATGAGAGTTATCCTTCACAGGAGCATTGGTGTATCAGTGCCAGGCCTTGGGCACCAGGGTACTGGTACCTGGCCATGGGCTTGTTACGGAAGGGCTGCTCCCGTGTGCTGGGCTGCACGTGCTGGTGTTCCATGTGCACTGGCACTACACACACTTAGTTATTGGGGCTGCGTGCACCAGTTTGTTGCTGTGGGTTTGCATGTGATCACTAAGCAGTGCTCACTGGTTTGTTTTGGTTGGATTTGCACCTGGGCTGCTGCCACTGATATTTTTAAGAGCAAAAGAGGCAAGAATTCATTTAGAATTAAAACAATTCACAGCAGGAGGGCAAAATAGAGCCCTCCCTTCCCACAGGCCTCTTACCATTCCCAGCAGCATGTTACCAGCTATTGAATGAAATGGGAAAAGAGGCAGATCATTCTTTCAGAGTGTGGCAGGGGAGATGGTTAGTCAGGTGCCTGCAAAAGGCTTTTCCTCGTATATGCAGCCAGTAGACACAGACCGATGGCCTGTGCCTGCCCTCCATACTGCTGTCAGAAAATCAAAGGGGTTCATTGGAAGAGGCAGGGCTGAGGAGGTGAAACCCCTCTGTTGACTCATGGGTCCTGGCAATACACCAACCCTTCTTGCTGTGGTGGCAGCAGCGCCCACGGCCTTCAGCTACTATCAAGTTGAGCTCCCATTCCGAAGTGAATCCCAAGGAGCTATGCCCTGACTGGAACATCTGCCCACCCCGGCCCCCAGTGAAGGCAGAACTTGGTTGCCTTCAGCCTGCATGTCATGTTCGCTGCTGACTGCTCCGGATATTAAGAAACATTCCCTGCTTGGAACCATACATGTGCTGGGTCATTGCTACTCCCCCGAGCCCCCCACACCACCTCCCTCCCCAGGGGGTTATCTACAAAGCAAAGGACTAGTGGGTTCTGGCCTTGCCTCTGTGGCCAGCTGGGACTCTCCCTGCGGGGAATGGACTCGCTCTTTAGGTCTGTCGGCCATTAGCTGCAGGTAGAGCCAACAGATCTGGTTACTCTATTTACACAAGCCAGCCAAGGAGCCTGCTGCCTTACCCCCCCTCCTCCCCAACAGCTGCACCCTATGGGGTGTGCAGCATTGAATGCTTCTGCCGGAACACTTCCAAGAACGAGAAAACCCCCCGCTTCCGAGTGCTGGTGCCGCTGCTGTTTTTCTGCAGGGAGTGGCCCGTGGAAGGGAACGGGCACCCTGGGGAGTCCACAGATGCCGTCCTCTTCATCTTAAGCACCGACCGTGAGCTGCCCTTCGGCCTCAGCCGCGAGGTAGAGGCCACCAGACACTTCTGGTACTGAACCTGTGACGGAATGGGAGCAGCGAGTCAGAGTGTCACAGAGAGCAGACCACAAAGAGCACTGTGCCTCAACAAGAGCCCAGCAAGCGGAGAAGTGTTGTCGTCATCCATGCACTGTGGGTAAACTGAGTCACGGAGCGATTAGGTAGTTCAAAGGCAGCTGGCAGAGCTAAAGATAGAATCCAGGAGTTCTCACTCAGTCTGCCCCTTCATCTAATCGCTAGACTCCACTCTCTCCTAGAACTGGGAATGGAGCCAATGAACCCTGTCTCTGTCCCTTCCTCTAACCACTAGAACCGCCTCCTTCCCATGCGTACAAATTGGCTCTGCGTTTCATGTGTGCATCATACTTCTCAGCAGACTCTCCAGCCGGACAATACCAGCAAAAGGGCATCTTCAGTTCCCCTACTCTGACCACTAAACCCCATTCCCCCCAGAGTCCTCTCCCATCCTGCTCCCCCCAGCTCCGAGTCACCCAAGTCTGCCCTGGCTTTAGCCCATTTCCTTTAGGTGCTTGTGGAGAGTGGTTTGTGAGATGCTGATGGTACCGTCTCTCTAGATGCCCAGAGCGCCACAGCTTCAAAGGGTTTTCCCTGGGAGCAGCCCCTCTCCTTGTATGCCCCAGGCCACTGATGTAGAGTGGACACAGGAAACACTGAGGCAGTGGGACCCCAAGGAAAGGCAGCGAGTTCCAGGGGTGTTTTGAGGCAAGTGTCAGGGTATGGAATGAATCAGTTGGGGGGTCGAGTTTACAGAAGAGCAGCCACATTGGGTCAGACCAATGGGCCATCTGGCCCAGTATCCTGTTTTCTGACAGAGGCCAATGCCAGGTGCTTTAGAGGGGATCAACAGACCAGGGCAATTATTCAGTGATCCACCCCGTCATCCAGTCTCAGTTTCTGGCAGTTGGAGGTTTAGGGTCACCCCAAGCATGGGGTTGTCTCCCTGATTGTCTTGGCTCATAGCCATTGATGGACCTATTCTCCAGGAACTTATCTAATGGTTTTTTGAAGCCAGTTATAATTTTGGCCTTCACAACATCTGGCAACGAATTCCACAGGTTGATGGTGTATTGTGTGAAGAAGTATTTCCTTTTGTTTGTTTTAAACCTTCTGACTATTCATTTAATTGACTGACTCCTAGTTCTTGTGTTATATGAAGGGGTAAATAACAGTTTCCTAGTCATTGTCTCCACACCATTCATGATTCTATAGACATCTGTCATATCTTCCGCTAATCATCTCTTATCCAAGTTGAACAGGCCCACTCTTTTTAATCTCTCCTCATCTGGAACCTGTTCCATACCCCTCATCATTTTTGTTGCCCTTCTCTATACTTTTTCCAGTGCTAATAGATCTTTTTTTTTCCAGACATCTGTGTCAGATGTGAAAAATGAAAACCCGTCCCCCATCTACCCCCACACTAATCCCTCCAGACTCTGCCCCACCCCTATCTGTTCCCACACTAACCCCCCAGACTATGCCCTACCCCTGACCTCTAAACACTGTTTTCTACAGGGACTGTGGGTGCTCCCTTTGGTGGCCAAAGCCCAGCTGGAAGGGGGCTGGGCATATTGTTTGGCCCCAAAGCATCCAGGTGCCTCCCCGGCCTCAGGGCCTGAGGGGGTAGCTGAGCAAGTTGACCCGTTCCAAATGCCAAGGTGAGTTCCCTGACAGGGAACCGGGTTTGGCTCTAGAGGACATGGCCCCATGTGAGGGAAGACAGCAGCATGTCTCCCACCCTGCCTGGACCCTGCTGCAGACATGTACTGGCAGGGCCCACACACTGTGCAGCTTTTTGAAAGCACCACGTGCTTGTTAAGAGCTACAGTCTGCCAGTGATACCAGCACTTCTAGGGACCTAGGTGGTTCAGGGGGCTTGTTAGACCAGAGCCCACACACATACCCCCCACTGAGGTGGAAGAGTCCCTCATGGGGATGGTTCAGAGGTGAAACAGCCCAACAACCAGGGTTGGGAATATAGAGCCTGCAATGCCAGCACACAGCAGGTGGGTTCAGAGCTGTCCCAGTCTATAGGTCTCAGTAGAGAGCAAGGACTGACTGGATCATGGACTCCCCTCTATAGGGCAGGGCTGAAGGACAGCTGCCCATGCAGCCCCTCTCTGGGGCAAGATGGAAGGTGTCAGTCTCTAGGGCTCTCAGTCCAGCACCTTTCACCACAGAGAGTTCCCCTGGGGCGGGGTGGAGCACACTCACCATGCATGCAGCCTGCACAGCCTCTGAGATGGTGCCGGCATCCGGCTCACACCAGAAGGCCGTGCACTGGAAATGCTGTTGCCCCATGTCTACGATGAAAGCAAACGTGTGAGCATCCTTCCCAACCCCGATGAAGGTCACGTAGCGGACCTGGCACTCAAAGATGTGGGCGTCTTCCTCACCAGCCTCAAAGAAACACACACAAGAGCAGTCACTAGACTCAGGCAGAGAGGAAACGACCCTGCCTCATGGTTACCTCAGTGTCCTTGAGAGGGATGTAAAGAACCACAGCAGAAAAGACCCAGCATGTCCCAGCTAGGCCATCCCCTGGGCCTACGGCTTTGTCCCCTACTGTCCCCAGGGCTCCCAAGCAATGGAGCTTCCAGCCTGTACACGGGGAAGCAACTCCATGGCCTGATGGATAATGAGCCTTCTCCAACCATCAGCCTATGTTCCCTTGGCTTCATTTTGCCTTATTTTCTCTCAGAGCCTCCTGCGTCATTCCTCTTCCTCCTGGTGCCTACACCCTATGTGCCCTTGCAACTTCCAGCAGGAGCCCGGCCCCGCTGGCCTATTTACTGCTCGAGTTGGCAACACTCCTCCCAGCCCCTCACTGTGCCTCCTGCTGGGTGGGCCCCAGCAGCATCGAGCTCCTCTCGTTGCCCAAGGCCTGCGCTCAGTGTCCCTTCAGGACAATTGATGGCAGCTATGTGGAGAACCAGACAAACCTCAAAGCCCATGAGCTGGCAGCACTGAACTCCTTTCAGCCAGCCCTGAGCACTGCTGGCATTGCCTAGTGGCATTAATGAGTGAGTGGCTTGGAACCACAGGCTGAGGGCAGGTGGGAGGGCATTGGCTGCAAGGTCAGTAGGACCTGTTCTCTGGTTGCATTTGCCAGAGGAGTGTAACCGGCTGGGCTCCAGGGCAGCGGGGGCTGCAGTAAGAAACCCCCAAACCCACCCTAGAGCCTGTTCCACTTGATGCATGGGGGCTTCAATGAGTGAACCCCCTGTATTCCAGAGGCAGCCACTCAGTAAGCACCCCTCAGCAGCAGGAGAGGGGTAGTTGCCCTGTGGTAGAGCCTCTATGAGACCAAGCACGTGGAATGTTACCTCTGCCTGGTGCACTGTCATCATCGAGTCCAACACGCTGACAAGGGAGGGAGTCCACTGCTCACGGACTTGGCTGCTCATCAGGGTCTCAATGGCCTCGTTCAGTATGACCATCCCTGGGGAGATGAGCAGAGGGGATGGACCACATCCTCCATGCCTGGCACAATGGGGCCAGTTACCACTCACCCATCAGGCTCCTCTGAAGCCATCAGCCTACAGGCTGCCCAGAGGGAAATGCAAGGGTGGGAGCGCTCTGCGCTGCCGGTGTCTAGTGGGGTGGGGATAGATGGGGCTACAGGCAGCTACAGGCAGCTTCATCTAGCCAGAGGGGCGAAAGGAGGGTTGCACAAGCAGCCCCTTCAGCTAGGGTGAGGCACAGGCAGCACCTGCTAGAGACTGGCAGGAGATGTCAGCGAATCCTGCAGAGATTGCAAGTTCCATGGTTACAGGGCAGTGTCACTAGTGCAGAAGCCACTGGAGCCACTGAGTGGGGAGACCCCCTGGGGACCAGGGGCAGAAAGCAACGCAACAGGGAATATAGGCAGCAGCAGTGCCTCAGACCAGCCCTCAGTGCTTCACAACATGGATTCTTTGGTGCCACCCCCCAGGCCAGCCCACAGCACAGCCAAGCCTCACTACTGCCCCCCCGCCCCCGGGCTGGTCCACAGAACAGCCAGGCCTCAGTGCCCACCGACCTCCCCCAAGAAAAATCCCTTCAGAGCTGCCAGGCATCCATTGGCTCTGGTCAGCACCGCTGATTGGGCTGTTAAAAATCTGGTCAGTGGCAGTGGGGCTAAGACAGCCTCCCTGCCTGCCCTGGCTCTGCGCAGCTCCCAGAAGCAGCCAGCATGTCCAGCTTCTAAGTACAGAGGCAGCCACGGGGGCAGCACACAGAGCGCCCGGCCTCTCTGCCTAAGAGCCAGAGGAGGGACATGCCGGTCACTTCTGGGAGCCACCTAAGGTAAGCACCCAGCTGGAGCCAGCATCCTAAACACCCTCCTGCACCCCAACCTCCTGCCCCAGGTCAGAACCCCCTTCTGCACCCTAACTCCCTCCCAGAGGCTGCATCCCGCACCCCAACCCCCAGCCTGGCTGCGCTTTTCAGGAGCTCTCTGTGTTGGCTTAACTCTGCTCCCATTGAGGCCAGTGGCCATTTGGCCACCGACACCGTTCAGTGGGTGCAGCACCCCCCCCACCCCCGCGTTCTCTTTCAGTACGCAGTGGCCCATATGATGTAACGGCATAGGGACTGCAGCAAGAGCTTCCCCCCCAGGGCTACTCACCCATGGCTTTGGGCACCGGTAAGCTGCCAATATACAGGGCTTCGTACTTCTGGATAGACTGCCTCACAGTGTCCCCAATATCAACTGCCAGAGACAAGAGCAAGCCAGAGCAAGTTCTCCTCCAGCTCTTCACCACCTTGAACAAAGCCCAACTCTTTACCGAGGGGTGGGGGCTTCATTGTATTACCCCCAGGCAAAGGCCGACCTGAGGGCTGCCCAGCTAAAGGATGTCTGTTTGTGTCTCAGGCACGAGTGACGTGGATTTCCCCACCTAGCACCAGTCGCTTGGCTTCGGGGCTTGCAGGACAGAGAGAGCAGGAGGCGAGCCATTCTGCTGGGGAACAGCCCTCCACCGCCCTGGGATTGGTTCTATGCATATGGGGTTGTTTCCTTCTCTTGAAGACGTTCTAGGAGCGCCCAGGCCTTGAGCCCATCCCCACAGGCTCCGAGCACAGCCCGGGGCACACCTTAGGCCTTTCTTTCAAGGAAAGGTTGTGTTGTGCTAGGTTTCCCACCACCACCCTGCTTATGAAAACAGGCTGCCATGGGTACAACGGGGCAGGCCTTGGAGAGAGAGAGAGAGCCCCATCCTCTGGCATGCAGCCCAAAGCTCCTATCTGTAAATCGAGTTGGAGGGGCATCAGTTTGAGAGCTGATATCTCAGCCCCTTTCAGGGCTAGAAAGGAGCACCCTGCACCGATGGGCAGGGAGTTCCCACCTGTCCCATGGGACAAGGTGAGGGTTTCTATCCTTGGTTGCAGGGGCAGCAGGTTTGTAGAAATTTTGGTGGTGCCCAGAACACCCAGAGCCCTGCTGGTGGTGAGTGGAGGCCCCGGGCTGTTTTAAATAGCCCGGGAGGATGCGAGGGTGGGGGTGAGCCCAGGGACAGAAGACGGGGCTGAGGGACAGACCAGTGCTGGAGCCGGGCCTGTGGTGCCTGGCTACCAGGAATATTCCTGGAGGCCAGGCACCACGGGCCCATAGAACTCGCCACCCATTGGTGGGCCAGGAAGTATCAGATCTTGGCCCTGTCACTCATGCAGATGCTTGCAGTATGGGAAAGGAAGGACCATTTGTGAGCAAAGTCTTTAGTGGAGGTTTCAAAATGGGAGTTGTGCAGAGTGCACAGGGGGTGGCAATGCTGGCAGTAGGCATGGAGGAGATGATCAGTGGGCAGAGTGCAGGTGATGGGGTCTTGCCTGGGACTCGTGCCCCCGGTGGCATGGGAGGCATTTGCAGGTGGCGAGGGGTGAAGGGAATGCCCTGGAGTACCTTGCAGCGGTAAGTTGTCTTGCGAGATGGGCTGCAGCGTGATGGATCGAGTGAGGCTGTTGCTGACCACTGCCCGTTCGGCCATAATCTGCACAGCAGAGAGAAACACCATGACACAGACACTTCCCACAGGCCTCTGCTCTCAGATCCTGGCTGGTGGGGCTCAGGCCCTGGACGGTCAGGCAAAAACACCCCTGCTGGGTAGCAGGATAGTACCAGGGAAAATGAGTGTGGCTGTCTCCGGCCTGGTGGCTAGAATCCTAGCCTGGGACTCAGGAGACGTGTGCTAGTCCCAGATCTGCTGGTGACCTTGGGCAAGTCTTTCTGTGACTTGTTTTCCCCATCTTCCCTTTGAGACATGCTATATAGGAGCGAGCTATTACTCTCATTAGCACTTGTGCAGCTCAGGGGGAAAGAGCTGTATCATCAGGTAGGGACCATCGAATTGTGGAGATGAATGCATGGTTACACAGGTGGTGTTGGAGAGAGGGCTTTGGATTCTTCGACCGTGGGATACTGGTCCAGGAATAAAGAGTGCTAGGAAGAGATAAGATGCACCTAACAAAGAGAGGGAAGAGCATCTTTGCAGGCAGGCTTGCTAACCGAATGAGGAGGGCTTTAAACTAGGTTCGCCGGGGGATGGTGACCTAAGCCCAAAGGTAAGTGGGGAAGTGGAATATCAGGAGGAAACACAAGGAGGAGGGTACAAGATGGGAAGCCTCCTGATTCATACTGAGAAAGTAGGGCAGTCAGCTAGTTATCTTAGGTGCATGTACACGAACGCAAGAAGCCTGAGAAACAAGCAGGAAGGATTGGAAGTCCTGACACAATCAAGGAACTATGATGTGATTGGAATAACAGAAATGTGATGGGACAGTTCACATGACTGGAGCACTGTCATGGATAGGTATAAACTGGGCATAAATTGTTCAGGAAGGAAAGGTACAGGAGGAAAGATGGAGGAGTTGCACTGTATGTAAAAGAGCTCCAGTATGAAACAGTATGATTGCTCAGAGCTCCAGTATGAAACTGGAGAAAATCCTGTTGAGAGTCTTTGTATTAAGTTTAGAGGTGAGAGCAACAAGGGTAATGTCGTGGTGGGTGTGTGCTACAGACCACTGGATCAGAAGGATGAGGTAGACGAGGCTTTCTTCGGACAACAAACTGAAGGTTCCAGATCACAAGCCTTGGTTCTAATGAGGGACTTCAATCCCTCTGACATCTGCTGGGAAAGCAATACAGCAATGCCAGACAATCCAGGATGTTTTTGAAGAGTGTTGGGGACAACTTCCTGGTACAACTACTGGAGGAACCAAATAGGGGCCGTGCTATTCTTGCTCTTCTGCTTACAAACAGGGAAGAATTGGTAGATGAAGTAGAAGTTGGTGACAACCTAGGCAACAGGGACCATGAGATGGTTGAATTCAGGATCCCAACAAAAGGAAGAAAGGAGAGTAGCAAAATACAGTCTCTGGACTTCAGAAAAGCAAACTTTGACTTCTTTAGGGAACGGATGGGCAGGATCCCTTGGGAGGCTAATATGAGGGGGAAACAGCAGAACTAAAATTCATTTGCAAATTTAACACCATTAATTTGGGATTGAATAGGGATTGGGAGTGGCTGGTTCATTACAAAAGCAGCTTTGCTTCTCCTGGAATTGATACCTCCTCATCTATTATTGGGAGTGGACTACATCCACCCTGATCAAATTGGCCCTGTCAATACTGGTTCTCCACTTGTGAGGTAACTCCCTTCTCTTCATGTGTCATTCTATAATGCCTGCATCTGTAATTTTCACTCCATGCATCTGAAGAAGTGAGGTTTTTTACCCACGAAAGCTTATGCCCAAATAAATGTTAGTCTTTAAGGTGCCACCGGACTCCTTGTTGTTTATGAAGGGGAAAGGAATCCAGGAGAACTGGCTGTATTTTAAAGAAGCCTTGTTGAGAGCACAGAAACTAGCCATCCTGATGTGCAGAAAGAACAGCAAATATGGCAGACTTGGCTTAACAGTGAAATATTCAATGACCTTAAACTCAAAAAGGAAGCTTACAAGAAGTGGAAATTTGGACAGATGACTAGGGAGGAGTATAAAAATATTGCTAGAGCATGCAGGGGTGTAATCAGGAAGGCCAAGGCACAATTGGAGTTGTAGCTTGCAGGGATGTGAAGGGTAACAAGAAGGGTTTCTACAGGTATGTTAGCAACAAGAAGGTGGTCAGGGAAAGTGTGGGACCCCTACTGAATGGGAGAGGCAACATAGTGACAGATGATGTGGAAAAAGCTGAAGTACTCAATGCTTCTTTTGCCTGGGTCTTCACAGACAAGGTCAGCTCTCAGACTGCTGCACGGGGCAATACAGTATGGGGAGGAGGGAGCAGCCCTCAGTGGTGAACGAACAGGTTGAGGACTATTTAGAAAAGCTGGACATGCACAAGTCCATGGGTCTGGATCTAATGCATCTGAGGGTGCTGAGGGAGTTGGCTGATGTGATTGCAGAGCCAATGGCCATTATCTTTGAAAATTCATGATGACTGGGGGAGGTCCTAGATGATTGGAAAAAGGCAAATATAGTGCCCATATTTAAAATAGAGAAGAAAGAGAATCCAGAGAATTACAGACCAGTCAGCCCCACTTCAGTCCCCGGCAAAATCATGGAGCAGGTCCTCAAGAAATCCATTTTGAAGCACTTGGAGGAGAGAAAGGTGATCAGAAACCGTCAACATGGATTCACCAAGGGCAAGTCATGCCTGACCAACCTGATTGCCTTCTATGATGAGATAACTGGCTCTGTGGTTACGAGGAAAGTGGTGGATGTGATATAGCTTACTTCAGCAAAGCTTTTGATACAGTCTTCCAGAGTATTCTTGCCAGCAAGTTAAAAAAATATAGATTGGATGAATGGACTATAAGATGGATAGAAAGCTGGTTAGATTGTCGGGCTCAGTGGGTAGTGATCAACAGCTCAATGTCTAGTTGGCAGCTGGTATCAAGCGGAGTGCCCCAGCGTTCAGTCCTGAGGACAGTTTTGTTCAACATCTTTATTAATGGTCTGGATGATGGGATGAATTGCACCCTCAGCAAGTTTGCAGATATCACTAAGCTGGGGGGACAGATAGATACACTGGAGGGTAGGGATAGGGTCCAGAGTGACCTAGACAAATTGGAGGATTGGGCCAAAAGAAATCTGATGAGATTCAACAAGGACAAGTGCAGAGTCCTGCACTTAGGAAGGAAGAATCCCATCCACCGCTACAGACTGGGGACCGACTGGCTAAGCAACAGCTCTGCAGAAAAGGACCTGGGGATTACAGTGGATGAGAAGCTGAATATGAGTCAGCAGTGTGCCCTTGTTGCCAAGAAGGCTAACAGCATATTGGGCTGTATTAGTTGGGGCATTGCCAACAGATCGAGGGAAGTGATTATTACCCTCTGTTCAGCACTGGTGAGGCCACACCTGGAGTATTGTGTCCAGTGTTGGTCCCCTCACTGCAGAAGGGATGTGAACAAATTGGAGAGAGTCCAGAGGAGGGCAACGAAAATGATCAGGGGGCTGGGGCACATGACTTGTGAGGAGAGGCTGAGGGAACTGGGGTTATTTAGTCTCCATAAGAGAAGAGTGAGGGGGGATTTGATAGCAGGGGTATTTAGTCTGCATAAGAGAAGAGTGAGGGGGATTTGATAGCAGCCTTCAACTACCTGAAAGGGGGTTCCAAAGAGGATGGAGCTCGGCTGTTCTCAGTGGTGGCAGATGACAGAAAAAGAAGCAATGGTCTCAAGTTGCAGTTGGGGAGGTCTAGGTTGGATATTAGGAAACATTAGTTCACTAGGAGGGTGGTGAAGCACTGGAATGGGTTACCTAGAGAGGTGGTGGAATCTCTATCCTCAGAGGTTTTTAAGGCCCAGCTTGACAAAGCCCTGGTTGGGATGATTTAGTTGGTGTTGGTCCTACTTTGAGCAGGGGATTGGACTAGATGACCTCCTGAGGTCTCTTCCAACCCTAATATTCTATGATTCTATAATCAGGTAGGGGAAACTGAGGCACACAATGGGGAAATGACCTGTCTGAGGCTACAAAGCAACTCTGTGGCAGACCAGGAATTGGCATTCAGACCTTAATGACTCCCAGCCCTGCACTTCACCCACAGTGCTCATCAGTGCCCTTGCCATGGTCTCCGCTCCCCAGGGCCAGGCTGGACGGTCCCCGTTGGATCAGGGAGTCACTCCTGTTGGTCCTGCCTCATGCTGTTCCCAAGCATGGATGCTGCTCTGGGAGGCCTCCCAACAGCCAGAGGCCTGGAGCATGTCCGGTTCTGAGACACCTGCCAACAGGAGGGGAACCTGGCTCCTAGCCCAGGAGAAGCCTGATCTAAAGGAGTGAAGGGGCATGTGGGCTCAGGACTCCCTGCCACCAACTCAGCAGGGCTGACAGAGCCAGGCTGGGCCAGGCCCAGGCATGCTGGGTGGCATGTCCGCAGGAGCATACCTTGGAGCACATCTCATGCAGGGCCTTGGCGATGGCTTTGGCAGGCACGTTGCAGTGGAAGACATGGCACTTCAGCATACATGTGTCCTTGTCGCTGGCCACAAAAGCAAAATCCCTGCAAGGAGAAGAGAGTGGGGTGAGCAGGATGATGGGTGTGGGGCATCGGCCCTGCCCATGGAAGCTGAGCTACATTACCTGTCCCTGCAGCCAGCGTGGTAGCATGTGGAGAGGGGAAAGGAGACAGCAGTTAATGCACTGATTCCTGTGTGGCAGCAGCGAGCTGGGACATGCACCTCAACGCACCCCTCACCAGCACTTCCCTAGGAGCCCTGCTGGGAAGGGAGGAAAGGCCCACTGCAGAGAACTAGCTGCAGTACCAAGCAATGCCCTGTGTCCCAGCAGGTACAGTGCAAGGGAGCCATGCCAGCCCTGGGCTGCAATGCCCTGCATTGTGTTATGTGCAGTGATGCCCCATTGCTGGGGTGACACTACATCCTGGCACCAGACCCTAAGGGATCACAGAGCGGTTTGAAATGTCCCTGGAGGCTGGATTACAGGACCCGGGGCAGTCCTGCCCACACACCAGGGAGTGTGCCTGCTGTACCAGGGTGGCAAGGGCTCCCCCAGAGCGAGCTCCGGCAGCCCCCCAACTCCTTGGCCACTCACCTGCCATTGTTGCAGCCCACCCCCCAGACACGGATGTTGATGATGGGCTGGCAGTGGATCAGGCTATGATCCAGAGGGTCCAGCAAGCTCATTGTGTCCTTCTTCAGAATCATCACCATGTTCTGGCCCTGCAAGGAGAGAGCAGGGGTGTTCAGCACACAGGCCTCCCCTTCCCCTCCCCAGGCTGCCCAGCTCCCCCTCCCACCCATGCCAGAGGGGTGGCCAGAGGCAGGTGGGGATGGGACACCCTTTCCCCCACCAGGAGCTTTGAGGGCACCCCCAGGATGCATATTTTGGGGAGGGCAGTGCCTGCGTCTGGGATCAGGATGGAGGGGCTGGCTGGGGGAACACGGGGAGTGACTCTCACCCTCTGCCCAGTGACCCTGAATCGGGTAGAGTCGCGGCTGCTACTGAGACGGCAGGAGATCCCTATGGAGAGTCACTAGCCAAGCTTGATGGAAGCCAGGTCTCTGGGGACAGCGTCCTGACTCTTATGAGCAGATTCATGCTCCTCCCAGGCACCCGTGGCACCCAGCGGTCTCTTCCCCATGTCGGGAAAGGGACTCACCTCACCCCAACTGCCCACGGGGTCCCGATCCTCACACTTGCTCTGCGAAAGCTGCTGGATGCAGTTATTCACCGCGATGCTGCTCTTGCCCGGGGCCAGGTCCTCCTCCGGGATCTCCACCCAGCCCAGGGAGCGCACAACGAAGCACTGAAGGGGGACACACATGGGGGTCACACTCAGCAACAGCCAAGACCCCCCCACCAGCTCCCCTCAGCCTCATTGAGCCTGACAGAGCCAAGGCCAATATAGCAACCCAGTCTGGGCAGAGGGCTAATTGACACAGTATAAACAGCTTCTGCCAAGCCAACCCGCTGGGGTCACTGCCATGCCAGCTGCCCAGGACTCTGAACATCAAACAACTGGGCCCAAGGCCCCAGCTAGCCCAGCTACCAGCACCATCCTGTGTCTCTGGAGGTTCTGCTGGGTGCAGGGGAATGGACTAGATGACCTCTCAAAGTCCCTCTCCAGTCCTACAATTCTATGAAGCCAGCAGCGCACATGGGTGAGAATTCAGGGCTCCACCCACCAAAGCCAGCTTTAGGAAATGCAGGGCCCAATTCGAACAGTTTCGATGGGGCCCTGGCAGGGATGACTGTATATAAAAAAGAAAATGTAAAAAACACATGGGGCTTGTACTCACCGGGCAGTGCTCCAAATCTTTGGCGGCGGGTCCTTCACTCGCTCCAGGTCTTCAGTGGCACTGAAGGACCCACCACTGATGTGTCGCCGAAGACCCGGAGCGCCGCCAGGTGAGTAAAAATTAAAAAGGCGCCTCTAGCCAGGGAAGAGATTCTCACTGGGCACGGGGCCCTCTTAGGTGCGGGGCCCGATTCAGGGGAATTGGTGGAATTGGCCTAAAGCCGGCCCTGCCACCCACTCTCTGTCTGTTCCCGGGGCTCACTCACAGCCAGCAAGGGAGTCATGAGAGCATGCTGGGTACTGAAATGCACCTCAAGAGGCTGCCCGTGGCCACTGGACAGGAGCAGCCCAGCCACACCAACAGCCCCCAGAGCCCAAACCCATCCACTAGATCATCCCAACCCCCTGTCCCATCCCTGAGCCCCTTCCTGCACACTAACTCCCTTCCAGGGCCTGCGCCAAATGACCCCTCGGTGACAGTACCTTGGAGCCAGGCTCTGTGCCACCAGGAGGGAACTCCTCCTCATGCCAGGGCTTGAAGGTCCTGCAAAGGAAGGTACGGCATTAGTCATGGCATTGAGCAGGGCATGGCAGGGAGCAGCAGCAGGAGCCCAGCAGGCTGGGGGCCCCTGCCTCTGCCCAGAGTATGAGGGCACAGTATCTGACCCTGCATAGGGTTGAAAGGCATTTCTCACTCGCCCTGGCCTGGCCTGGTGGGTGCTTACTGGGGTGGGGTTTCTTGATAGAGACCCTGCCCCACTAGGAACTGGACCCAGGCCCACCAGCTGCTTCCATACAGGCCACCAAACAGCCATGAGTTGGGGCCTGGGATGTTAGTCACAGCACGCCTCCTTCCCATTTCCCCATCAGTCCAGGTGATCCCACAGCAAAGAAAACCAGCCCTTTTCTCCTATGGGCAGCACCAACAAACAGGGCTTTCCCAGAAGAGGTGCAAGCATGTGCCCGCAGCACCCGACTCTGGCCTCCGGAATCACTCATCTATCGTGACACAGGCCCGACTTCATGATCCAGTGCAGAGACAACACAAGTTCTTGGCCCCACTGCCCCTGGGATCAGGGTGAACCCTCTCCTCTCCCAAGCTCTGTGCCCAGTTCCACCCCTGGGATCAGGGTGAGTTCTCTCTCTCCTGAGACACTGTCTGGCCTGGGAAGATGTTGGCTGCTCCTGATCCAAACAGTATGACATGCCCCCATTTATCATTGTGAAGGGCACATGCATTCTCCGGCGTGCCAAACAGGAATGCAGCATCTGCCCTAACAGATCAAGCCACGGCAACCCATCTAGCACAGCATCCTGCCGCCTGCAGTGGCTGGTACTTGACTCTTCTGAGCAAGTGATAAACAAGAGACACCCCATGAGGCACCTGGCCCAATGTGCAATGCTGCTCAGGTGAGATGGGGGGTTCCTTTCTGACCTGCTGGCCAGGGCCCTGAAGCATGAGGTTTGATTTCCCTTAGTTAGCTGCCTAGCCAGATGTTGACAGTAAGAGAGTTTCTCCATGTGTAGGTTTGCTGGCATGTGGCTGCAAGTTAAGCTGGTGGATTTGGGGGCTGTCCATGCAAAGGCATTGCCTCCCAGAGCAGGGAAGGCAAGTCCCGCTCTTCAGGGCTGGGGCAGGAGGTCAGGGTGGTTTAATTCATCCCTGGGTGCCACATGGCCAAAAAGCCAGGGAAAAACTGCTAAGTTTAGAGAGGAGACCCATGAGCACTGAGGAGGCCGGAGGAGTAGCTGAGGGGAAGGGGTTCCCTGCATGCCAGGTGCTCAGCAGTGACTATGTGGGGACAGATAGCTGACACCGTGCAGCCCAGGGAGAAGGAAGTTCCTTAGAGGAGCATTGAGCATGGAACTAAGAGGAATGGGATGAAATTAAGAGGAAAATATAATTTGATTGTCAGAAAATGGCTTCCTGATCGTGAGACACCCATGGCTGTGGAATTGCCTCCCCAGGGAAGGAGCGGGACCCAGCACTTGGGGTGAAAGCTGGGCTAAGTCAAACCCTAGCAGTAGGTATTAACCCAGGGAGGCAAACACGACAAGGTGCCAGTGACTTCTCTCCCATGGGGTTTGTCCTAACCAGGCATGCTTTGGCAAGGTAACCTTTGCCACGAGCCCTACCTTCTGGGCAACGATGCCACTGGACTGGGGATGGGTCTCTCCTCGGACATAAGCTTTACTGTGGCTCCCGGCAGATCCTGAGCAGAGACAGGAGAAGAGACTCGTGAGAAGGCCACCAGAGACCACATGGAGCTTGTGTGCAGATAAGTGTTCCTGATGGGTGCAAACCCCCCTGTTGATACAGCCCTGCTTAGCCCTGGCCATCTCCCCTCCCATGGTGACCAGAGGTGATTGATCTAATCTCATTCCTCCCACATGGAACTGCCAGTGCGAAGACTAAAGCCAACCTTCTCCTGGCATTCTGTACCGTTTCCTGCAGTGCAGCTTCTCCGCTAGCCGCCAGGCTCCCTCCCAGGCCAGATGTACATGACGGCCGTTGCCACTGTGTCGTGCCCGTGGGCACATGCCAGTAGTAGGTCCCTGAGGAGTCATGAATTTTCCTCCATCCTGCGGGAAGGTCAGGCTCTGTCTCCAGATTCTGGTCACTCCACAGGTTATCTAAAAAGCATCAGGCAGCTGGGGTCAGGGTTTGTGGAGCAACTTTCATCCTAAAGGATCTCAATGCACTTTACAGATACCGCACTGTTCCTTTACCCTGGCTGAAATGCAGCCACCTCTGGGATGAAACACAGCACCTGAGCCAGGACACCACCCTGGAATGCAGCACCTCCAGCAGCACAGCACCCCTACAGCCATTCCGAGGTACCCGTTCAGCAGGAACTCAGAAGGAAGGGTGCTGCCTCTAGAATACAAACAACTGCGCATTATTAATAAGGCATCAAGTGAACAAATCAAGAGGACATGGTCCCTGCTCTCAGAAGCTGACAGTCTATGTGGGAGCATAACCTGACAAAACAGAGTGGAAAGAGAAATGGGGGACAAGGGCAAGAGGTAGTTGAACGGTGCTGCATGTTGTTTGCTTTATATAGATGTGGTGTCACATTAACTGCTATGTGCATGTCTTATGCAGTGTTGGTGTAGGCGTGTCAGTCCCAGGGTATTAGAGAGACAAGGAGGGTGAGGTAATAGCTTTTATTGGACCAATTTCTGGGTGAGAGAGACAAGCTTTCATGTGCATGTCTTGTAAGTGCATCATGTGTGTATCCAACACACACACACACACACACACACACACACACACACACACACACACACACACACACACTAACTAGGCTGAGTATGCAGGGAGGGTCAAGGTAATTTTGTTTCCTGGCTCCATGGCACCAGTCCAATTCACTTCCTTTTTCTACAGTATAGAATCTACAGTCTTGACCTGATGACTTTCAGCCAGGGCTGAGCCCTGATCCAGTTGTGAGGGGGGAAGCCCCCTGGTTGTGGTGGAGCTGGCACGCTCCCAGAGAATGGGGAGAGCATGAGGCAGGAGGTCATTCCCAGGAGGGTCACTCCTGAGCCTCCTTGTATGAAGTCCATTGGTTCGTACTTAGATGGGAAAATTCACGTCACAAAGGGGTGAGCTTGGGTGGGAGGGCCCAGTGCTGAAGCGCCCCATGCACCAAACTCCCTCTGAAGTCCCTGGTGACTCTGAACACAGAGGACTTGTAAATTCTGAAATACTAACTGCGCTTGAAGCCCCTCCCTCAGGAGCTCCATCTAACTCTCACTGTAACAGCTGCTTGTTTTCATGTACATTCTTCAAGCAACTTACATCCCAAAGCACTTTGCACACACTAGCCATGCAGTCCCACTGAAATGCAGCCAGCTCTGGGGTGGGGGGCAGCACCTACTGGCAAACAGCAGCAAATTCTCATTCTTTTGAGAAGTACCTTTAGCTCTGCAGCACACAGAACCCTGGGTTCTGAGCTCTCATCCATAGGAAGTGCACGGTGTTGGACTTCTTATCCCCAGAAGGAGAAAGGGTCAGACTGACCCCTCTGGAACTGGCAGGGAGCCTGGGGGTATGTCTGCACAGCAAAAAAAGCTCCATGACAGTGAGTGTCAGGGTACGTCTACACTGCAAAATTAGGTCGATTTTATAGAAGTCGATTTTTAGAAATCAGTTTTATACAGTCAATTGCATATGTCCCCACTAAAGTGTATTAAGCCAGCAGAGTGTATCCTCACTACCGTGGCTAGCATCAACTTATGGAGGGGTGCACTGTGGGTAGCTATCCCACAGTTCCCCCAGTCTCTGCCACCCATTGGAATTCTGGGTTAAGCTCCCAGTGCCTGATGGGGCAAAAACATTGTCACAGGTGGTTTAGGGTACATGTCGTCAGTCTCTCCTCCATCTGTGAAAGCAATGTCAGGGAAGTTGTTTTGCACCTTTTTCCCATGCAGACACCATACCACGGCAAGCATGGAACCCTCTCAGCTCAGCTCACCATCACCGCTGCTGTTGTGTCCTGGGTGCTGCTGTCAGCAGACGGTGCAGTACGACTGCTAACCATCATCATCCACAGCTTCCGCTGCAACTCTGCTCTCCTGCTTTCCTGAAGACGCCATACCAATGCAAGCATGAAGCCCGCTCAGCTCACCGTCACCACTGCTGTTGTGAGCATTGTAAACACCTTGCGCATTATCCTTGAGTATATGCAGAACTGGGTTAAAGACACCAGGACAAGGAGGATTTTAATGAGAACATGGACACAGATGTTCCTGAAAGCACAGTCTGTGGCAACTGGAACATCATGGTGGCATTGGGCTGGTTGATACTCTGGAACGCTGATTCTGGGCCAGGCAAACAAGCACAGACTGGTGGGACTGCATAGTGTTGCAGGTATGGGATGATTCACAGTGGCTGCAAAACTTTCACATGTGTAAGGCCACTTTCCTGGAACTCTGTGAGTTGCTTTCCCCCACCCTGAAGTGCATGAATACCAAAATGAGAGCTGCCCTGACAGTTGAGAAGCAAGTGGTGATAGCCCTGTGGAAGCTTGCAAAGCCCGACTGTTACCGGTCAGTCGGGAATAAATTTGGAATGGGCAGGTCTACTGTGGGGGCTGCTGTGATCCAAGTAGCCAGTGCAATCATTGATGTTCTGTTATCAAAGGTCATGACTCTGGGAATGTGCAGGTCATAGTCGATGACTCTGCTGCAATGGGGTTCCCTAACTGTGGTGGGGCGATAGATGGAATGCATATTCCCATCTTGGCACCAGACCACCTTGCCAACCAGTACATAAACCAATAGGAATACTTCTCAATGGTGCTGCAAGCACTGGTGGATCACAAGGGACGTTTCACCGACATCAACGTGGGATGGCTGGGAAAGGTGCATGATGCTCGCATCTTTAGGAACTCCGAGCTGTTCGAGCAGCTGCAAGAAGGGACTTACTTCCCAGACCAGAAAATTACCATTGAGGATGTTGAAATGCCAATAGTGATCCTTGGACCCAGCCTACCCCTTGCTGCCATGGCTCATGAAGCCATACATAGGCCGCCTGGACAGTAGTAAGGAGCAGTTCAACTATAGGCTGATCAAGTGCAGAATGGTGGCAGAATGTGCCTTTGGATATTTAAAAGCTCCCTGGCACTGTTTGCTGAGTAGGTCAGACCTCAGCGCAACCAACATTCCCATTGTTATTGCTGCTTGCTGTGTTCTCCATAATATCTGTGAGAGTAAGAGGGAGACATTTATGGTGGAGTGGGAGGTTGAGGCAAATCACCTGGCATCCGATTATGAGCAGCCAGACAACAGGGTGATTAGAAGAGCACAGCTAGGTGCACTGCGCATCAGAGAGGCTTTGAAAACCAGTTTCATGACTGGCCAGGCTTCGGTGTGACAGTTGTGTGTGTTTCTCCTTGATGCAAACCTACCCCCTTTGTTGATTTTAATTCCCTGTAAGCCAACTACCCTTCCCCCTTCGAAATAAAGTAGCTATTGTTTTGAAACCATGCATTCTTTCTTTATTAATTAAAAAAACTTAGATAATGGACAAGGTAGCCTAGGTGGGGTGGGGGAGGAGGGAAGGACAAGGCCACATTGTTTATTGTAGCCACACTAAAAATCAGACTGTTTGAATGACAGCCTTCTGTTCCTTGGGCCATCCTATGGAGTGGAGTAGCTGAGTGCCCACATTCTTGGGCATCTGGGTGAGGAGGCTATGGAACATGGGGAGGAAAGTAGGTGGTTATACAGTGGATGCAGTGGAGGTCTGAGCTCTTGTTGGCTTTCCTGCAGCTCCAACACACGCTTCATCATGTCTGTTTTCTCCCCCAACAGATGCTTCAGTATGTCCGTTTGCTCCCCCATTAGCCTCAGCATTGCGTCCTGCCTCCTCTCTTCACGCTCACTCAATTCTTTCCTGGCCTCTGCCACTGAATGCCTCCATGCATTGAGCTGTGCCCTATCAGTGCGGGAGGACTGCATCAGCTCAGAAAACATGTCATCGCGAGTGCATTTTTTTTGCCTTCTAATCTGTGATAACCGCAGAGACGGAGATGATAGGGGGAGCATAGAAACTTTTGCACCTAGGGGGAGATAAAAAGGGAGAGTAAAATTGGGTTGACTTCTTATGCCTTCATAACATGTGGGAATGT
Source organism: Gopherus evgoodei (assembly GCF_007399415.2). Classification (NCBI taxonomy): domain Eukaryota; kingdom Metazoa; phylum Chordata; order Testudines; family Testudinidae; genus Gopherus; species Gopherus evgoodei. The sequence goes on from NC_044329.1 coordinate 37,805,304, forward strand.
TTTCAAACTGCAGCGCCCCCCTTTCCCTGAGCAAGCAATGGGTTGGGTTTCACATTTAAAAGGAGAGGCTGCAGTATTTGGGTAGATGTGTAGCACACACCTACCCTCACCCCACCACATAGCTATTATCCGGGACGATCTCTTTTAGCCAAGCACAAACAGCCCAGCATGAATGGGGTCCTTTTACTGTTCCCTTAAAAAAATTCCCCTATTTCAACCAGGTGACCATGAACACTATTGCTTTTAAACCCTGTAGTGTAGTTACAAATGTGCACTCACCAGAGGTGCCTTCTCTGACTTCAGTGTCAGGGACCCCGTCTTGGGAGGGTTTGGCTCCCGGGTGATGAAAAGTTCCTGGCTGCCTGGGAGAATGGATTCACCGCTTGCCTGCTGCACATTCTCCTCCTCCTCCTCCTTTTCTCCATCCGCAAAATCCTCCTCCATGTTCCGTGAGATGCCCCCCTTGCAGGTGTCCATGGACAGTGGTGGGATAGTGGTAGAGTCCCCCCCAGAATACCATGCAGCTGTTCATAGAAGCGGCATGTGTTGGGCTCTGACCTGAAGCAACCGTTTGCCTCCTTTGTCATTTGGTAGGCTTGCCTGAACTCCTTAACTTTCACGTGGCTCTGCTGTGTGTCCCTGGTGTAGCCTCTGTCCAACATGCCCTGTGAGATTTTGGCAAATATATTAGCATTTCCTCTTTTTGATCGGAGTTCTGCTTGCACAGATTCTTCTCCCCATACAGCAATCAGATCCAGTGTCTCCCTTTTGGTCCAGGCTGGAGCTTATTTGTGATTCTGGGACTGCATGGTCACCTGTGCTGCTGAGTGCTGCTGAGCTCGCCATGCTGACCAAACAGAAAATTAAATTCAGAAGTTCCCGGAGCTTTTCCTGTGTCCCTTGTTAGTGCATCAGAGTTCAAAGTGCTGTTCAGAGTGGTCACAATGGAGCATTCTGGGATAGCTCCCAGAGGCTAATACCATTGATTTCCATCCACATTACCCCAAATTCAACCCAGTAAGGTCAGTTTTAGCACTACTCCCCTCGCTGGGGAGGAGTACAGAAGTCGATTTTAAGAGCCCTTTAGGTCGACAGAACAGGGTTGGTTGTGTGGATGCAGTCATTTTTAAACTGACCTAATGCAGCTAAATTTGAACTAACCCCATAGTGTAGACCAGGCCTCAGAGCCCAGGTAAACTAGTTTGGGCTTATGGTGCTCACGCTGCAGAGCTAAAATAGCAATGTAGACATTTGGACTTGGTCTGGAGCCCAGACTCTGAAACCCAGTGAGCAGGAGGGTCTCAGAGGCTGGGCTCCAGTCCAACCCCAAATATCCACACTGCTATTTTTAGTCCAGCAGTGCACGCCCCAGTCACTTCACCTGGGCTATGAGACTGGCTGCTGCAGGGTTTTCTGCTGTGTAGACACACCCTCAGTGTTTAAAGCCTGGTGTCACACCTCCGACCTGAGCCAGGTCTACACTACACACTTACTTCTTTACAACTACATCACTGCGGGGTGTGAGCTCTCCTGTCAGCTTAAGAGTCTTCACCAGAAGCGCTACAGCAGTGTAGCTGCACCGATTCAAAGTTGTATTGTAGACCTGCCCTGAGCCATCCCATTGGGTCAGCTATAGCAAAGGATCAGACCATTGTACATCTCCATTTTCAGATACTTCTCCAAATCCCTTTGGGGCTCAAATGGCTCATCCTCCTTGCTGAGCCTAGAGAACAAGCCACCCTGCCACTCCAGAGGCCTCCAAGCAGAAGAGGAACACACACTTCATGGCTTCAACCCCAATGAGCCAGCCCAAGCCCAGGGAAGTTGTGAGGGAATACACTCCCATATTCCCAGCCTACCCACTATTGGAATAATCTTTGAACAAAGTATGCCTGGTAAGGTATCCTTTGAAAACTCATCATTTGCTGGTCAGTATTGTCCTGGTAAAATATGTGTGGCAATATTATATAAGAAGTTATAAGATTTCCCTGTATGGTGCTGCTATTAACACACCTTCTAAACCACAAAGCTCTGCGCAAATGGAAGCTGGCAAACAGCTGTCCTAAACAAAAGAACGTGCGCTCTGCATAATTTGCATGTTAGCAGTAAACAGAGTCATCAAGCAGGAAGGGAAGACAAAGGAAATTCAAACAGGTGAAAAAAACATCAGGACACATCCTTGCACATAGACTGGCTCCTGGTTCTCAGCTGGAACCTCAGTTACCAAGCGGTGCTGCATGTGCACAGGACACTAGCTAGCTTAGCGAAGTAAGGACACAGCAAGCGCAGCCTGCCAGAAATACACACACACCAGCTGCAGTCGCTGCAGGGATTAGTGCGGTTATTTGAATGAATGAGGATTCCATAGCTCCATCACTGAATCCAGGCATTGATTCACAAGCAGGAAGGATCCCCCAGACACAGAAGCACGGGCCCATCAGAACCTCTGTACAATGCTAGCGGTCGTTTTGTTCAGTCCAGTGATGGGACTAGGGACTGTAATAACATCCCTGACCATGAGGATCTCAAAGCACTTTTACAACTCTGGGGCAGCCTCTCAACAATCCTGGGATTGGGGTGAACATCTGTCCCATTTTACAGATGGGGAGACAGCAAGATGCTCAAAATCATAGAGCAAATAAACCATAGAACCCAGGAGTCTTGACTTCCAACCACCCGTGCTCTATCCACTAGCCCACACACTCTTCTGCAATAAGCCTGTGTGGCTATTACAGTGGGTGAGTGATCATGTTTTTTAATGTCAAGCAAACAGCTAAAAGAATTCAGTGGAATCAAGGCAGCAGAAAGGCTGTGGCTGGAGACACTCAAAAGCCAGGAAATTTAGCATGATGCTCTGGCACATACAGGTGGGGTTAAGTTGCCATCTCTAGTATCTCACTCTCTGTAGCCAAGTGACTGATTCCTGGACGGTTTTGCAGGTTGCAATCTCTACCCCTAATGCTGCATTAGCCAATCCAGATTATTTATACCAACAGTCTCTTCAACAGAATTGGATCACACAGCTCTGGAGGGGTTTCCCAGACAGTCTGAGCTTCTCCTCCAAGGAAGGACCAGAGATTCAGCTCAGCCCAGCAGCCCTGAGGATCCTCCCAAAGTAAAGGAACCCAGGCTGCCAAAGCCACCTGCAGCTGGGAGAGTAAGGCCCCAAACCCCAGCCTGAGAGCTAAGAGCAGAGAGCTAATGCCGTTGCCACACACCCCGCACTGGGGGCCCCGAGGCAGGGGCTGCACAGGCGAAGGGCTGGAGCTGGTTGTCCCCAGAGACATACTCAGAGAAAATGCACCACTAATTAGATGGAGCCAAAGCTAATTCATTCTCTGGAGCTGGCACATTCCCCAGCAAAGGAGGTTCATTCAGCATCTCCTCTGCCAATGGCCATCTCAGACACACAGGATCTGAGCCAAAGGCACTCTCCAAAGCCTCCATTTACAGTGCAAGGAACAATGCTAGTCCTGGAGCATCAATCCCCAGGACAGCCCAGCCAGAGAACTCAGGCACACACAGGGAGAGATGCATTACAAACCCAGTGCCGCCAAGGCAAGACTGGCACAGTGCAGCAGGAGCACAATGTGCTGCAGTCAAGGCTCAAGCAGGATGGTGTGACATTCTATACCTTGGGGGAGCGTACTGTAACCCCCATATTCCTCATTTTCAAATAATCATGATCTTACCTTACAAGGCATGCTTTATACGTATCAGGGGAAAGGTTATGATCTGCTGAAAGTCATTTCTCTATCCATATACGTGTATCATTAATGCATATGAAGTTATGAGAGTTGTGTAGTATGGTTGTCACTAAAACGTGCTGTAAGTTGGGGGAATGAGCCAGATATTAGCTCCCCCGAGGCAACAGGAAGAAAAGTAACAAATGCCTGAGTGGGGTGTCAAACAACCCATCAACAGTCATTGTCCAGCAAGGGAGCTACAATGCAATGACTCACCTGTATGAGGCCACACCAGGAGAACTGCTCAACCTTGCTTGGAGAGAGTAATGTTCACCTGACTCTGAAGAGGATGGCAAAGCCAAGAAGGAGGAAAGGACATGATAAAAGGAAGACACATTTGCCATGCTCACTCTTTCTTCCACCTACATCTACAGACACCACCACCACCAAGCGACTGAAGCACTGATCAAAGGGGAGAGCCTGGCTGAAGGGTAACCAGCCAGCCTGTGGTGAGAAGCATCTAAGTTTGTAAGGACATTGAAAATGTTAAGATCAGCTTAGAATGTGTTTTGCTTTTATTTCATTTGACCAAATCTGACTTGTTATGCTTTGACTTATAATCACTTAAAATCTATCTTCATTGTTAATAAATGTGTTTGTTTATTCTACCTGTAGCGGTGCGTTTGGTTTGAAGCGTGTCAGAGGCTCCCCTTGGGATAACAAGCCTGGTACATATCAATATCTTTGTCAAATTGACAAACTCATATAAGCTTGCAGCGTCCAGCGAGCATAACCAGACACTGCAAGATGGAGGTTCCTAGGGTTGTGTTTGGGACCAGAGATACTAGCTAGTGTCATTCGCTTGCAAGTAGCTGAGAGCAGCTTACATGCCAGAAGCTGTGTGTGAACATCCCAGGAGTGGGGTTCTCACAGCAGAGCAGGGCCAGGCTGGCTCCCAGAGTCCTAGCAGATCACCGGTCCAGATAACACCAGAGGGGAAGGTCACAGACAGCCTTTCATCTCCAGCCGTTACACTGCAGATCACAAAACACAGTGCAAACAATCTACAGGGACTGCATGCCCTGGCTGCACGGCATCCCCTCGCGCCACCCTGGGGCACTGGCTCTGCTCCTACTCAGAGGGAAGACTGGCCCCTGCTGAGCATGAACACCATGTCCCGTAACATCTCCTCTGCCTTTTTCTCAATCTCCCACCAATTACTGACCAGGCCCGGTGCTGTTCTGCTTCTGAGATGTGTTAAGGTCACCGGTCATGGTGGTGTGGCTACACACAGCCTCTGCAGGGGCAGCAGTGAGGGGGTCTAATGTGCGCCAAACCAGCTGATGCTTTGCGGGGAGGAAGAGGAGGAAGGAAAGTAAAAGGGAAATTATTGAGGATCTTGGAGGCCCAGAATGCCACCTTCCCCCCTTCAGAAGCAGGGGAATAGCTCAGTCCCTGCCCCTCCTCAGAATGGACATGAATCAGAACCTGCAGCCTGGCTCTTCCCTGCAGGAATCAAAGGTGCAGTATCTGTAACTGTATCCGTCCCCAGGAATACAGCTAAAAATAGCCAAAGGTCAGCATGCCCCTGCTGCATTATTATCCTGTTGAGATGCTCAACATGGGCAGAACAGAAGCTGAATAATCTATCACCAGGCTCTAGCATACTCTGTGCCTCTGCTCTCCCCGATGGCACAACCCGCCCAGGCAGCTGCAAGCCACACTCTACTTAATCAGGTCCCACCATCAGTCAGGCCAGCTCAACCAGCTGCTGGTAGAAGCCGCCTGCACCCTCCACACAGAAAAATTAGTGCCCCAGCACAGAGCCTGCAGCAAAGCAGCCAGCTGTCGCCCAGCTCTTTCCTACCACTGGAACCATCACATCCACTGCCAGCCACACAGCCTCTGTCACTGCCAAAGCCCTTCACTCAGGAGGCCAGGACAGTGCCCAGACAGTGCCCAAGTGTGGCCCACAACCTGCCAGGGACCCAAGGGCTACACTGCATATATCTATCCCCAGAAGGGGTTGAGGACCTGGCATTGCTCTGAAAGGGGTGAAACATATAAGGAAGACACAAAGCCATTGGAATCTGAACCAGAGAAAGTTTGTGCCTTATCCAAGCAGAGAGGACACCATGCCTCTCTCAACATGGCACTTGCAACACTGTGCTGGGAATATGGCACTGAGGCCGAGCTCCACTGTGCCAGGAAAACAGAGGCAAATTGGAGGGAACCAAGAAGAATCACAAAATGATCAAGGGGCTGGAGGGAAAGGCAAAGCCTTTTGTAGTCACGGCTCCCTTGATGTCAGTGGGCATTGGGCCAGGTTCCACAACAGCAGCACCTGGCCGAGCAAGTGCTAAGAGGAGCCGGGGGAGGAAACTGTTGGTGTGGAGTTGAAATTAAAGCCTGTTGACCTGAAACCTAATCCTCTGAACGGGAGCAGGTTCCCCACTAGGACCAGGGCAGCTCTCCCAAGGGTGCATTCTCCAGGCATGGTTACATCCCGTCTGATCCTAACTGCTCAAGCAATGGGGCTCCCAGCCCCTCTTCCCCTGCCCCTCCCACTGCACTGTCAGGAAATTGGTCCCTGAGACTCAGCCTAGATTTTCCTTTTTATTCCCGTTTGCCCCCCTCAACTGCACATGCCTCTCCTAGCCTAGCACTCAAATCACCATTGACAGGAGCAGCACTTGCTGCCTGGACGAGCTACTCCCAGGAGGTCAGGTGCAATGACCCACCAGGTGCCCTGCAGAAGGGAAGGGTGAACGAGTTGTGTCCTTGCCCCTCAGCTTGTCTAAAATACCAGGCGACGGGGAGCCTCCCTCTCCTTGCTGAGGGTTGGGGCTGTCCCAAAGGTTCAGCAGTGTGGGACTCACCAGTCCCCCCGCCACACACACATACTCCTGGGGAAAGCTGCCACCACTGCGATGTCAGCATCCTGCTGCGGATCTCAGCAAGGAGGCAGGATCCCAAGTGGGAACAGCAGTTTATGAAACAAGCCTGCTGGCAGTGGCTTTGCCAACTACCAATGCGCAGGAATGGCACAACCCACACCCCTTTATGCAGCAGAGACGCCCCCCTCTAATGGGCCAGCTGCTGCCATAACCCCAGGCAGCTGTGGTCAGACCAGCTTCCTGGGCCACAGCATCACATCAAGGTTCCTCCTCACCCCGGGCTCTCAGCCACGTTCTCCCAGAGATCTCATTGGTTGGGTTGTTTGCAGAGGGTGTACACCCGCAGAGAGCTGGCCTCACTTCTGACAGACTGGGGGTCTGTGTTCTGCACCCCTGTGCCGAGAGGCAGCTGGACAAGAGGGGATGGGGTGGGCCCCATGCTTTCCCAGAAGGGGATAATGTGGGTCAGAGGGGCTGCAAAGTGGGGGCCATTTAGGCTGATGGGAAAGCCCCAGCTGAGGGAAGTTCACTGGTGCAGGAACAGACAGGGCTTCTAGAATGCCAGGGAGCTGAGATCAGAAAGGAGGCTGCAGGGAGTCACTGGCAGTCACTCTCCCTAAAACAAGGGGGCGAAAGGAATTTGGACCCAAGAGGAAGGGTTTGTGTTGTCCAGCAACCCAGGAGATTGGGGTTTAGTTAGAAGGGTGGTAGACTTGAGGCTGGGATAGGCAAGGTAGGGAGCACTCCAGGGGAGAGGCAGGAAGGTTTGTGATAGTACAGACCTCTGCTGCTGGAGATAGGGTCTCTGGGCTGGGACCCAGTGTAGGGAGCGGGCCTGAGTTCCCCTGAGCGAGTGGCACAATCTAGGCTGTGAACCTGAAGACTGTCCAGAACCATTTGCTCTAGTCACGGAGGGCAGTGGGGTTAAGCACTGCATGGGACAGTGTGGAAGATGTTGACAGTACTCTGGAAGGGAAAGAGCACTGTGACTTGGCCAAAGGGCTAGGCCCCAAAGATGAGGCGCAGCAGCTCCCAAGGAGCAAGAGAAGGGCTGCAGTGCGAGACAATGAGACAGCAGGCTGAGGAACCACAAGAAGAGGGCCTCAGACTGGAAGAGCTAATGCCCAGAACACCCAGGAGGAGGTGCCCCCTGTGAGTAGAGGCCCCCGTGACGGGAATCTTGATGCTGGCTCCGCAAGAGACGTGTTTTGAATACAAGCCTTTTCCTGTCTTTCATTCAATGCATAAAGAGACTGTGCCCGGAGCCTGATCTCAGACAGCCCCTCCCAACTGCCCCAAGCCTCCTGCCTCCCACACAGCACCAGGCTCTGGCAGAACTGGGAATGAGCGCGGACACACCGACTCCTGAGACCAAGTGGAGAGGAGGCACCCTGCAGCCTCCCCAGCTGAGCTGCACTGTGGATCTTCATCCCTGCACAGGCCTCCACCTTCTGCAGTCAGGGCCCAATTCTGGGGACGTGGCATGCTCTCACCTCTCACTGGGACTTCAGGGTGAGTTGGCAGCACTCAGCATCCCACAGGATCAGGCCCTGGGAGACGCTCTCCATCAATGGCACTAGTGCATTCACCATGCCCTGATGCTGCCCCCTTTTCTGTATTAGGGGACCCTGGTCTTTCAGTGTTGGTGGGCACATACCACACTTGTCATTGATTCTACCCTCCAGCCAATGACTCTGTGACAGAAATCCTTGTCCAGTATTACATGGCAGGATAATAACATTGATCCCAAAGACACTAAACAACTATCAAACCCATGCCAACTCTGGGAATTTAATCAAGGGATAGCAGGCTTTCAGCATGGAGATTCATCTGGTCAGAATGGGCTACAGCTCCACACAGCCTCCTTGAGCTCCAGCTTCTCCTCTCCACTGCTCACTTCTCAGGGGCCAGGATGTGTGTGAGGCTGAGAGAGATGGAGATAACTTTCCTTGAGGTGTTAAATAGCTGCATATTGGGAAGAAGCATCTGAAATCTTCCATATCTCTGGTGGGGCAAAGGGAGCAGCTGGGCAGGATGCTTTGGGAAATGATGTGGGAGTCGTTGCTTTAGCAACAAATTATCTTTAATACAAACCAAATTCGCTTATACAGCGTCACACATTTGGTGTGGCTGTCAGGCTGGCAAGGGATGCCCTGACATTCCCTGGAGGCTGATTCATCTCTGTAGCCACAGATCAGGTGCAGTCCAGGCAGTGGCAGTGCAAGTTTTCCCCCACTTCCACCCAGTGCTGGAGTCCTAGAAAATAAGTGCCGAGCAGGGAGCAGTGGAAGGAGCTGCGAGGAAGATAAGGGCAGTGAGAAAGCTGGAGGAGGCCCAAGGGAGCAGGGGATGACTTCCTGCAGAGCCCATCCTGTGTCCACCTCCCCCCAACCTGTGTCCAGCTCCCTGTGGGGAGCTCTGTTGCCCAGACAATCCCACACTCCTCACATTGCCCAGCTCTAGCTCCATCCTGGGCTCCTGGTAGGTCTGGGCACCCACGTTCCCCAGCCTGGTCCTGGCTGCAGCATCCCCAACTCTTTCTACATTCAAGTATCAGAGGGGTAGCTGTGTTAGTCTGGATCTGTAAAAAATGACAAAGTTCCCAATACTTCTGTTAGTCTATAAGGTGCCACAGGACTCTTTGTTGCTCTTTCTATACTGACACCTCTCTAAGAGCCGCCACCAGGGCCCAGCACCTGCTGCTCAGATGACACTCTGCAGCCAGTGAGAGAAAGGAGCAGGTGGCCTGGGACAGGCAGAAGTACTATAACACTGTTCTATCTCCTAGATCGGTGTTCTGGAGCATTCTGACACAACCTGAGCACTGCCCGCACCCCTTCTCAGCGCAACGTGCCTCAGCCATGACTCTCGAGTGCAAAGGAGCAGGGTCTATAGAGTCTCTTCAGTCCTTGGCTTCTCTGCTGAGACAGGAAATGGTTTTGGTGATTTGGACACCTGCTAGCCAGGAAATGGACTGAAACCCACCAAACTCATTTCACTAAGTCCACCAGATGGCCACCAGGGGGTAACAACTTAGGGCCATTTGGAATTCTTTAGTGATGCCAACCTTTTAGAGAGGCACGTTCCTGATTCAGCAGGGCTGTTACCAATAATAGGTGGTAACAGCATCTCTGAATGGTCAAAGCTGCCCAGATGCAGGAAATCCCAGAGTAGGGGCCTCAGAACAAATGGGTCTTGTTTTTCAAAAGAGCTAGTGCATATGCAGGGGTCCTGGATTTGCTCAGGGCAGCCCCATAGCCCTGGTGGGATACAGGTAAACTGGGGTGCGGATGTGCCCATACTCATCAGACAGATTCCTCTGCAAGGAGCATGAGCTCTCATGCCTGGCCTCACTCAGATTCTGCGCACTTCCCAAAGAAACAAAGTGAGGATAAAAGCTACAGGGCATTCCTGACTTCACCAGGAACCTAGTGGTAGAGAAAGGTGCCAGGATGCCATGCCAGGGGCCATTGGCCTCTGCTTGTCTACAGCACAGGGACAGCATGGGCAGTTGCACAGCAAGTGCCTCCCAATCCCCACCCACAGGGCCACACATAGGAAGAAGAGGCTCCAGTGTCTGCGGCCCAGTGGCCTCTCTGCTTCCACTTCCAACAAGGAGAACAGGTGTGATGTGGACACTTGAACTGAGACACTCAGCTCATTTAATGCCAGCCAATCAGGCAGCAGGTGAGATGGTACCTGGAGATGGACTGAGATAAAGGACCTACACCCGACTCCCATCCTCCCCCAGCCAGTTCCCCCACACACACTCAGGGGTGATTAAGAACCTGTTCCATTTGCAGTGCACAGCTGCAGCTTGGCTTTCCCCACTCCGGAGCCACTCAGCCCTCCCAGATTTGCCTTTTACTCCACACATGTTTCGCATCAGGAAAGTTGAGTAAAATGACTGAGGGGAAGGGATTATCCGGGCTGCTGTTCTTGGAGCTGGCAGGGCTGCGGGCCTGAGGCTGGGCCCAGGTTTCCCAGTCTTCAGCGCAGCCCTCCCAGCTAACGAGCAAGAAGAGATTGTTGTAGAGGCAAATGCGAGGCCAAGCCCATGTCCGCGTTCAGCACCATGGAGAGTTGCCCGAGGCATGGCCCGGACTGACCCAGCCAGCCTGCGGGAAGAATCCCGGGAGGAGGCAGAGGAGCCCCTGCACAGGACGGCAAGCAGCAGCCGGGGGCCCATGGGCCGCTCGCTCCTCCGTGCAGAGAGCCCTTTGCAGACCGTCACCCCAGCAGGTGTCAGCCCAGTGACCAGCAACAGGTCTGCAGCGAGCCAGGGACCCGCGCCCCCGGAGCCCGGCCCAGGGTGAGGGGCTGGCGCTCTGCCCCTCCTCGGCACAGCGCAGGGGGCACGGCTCTCTTTCTGCCCGGCCACGGCCCCCTCCCTTCCCCGGGCACGGCCCCTTGCCCGGCCGACCCCCGCCCTGCCCGGGCACGGCCCCCCGGCTCTCACCGTCGCAGTTGACCAGGATGATGGCCAGCATGTAGTCCTTGCCCAGCATGGCCTCGGCGAGCCGGGCGCCCGGGGACCGGACGCGGCGAGCGGCGGCTGCAGGGCGAGCGGCGGGCTGGAGCGCGGGGAGGCGGGGCCGGGGGAGGGGGCTGGAGGGGAGGCGCACGGGGAGGGGCAGAGGGGAGGAGCAGTGGGGCCGTGGCGTGCGGGAGGCCCGGAGTCTCAGGGGGAGCCAGGCGAGAGGAGCTGGGGGATGTGGGTTGCAGGCCGAGGGGGCTCACGTGCAGGACCAGGCCGCGGCTGTGGCCAGGGAGCTGGCCAAAAGCGGTCACTCCGCGCAGTTTCCATCCAGGGCCACTGCAGTGGGGAGGCAGAGGCCTGGCAGGAGGGGCCGGGGCGTTGTCCAGCCCTCATCTGAGCCCCGGCTGCGCCTTCCGGGAAGGGAGCAGCTGGCCAGCTCTGTTCAGCAGAGATCCGGGTCCAAGGGGATCCTAAGGGTCCCACTGGCTCCCACACCCACCACCCTACTATTTCTAATGGGACCCAACGCCCCTTTCCCGGCAGGGCCAGGAAAACCGAGTGGTCTGTGGGAACAATGTTGAGAGCAGCTTCTTTCTCCAGTGGAACCAGATTCAGCCACCCATTTCCGCCGTAGGGCATTTGGGAGAGGGGGTGGGGAGTAGCTTCCCACACAAAGCTGTAGGTGGAAGGATTATTGTGCGCAAAATGCTGTTGGCTCTAGCTTTCCCTGGTAGAAACACCTCCCCCATGGAGCAGAGCTCGCTCTACGGTGGTACAGGGATTGGGCTTCTTGGAAGAGGAACACTTGGTATTTAAGTGAAGTATAAAGGGCTCCACTCAGCCGCAAGCTCCTTCCTGTAAAAGCAGCAAAGAGTCCTGTGGCACCGTCTGTTAGTCTATAAGGTGCCACAGGACTCTTTGCTGCTTTTACAGATCCTAACACAGCTACCCCTCTGAAGCTCCTTCCTGTGCCCTAGGGGACAAAGTTCAAGGCTGGCTTTGATCATCACACAGTCCCTCCTCATTCAACACAGCCCCACTGTGCCTCACATTGAAGAGGGCTCCTAGCCTTAGAAGGGTCTCTCTGTCTAGCTAACTCTAAGGAGTCATCCCATTCCCAACCCCACTAAGAGGAAACATGGGCTTGTAGGTAAACCAGAGGGCAAGGAGTCAGGAGACCAGGGCTCTGTTCCAAGCAGTGCTGCCACCGACAATAAATCACTTTCTACTCTGTTTCCTTGGTTTACATATCTGTTGGGAGGCTTAATTGCTCAGTGCTGGTAAAGTGCTTGGAGATTCTCAGCTAGAAAGTGCTAGAAACAGGTAGAGGACTATTATTCAACATTTACAAAATGCCTGAGCTAGAGAGATGCCAATGGGATATTCTCCAGTGCTGTCTGGTGTTTCATACTGACCTCAGATTCCAAGGCCAGAAGGAACCATTGTGATAATCTAGTCTGACCTGTGTAACACAGGCCAGAGAACTGTTCCCAAATAATTCCTAGAGCAGATCTTTTAGAAAATCATCCAAACATGATTTGAAATTTGTTACTGATGGAGAATCCCCCATGACTCTTGGTAAATTGTTCCAATGGTTAACTACCCTCACTGTCAAAATTTTACACCTTATTTCCAGTCAGAATTTGTCTAGTTTCAACTTCCAGCCACATTCCAGCAGGGGTACATGAGGTTGCCTTGTCCTTATAAAGTTGAGGGTCTCAATGTTGTTCTCAAACATTCCCAGAAGGAAACAGCATTACCTCATTTTACAGCTGGGTTGTGAGGCACAGAACAAGGACACACAGTCAGTCAGAAGCAAACTGTGAATAGAACCCAAAACTACTGACCCTCAGTGTCCTGCTTTAGCCATTGGATTACACTGCCTTCCTAATGCTATCAGAAGGTGCTGGAAACCCTTAGGATGGGATTATCAAAGGCATATTGAAGTGAGAGGTGTATTAAAATGGCCCCAGGTTAGAATCTAATCATAGAATTTAATCATAGAATATCAGGGTTAGAAGGGACCTCAGGAGGTCATCTCGTCCAACCCCCTGCTCAAAGCAGGACCAATCCCCAAACAGTTTTTTACCCCAGTTCCCTAAATGGCTGCCTCAAGGATTGAACTCACAACCCTGGGTTTAGCAGGCCAAAAATGGAATGTGTAAATGAATATAAAGGAAGAGGTTTACTGTATTAGATTGGATACCAACTGAATTAACTGGTCAGTGTTAGTAAGCACTTAGCAGATCTGCCTGGAGGATATCTGTGAGCACGCTGGTAGCCATAGGCACATGGGATCGCTATGTCCACTCTGCAGCTGTCAGTGTGCCTATGGTTTATCTTTGCATACTGGGCAGGTAGCCATGTTCATGTGAACAATCTGGTATCTGTGTGCATAGTGAGTCCAATATACACGTGCAGTATTTCTGGAAATGTGTGATATCATTTGTACATGGCCTATGTGTGCATGCCCAGTGGCTGTGTATTTGAAGTATTAATGCGGACACAGGCTATGTGAATGTGGGATACTGATGGGTTAGGGTATGGGTGTGCCCATGCAGTATTTGTGAAAATTTGAGGTGCACATGTGTGAACCTAAAAAAAACAAGGAGTACTTGTGGCACCTTATAGACTAACAAACTTATTCGGGCATAAGCTTTCGTGGGCTAAAACCCACTTCATCAGGTGAATGGAGTGGAAAATACAGTAGGAAGATATATATAGCAGTACATGAAAAGGTGGGAGTTGCCTTACCAAGTGGGGGGGGTCAAGACAATTAAATTAAAGTGGGCTATTATCAACAGAATGAAATATCACTTTTGTACTGGTAATCAGGGTGGCTCATTTAAAACAGTTAACAAGAAGGTGTGAGTAACAGTAGGGGCAAATTAGCATGGGGTAATTAGTTTTTTTTAGTTCTTGTAGTGACCTATCCAGTACAAGAAGGTATGTTTTGTGTGCACATGGTTGTGCGTGTGCAAGTAGGGCACGTTCCATGTGCAGGTGGGTATCCAAGTGCATGCGAATAAGGAAAGGGGGCATGTGAACATGGATCACCTATGTGTAGAGCCCTGTGCTTTTTGCAAATATGAAATTAGAAATAAAACATAATGTATTAAACGACAAACCCACTCGTAATGGCAGTGCCTGCGTGCTCTTCACCACACAGCGGACCCCCCCCTTCCCCGCCACGTAGGTAAAACAAACTAACACGGACTCCCCCCATCCCCAAAGAACTGAGCTACAGTATTAGGCAGGCAGGACTCCGCCCACGGGCCGGGAGGGGACAGGCACGGAGCGGAATGATGCTGGCAGCAGGTGACGTGACGATTGCGGGTCGGTGACGCGTGCGAGAGACGTGCCGGCCGGAACCTCTCCACTCAGCCTCTAGTGCCCACGCGCCACCCAGCGGTTCGGGGAGGGGGTAGCGGCTCTGGTCTATGATTTCCGTCTGGGACAAGAAGCGTTTCCGCCCTGTTTAAAGATGTCGACTACTTTGCCCTCGTTCTTTTCCCTTGAGCTGGCAGCGTCACGTGACGCTTTGTGCCCAATACGCCTTTCCCGGCTGTCAATATGCTTGCTTGGGCTATACAGCGCCCGGGCTGGGGCTACTGTGTGGAGTGCGCATGTGCGAACGGAGGGCCAGGCCTGAAGATGGCGGATGATAAGGTGAGAGGGGCGCTGGGAGGCGTCGTGCCCGGCGGGCGCCCCTCGAGCCGGACAGGAGGCGGTGGTGCTGGTCCCGGCAGGAGCCAAGGGCTCGCTGCTGTAACCCAGGCCGGGCTCCGCCGCCTGCCCAGCCCCAGCCCGCGCGGGGGGAACGGGCCTCGCTGCGCCCCTGGCAGGCGCGTCCCCAGCCCCGGCCGCTCTTCCCCCGCTGGGCCCGAGTTCTCGGGGGGGCGGAGAAAGCTGCCGGTGCCATAAAGCCTCCGGCTTGGAGAGCCCCGAGCCCCCTGCCCCCGGCCGCGTGTTCGGCCTGGGCTGCAAACGGCGGGGAACGTCGGGCCGAGGAGCCGTTCCGGCGGCCGGCCCGTGCTGAGCGTGCCCGGTGGCCGTAGCAGCGAGGGCAGTGCTCGGTAACTGCGTCACTGTACCTGAGCCTGCTGCGACTTATAAATCGGCTAACTCCACTGCTGGGCCGGATTCTTCCTAACTTTCCGCTACTGCCTCGGGGCGGGGTTAACCGGCCTCCCTCCAGCTCTCCCAACCACGGGGCCGTTTCTGGCGTTGTATTTTGTAATGCGCTTTCCGCAGAGTGACACGATCTGGTTTTACGGGTGGCCTGACCTGTAGTGTATACACCCTATGAAGGCATTTTGTAGATGACACAGATCAAGCCCTACCGTCTTTTCTCGAAATTGCACTGCTGGAGGCTTGAAATTGAACATTTTTGTAGATTTCATTAGGCATATGATTGTAGAATGTCTGTCTGAAGTTGAAAATAATGGGCTTTTGACACTGGTTAAGCACCTTCAGAATTGAAATGACTGAACTAAACTTCAATAACCATGGGATATTTTTAGGCAGTCTTAATTCCTTTCTGTACAGGCCTGGGAAGCCTTAGCTTCCTACCTCTAGTTTAAAAGATAGATCTATTTAAAATATGACTTTGTCAACATTAGTGCAGTCTGTTACACCAGTCTAGTCCAGGGATTGGCAACCTTTGGCTCACGGCTTGCTAGGGTAAGCCCCCAGGTGGGCCGGTTTGTTTACCTACTGCGTCCACAGGTTTGGCTGATCGCGGCTCCCACTGGCTGCAATTCTCTGCTCCAGGCCAATGGGGGCTGCAGGAAGGATGTGCTGGCAGCTGCTTCCCACTGCCCCCATTGTCCTGGAGCAGCAAACAGCAGCCAGTGAGAGCTGCGATCCGCCAAACCTGTGGATGCAGCAGGTAAACAAACAGCCTGGCCTGTCAGGGGGCTTGGCCTGGCGAGCCGCGTGTTAAAGGTTGCCAATTCCTGGTCTGCTCACTTCCTGCTCCCTCTGTAGCATGGCCTAAACCAGTAGGTCTCAAACTTTTTTACTGGTGACCCCTTTCACACAGCAAGCTTCTGAGTGCGATGGCCCCCTCCCCCAATAAATTAAACACACTTAAATATATTTAACACCATTAGAAATGCTGGAGGAAAAGTGGGGTTTGGGTTGGAGGTTGATAGCTCGTGTCCCCCCCCCATGTAATAACCTCATGACCCCCTGAGGGGTCCCGACCCCCAGTTTGAGAACCTCTGGCCTAAACGCTGTGCCAGAATAGTAGTTCTATGAACAAAAATACTTTGACTTTTTGTCATGCGTTTACTGAACTGCATGTTTACAAGCAGTTGACTCTTTGTTTTAATTGTGTAGGACTCGCGGCCAAAGCTGAAGGATCTTGCTTTTTTGAAGTCTCAGTTAGAAAACTTACAACAGCGAGTGGAAGACGAGGTGCAGGCTGGAGTGGGCCAGGTAAAGCTGAAGTTCTTTAACACTTTAGCCCTAGATTCATCTCCCAAGAAGTTGTGCTGTTCTGTGATCTTCCAGTAGAATGAGAGTATCCTGTTCCACTCAGAGTGCACACTGGTAACTCCAAGGAGTGCTCAGTTTCACTTGCTTACCTTGGCAAAATACTGAGGTTATATTTATTTCTTCTGTGTGATAACATTATGCAAGCCTGGCAACAGCAGTCTAGGGAAATCAGTGGAAGAAGATGATGTGTTCCAACTAAGTTTTATGCATCAGAGTACATTTTTGTCCAAGAGACTATTTCATCCCCTTCTCTCCTTTTTCTCTGCAGGATGGTTCTTTGCTGGCATCTCCATTTCTCAAAGGGTTTCTGGCAGGTTACATTGTAGCCAAACTCCGATCTTCTGCAGTCCTAGGATTTGTGTTTGGGACCTGCACTGGAATATATGCAGCTCAGACCTATGCAGTTCCCAATGTTGAAAAGACAATCCGAGACTATGTCAGCTCGCTGAGGAAAGGACCAGACTAGAGGAGAATCCTTTGGACAACAGTGCACTCCGGAAACAGCTCTTCTCATCTTAGACATCTTTGACATGATCTTAAGAGGCTCCCAGGACTGTGGCTACATATGTCATTCTGACCCATTGTAAAACATGTGTAATACCAGATCAGTGTGAAACATCAGCAGGTCTGATTACAAAATATTATTAATCAGAATACCCGGAAGGTAGCAACTGCTGCTTTCAGCTGTCCAATGCTTGTCAACATTCAGATTTTGAAGCTCGCAACTGCCTTTCTCACTGTAACTTCTTACCCCATTTCCCCCCAGTAGACTGGAAGGGCGGCTGTGTCAGATCATCTCATGTGCTATTATTACACCGCTTCACGTATCGATTACCTTGCCCAGGAAATGTGCTTTGTCTGATTTCTAGGGAGACCTCCATTTCTTAACCTGATGAAGAGCAAACATGTTCCTCTCCTTGCATTGAGCACATAATGAATAGTTCAGTGTCTTCCTAATTAGACTGTCTTTAAATATATGGTATTTGTTATCTCTCTCCAAGATGACTTGATTTTTAGAAACATATCTACATACTGGAATGATCTTGCCTCTACTGAGGCTCTGACTGTGAAAGGACCAGGTGCTACCCTTTACCCTTTGCTGGAATCCACTACCTCATGGCAATAATTATTGCGAATGGTAGTGCTGCTGGCTCACTGCTCAGCTCTCCTACCAGGGGGCTCAAGAGAGTACTGTGGGCACTGATGCTAGTCATATCCGTTGCTATCTATGGCTCTCATGCTCCCCTTCTGACTCTGTGTAAAGTGGATGGAAAGATCCCATTCAGCGCCTCATCTGTTGTGGTTCTTACTGAACTGACCAAGCTGGTGCTCTCCTTCATTTCCCTGCTGATCTGGGACCGGAGGCAGCTGGGAGTCTCCCTGTCATGGCGTCATGCTGCTCCCTTTGCCCTATCTGCACTGCTCTATGCTGCCAACAATAACCTGGTGGTTCACATGCAGTTGTTCATGGATCCTAGCACCTACCAGGTCCTGAGTAACCTGAAGATTGGCAGTACTGCTCTCTTGTACAGCATGTTCCTGCACCAAAGACTCTCTCTGCACAAGTGGCTAGCCCTCTTCCTGCTAACAGCTGCTGGGGTGAGCTACACCTATGGAGGCCTCCAGGACCTGCAGCACTCCTCCAGCTCCCCTGAGATGCAGCTGCACGTCACCCTGATTGGCTTGCTGCTCATCTCTGTGTACTGCCTGATATCAGGCCTGTCTGCTGTCTATACTGAAGTCATCCTGAAAACCCAAGATCTGCCACTTACCCTCCAGAACCTGTTTCTTTACTTCTTTGGAGTCCTGCTGAACTTGATTGTCCATCTGTTGAGCAGCAATGGGGCTGGATTCCTGGACGGCTTCTCTTTTTGGGTGCTGGTAATCGTGGTCAGCCAGGCCCTGAATGGCTTGATAATGTCTGTGGTCATGAAGCACAGCAGTAACATCACCAGACTCTTTGTTATCTCCTGCTCCATGCTTGTTAACGCCCTTCTATCCGTACTGCTCTTCAGCCTGCAGCTCACTGCCTTTTTCTTCCTCGCTGTCCTGCTGATCGGCTTGGCTGTTCACTTGTATTATGGAGTCAAATAGACCCCATCTTGCAGCTTTGTTGGAGACATCTGGTTTTGAGGCTATAGCTGGCATGTTCTGGGCTATTATGTGGGGGTAGTAACTGCTTGGTTTTTTTGTCTCATTTTTATGTAACACATGCATTTAATCTGGCCTGGCTGCCCTCTTAGAAGGCAGATTCCCTTCAGAACCCGTCACCTGAGGTCAGGGACAAGCATGTGTGAGGCAGCAGGACTGCAGCTGAAAGCTACTGGCTATCACAAGCAGACCTTGCCTGTCGCTAACATGTGCGCTGTAAGGAATTGCACTATTGTTGTGCAGCACAAAGAAGCGGGAGGGGATACATTCGTTGCATGGGCTCTGTATTCCGCATATAGGGACTTTGGCCTGCAAGGCGCTGACTCAGCAGCCCCTATTGGTGTCTGCAGGATCAGGTCCAGTATATCCCTTTTGGGGGGAAGGGTCAGAGGGCTTCCTGGTGAAGACTAAGCCAGTGACAATAACAGCAGTTTAACGGCATCCTCTGTGACAGTCCCCCATTTTCCCTTTTTGCTTGAGCGCCCGTCCTCAGGCCCTTTCTGGGAGGGCTCTGAGGGACTCTCATTACAGCTGAGCAGCACCATTTCCAGCTCTATTCAGGGACCACTTGTGTGATGTGAGCTGCTTTCTTCTCTCTCTGGCTGTGCCTGGTGCCTCCACAATGCTCTGAGCCCTGATCCAGCTGTTACAGATTCAAAGTGCCTTTTGGAAGGGGGATAGTCCCGGTTTTGTGCACATCCTGTGCAGTGAGCTGCATGCTGACTTCAAGGCAGAGCCTTGTTCTCATGCAGCGCGTGGCGCGTGTATTTCCCAGACCCCTCCCTACCTGCTGTTCTCATCTGTGTAACAAAGCACCAAAGAGCTGTCGACTCTTCTGTCAGAGGAAACGATACGTGTAACTATTTCCCTGGAAAGTTCCAGTAATATGACCAGCTGCTGTTCAGCTGGGGGCCTGCATGTGCATGGTTATCACTCTGTCCTTGCTCATGCACACTGGTACATGTGTGTCTCACAATCTGGCTCTTCACCTGTAGTAGACTCCTGGGCCTAGATCCTCAAAGGCACCTAACTCCCATTGATTCCAGTGGGAGCTAGGTGCCTAAATACCTTTTTCAGAGCTAAGCCCTGGTCACTGAGGCCCCAGCTAGAGCCCATCAGGTGAATCTGTCATTAGCATGTACCCAATGCCCACAGCTAACTCCTGCTTTCCCTCTTTCAACTTTGGATTGAAGCAGAGATCTGTATCTTCAGCATGAAAGCAGCTACTGTTGAGTGTTAGCTGAGCTGTCAGCTGTGATGCGCTGCAGGAGTTGGGGTGGTGGCTTGAAGGCTAGAGGAGTTCTGTGTTGATTGGGAAAGAGGAAAAGGAAACTTCCAAAATAAAATGGTTGGAATCATTAAGATGCCCAGAATTGAAGACGGGGATGACTGCAGTGCTGGGGCAGGGCCTGGTTTGGCAGCCCTGCAGACTGACCCCTCTCTCTAGCCACAGAACAGTTGCAGGCCTGGCAGTCCCAGCACGTGCCAGTGGCCCACCTTGAGGAACTCCATCTCTGTTCAATCTCAATGGTCCAGTCTGTTTTAGGCATCTGCTCAGGCAGGCAGCCCAGCTGCCAGTTGTCAGCCTAGTGGTGGAGACCTGCCCCCTTGAAAATTGTCCCTGCCAAGCTCTGAGTTTTTCTATAAATGACTAAACCCTTTACAAGTGACTGATGGGATGGGAGGACGGCAGCTCTCTGCTTTGTGCCAGCCAGTGCAGGAGCCTGAGCAATCGGCTTGGCAGGGGAGAGCTTTTTGCTCTGCCATTCCCGGTAGCAAACCTCAGTAGGGGTCTGCCTGTATTGGGCAAGGGGTTCAGCTGTGTCTAGAGTAGCATGTCTGAACAGGGGCTAATGCTTCCTCCCTAGCCTAGAAATGCAATAAAAGTGCACTCTGAGCGGCAGGGCTGACCCATGTGGTCTTGCACTGCTTTCCCTCTACACCTTTGCGCTGACCATGATTTCCTCTCTAATGCACCTGCCCTTCAGCATGCAGAAGCCACCACATGCACCTGCTGCCTCCCAGGACAGGGGTATAACTACATTCCACACCCCTGCCAGCTCCCACTTGGTCTGCCCTGGAATGTTGTGCTTCCCAGCATGCAGTTGGGCAGATCCTGTGCTGGGCAGCCCAAACTCCCTACCTCAGGGAAGCTGTGCCTCATCTCTTGAATTGAATTGTCCATTTCCCACTGTGTCAGTCCCAGGCTTGCAGGGCCAGGCTCGGGCAGGGCAGGGGGCAGCCATTCCTCCTACAGGTCTCTGATTGCCACTTGACCTGGAGTCCTCATGGGAGCAGTGCAGCTGCATGTGCCTGTTGCCCTGCTTGTCAGCTGAGGCAGCAGTGCGTGTTTCTGAGAGCATAGTGACTATTTAGCCTGTATAAATTATGGGTTTGTATTTGGATTTGTACCAACTTAGGTTTGACAAGGTTCAATTCCTGTCACCCCCAGTGCGCCTAACAGCAACGCCTACCCTGGTGCTGGCTGTAGTATTAAAGCCTGCACTTTCCCAGCCTTTGTGACTGTCTCATTCCTATCCTCTTGCTGGCTGGGAGACTGGTCGGACCAAACAGGCCAATGCCCAGCCCCTAGTTTGACATCATTTTAATGTGAGTGTCTCTCTGGATTGGAGCGAAGGGCCCTTCCTCAGTGGAGCACAGCATCCTATTGGAACCTTTGAATACACTGTTTATTGAGAATCTCATTGGTTTATTTCCACTGGCAGCAGCCCGAGGGAATGAGAGACCTGCCCTGAGTTCCTGGTCCAGTTGTCTCATGCAGTTCATTTCCCACAGTATTTCAGTAGTGCTTGCCAGCCCTATGGGAGCACAATTCCGCACACTGCTGACAGCCCCAGCCCCCTGGAAAGAGGCACTTGGGGCTTTGTTCAGCCTTTCTGCAGGGGTGCAGAGAGAACCCTTGCTCTGGACAGCTGGGGGATTCATTTACACTGCAGTTAAAAGCTGTAGTGTGGCTTGGACCTGACGGGGGCAGAGCCCTGGGGTGGCTGAGGCTTCAACCCACTTAGCTGTTGTCTACATGGCAGCCTTTCCCCAGGCTGTAACAGGGGCTCCTGCCTAAGGCTTGGCCCAGGCCAGCAGGGACTGGCTGGACTGTGGTGGGTGCTCAGGCTAGGCCTGTTCCAGGGGAGTGGGTGCACCTTTTGCAGCATCTTCAATGAACAGGATGGATGGCTGCTCTCAGGGCCTAGGCCAGGCAGGCTGTACATGCGTCAGGATCAGCGAGAGTAATGGGGCTAGTTTTCACACATGGGGGTGGAGGGGTTGAGGCTCTATTAGAGCGTGGTGGCCTAAATGGTCTACTTCGGGAGCCTTCAGCTAGTCCCTTAACTCCTGATTGGAACACTTCCTGGAGTGGCTGGGTATGCGGCAGTGTTGGAGCCCCTGCTCTGATGAAAGGCTGTGGGAGCTGGGGGCTTAACAGCCCTACATGCCAGCTCCTCCCTCAGATGCCTCATGCCAGGTCCCATGGGGGCGTATTGGCCTTATCTTATGGCCCCTGCTGCAGGGAGACATTCCTCAGGTTGAGAGGAACAGGCCTGTGGCTGGACTCTGAGCATTGCACTGTGTGTGTTAACAGCTCCTGACAGCCCTTGGGCTGGAGCCAGGGCCAGGTTCCTTGCTGACTTGTGCAGCTGCTTCCACTGCTGTGAGTGATTTCTGGGCATGTGAAGCTGGACCTCAGTGGTATCATCCCTAGCAATCGAGAGCAGCTGCCAAGTTCTGCACTGGGCTCCAAGCCCCTGTTACGCTTTGTCCCATTGCTGTGGAAGGGAGCTGGGGCCAGGGTCACAGTGCTCTTCCCACTGAGAGCCTACAAGCTGATGGGAGTTGTAGCTTTATAAACCTACATTTGCTGAAGCTCTGCACTCTCCCAGCCCTGTTGGGGGAGTAGGGGGAAGGTGCTGTATTGAGCTAGCCATGTGCTCACATATTGCCTGCTCAGTCCCCCATAACCTCCCAGGGCCAGTCTGCCATTGCACACAGACAACTCCCCAATTCAGCAGGTGCTGGTAAAGAGCTCCCCAGCTGCTCAGAGACCTGCTAAAACACCAGAACAGCTGCCTGGTGCTGTAAGAAAGGCTGGCCCAGGGGCTGCTCAAACTGCACCTTTTCCCTGGAATGACTGACAGGCATCACCCCCTCTCCCTTCCCCCCAAAAATCTCCAGTGTTCACCCCCCCAGGCATGGCACAGCTCATTGCTCAGGAGTGTGGGTCTGTCTGCGTGGCATGATCAGTGCAGCCCAGCTGGCTGTGTGCCCGGAGCTGCTGGTTCTGCACAGACAGGGAGATGGCATCCTGGAGGGCCTCCTGCAACAGCTTCCGGTACCGTCGATCCAGTGCATCAGTCTGCTCCTCTGAGAGACCCCGATAGGCCCGAAACACCTGCAGAGACCATTGTTTCCTTTTACCATGCAGTGCCCCAGCCCTGCCTCTCAACCAGAAACCAGTAAAGGTCAACAACTGAGATGTGCCAGGCCAGAGCCGTGGCTTGTGTGGGGCTGGGGGCAGGATCTGGGGTTGCAAACCTCTTCTTGTTCCAATTTGGAGTAGCATTCAGTAGCCCAGCTTGGCCAGTGGGTCACAATGACTCAGCCAGGGCAGGGGACTAACCCAACTGGGCAGGGCAGGCTCAGTGACTGGGGGAGGCTTTGCCTGTGTCCTTCCTTGTCGCTTTTGTGCTGTAGGGAGCAGCACCAAGGGGGGGAAGATGTCTCCCTTCTTCAGAAGAGCAAGTGTCACAGGAAGCACCCCCTGCTCCCCTGCATGGTAGCACTGCCAGCTGCCTTACCCTGCTCTGGCACTGCAGCTTCTGTGAGAGCGAGATGGGCAGGAAGAGAGAACTGTAAGCTGGGGAATTTATTAGCAATGACAGCTCCTCAGTGCACAAACACTGGCTCCTGAGCCTCCTGTGAGGAAGGCCCGCAGGCACCTAGCTAGCTTATCAGCTTCCTCAGCGGGCTGCAAGAGAGTGTCAAGGTACATCCCAGGGCCATGTGAGATCGCCCTGCAGAGAGGGAATGCAGTGCTGTGAGGGAAAGGGAGCCAGCAGCCTGATGTCCACTGCTGCCATTACCCTGCCTCAGCCCTGACTGAAGGGCTACTCAGCAGAGCTCCATCACCCCTCAGCCCTTGGTGTGCTTTGCTGAGCCTGCCAACAAAGGGGCAGCTGGTGCCAACTTATTCTGTGATTGGAATGTATGTCCATTGGGAAACAGGTCAACCAACTCATTGTCCATGGAGCCTCAAACAGCCAGTGTGGGGACTGGCTTCCACTGGGCTGTCCTGGGCCATGCCTTGATCCCTCCCCAACACCCTTATTACCGGACACATGGAGAATGGCAGCTTAGCCCTGGTGACCTGTAGCACATGTTGTTTCTGAGCCTCCGCTTCCAGTCTGTGCTGCTGGTACAGTGCCTCCAGGTCCTTCTCCGCCTCGGCCCATTCCCTCTGCAATGCTTCCAGCTGCAGGGCCAGCACTGCCTTCTCCTTGGACCAGCACCACGCATCTCGCTGGGCAGGAGGGAGCTGGGAGCGAGAGCTTTCAGGCAGGCTGTGGGGAGTCCCTTTGTCCCAGCAGAGGGGATGGGGGCCCTGACCAAACCATCAGGCTCAGTCAGAGCTGGCTTTGCTAGCTGGGCTCACACAGAGGGCTAAGAAGGGGCTGTCCTGCTGCCTGGCCGTCCATCTCGGCATGCATAACACCTGTGCACTGGACCTCTCCTCACAGAGCAGCCATGGGGAAGGCTCCTTCCCTGATATGCTTTTGCTTTGGTATCTTCCTGAGTCCGGTCCTGCCCACTCAGGAATGGACAGCACTGCCCTGTGCCCCAAGAGTCACCGCTGCCATCCAATTTGAACAGCCTGAGGAAGCAGGACGGGGAGGGTCTGGGCAGCTGTAAACCAGCTCAGTGGCTCACCTGGACTAGCACCGCCTTTCAGCTGCCTGTTGGGACAGGACGGGATGGTCCAAACCTCAAGGGCGGTTCCCCACCAATTTCATCCTTCCTGGAAGCAGTGCAAGGTCCCTTTTGCCCCATCTGCCCTCCCCAGTGCCTCATCCCATCTGCATGTTACCTCCCATGCCTAAAGCCCGCCATTTGCTCCCAGTGCCATAGGCCCAACTGTCCCCCAGGTGCCTTCTTCCTGCCTCAGGGGCAAGGAGCCTGTGGGTTTTGTCTTGCAGTTTCCTTGTCTCAGAGCTGGCTGGAGGTTGCCCCCAAAGATGCCGCTAGAGCTGAGGGCATGAGCAAGGGCCAGGACCATCCCTGGGGTCGCTGCCACCACAGCCTCTCGGATAGGGCTTGATGTGCAGTGGGAGAACCCATATAAGATACTGCAGACTGGGGCAGCATTACCTTACCCTAGGGATCCCTGTCCTCCGCTGCCCCACCATTCTGTGATGGCCAGCCCCTGGCGGGCATAGCCTCCCTGTGTCTGCAGCCTTGGAGCTTCTGATGTCACTGCAAAGCGCCCATTTTCCTCACTCTGCTTTGGCCCTGCATCCTGGCCTTGGCTGGCTGCAGCTCTGTGCCTTGCCATGGACACCTGCACCCAGCTTGCCATCTGGGACCATCGCTCTTGGGCCCCCTTATTGCCTCATCACCCTGTGTTCTGCTCTCAGCCTCGGGTCCCAGGTGAGGGTCCATTCCTCACTCACCTCCTGGTTCCCTGCTAGCTCCTCCTCCAGCTTCAGCTGTTCTTGCTGGATGAGCTGCTGGTGCTGCTCCCGCAGATGCTGCCTCCTGGCCTTGGCCACTGCAAACTGCAGCTCCAGGGCTGGGTGCTGCTGAGAGGCCCAGCTCCCCACCTGGCAGACAGCAGACATGAGAAAGCACCCAGGAAGTGACTCTCCTACGCAGGCCATTCCCAGCCGCAGCGCTGGAGTGCAGAGAGGGAGCCAGGCGGGCAGCCTGGGGTCCCTTTGCATTGGCATTTGCATGCTTGGGAGCACGGGGGGGGGGGTGTTGCACCGAGTGTTGTGCCTGAAGGGCCCTGTCCTAACACCAGGGAGAGACAAAGCAGGGAAGAAAGAGGAGCGAGGATGAGCCTGCATATCCTCCCCAATGAAACACCCTGGGGGTTTCTAGAATGGGTGACAGGGTGGGGACGAGGTGGGTGTAGGGTGGCTGAGGGAGGGCAGAGGGCTGTAGTATAGGGTACAGGGCCGCTATGGTCCTCTTCACTCCTGCACATGTGCACCATGGGGCAGACCATGCATAGCACAGGGCAGACACGATGTGGGATAGATGCAGCACAGGCTGGACACTCTGAGCCCTATATACCTCTCCAAGGCACAGCCCCCAGGAGCTTGCACCATCACCAGCCTGGGCTGAGGCAGGAAGCTCAGCTGGACTCAGGGCTGAGGAACAAGTTGTGACTCACCAGCTTTCACCCCCAACCCCATTCCCTCCTTGACTTCCTCTGTTCTCCAGTCATGGAGCAGAGATTTCCCAAGGCTTCTCCACCCTGCTCCAGCTCTCAGCCTCCCTGTGAGGAGCCACGCTGCCCTGGGGCTCCCCCAGCACAATAATGCGCCATCTGTGGGGAAGAGCTCAGCTCCCTGCCTGCCTGAAATGGTGTGAACTCATTGCCTGTAGAAGGGCTGCAGCCCAATTGCTCTCAGCAGAAGGTGCTGTAGGGACCAAGATAACTAGTGGGAGAAAAGGCTCTCAGCGTTACTGCGATCCCTGCCTCTCCCAGAAGGACGTGTAAGAGCACTGGCTTTGCATATAGCTTCTCCTAGCTGGAATGGCTGTGGGACACATGGAGAGTGGGGCCCAGCTGGGAAATCACAGTGTCCCAGCCCAGTATGGTAGTGCTGGCTGGGCTGGAGATGCAGTGCACTGAGAGCCCTCATGGCACCAGAGGCTGGACTATGTGAAATGTAGCGAGAGCAGCTCTCGTAGAAAGGTCAATCCAAGCAGAACACCAGGGGGGTCGATTCCCTTCCAAGTCAGACAGAGAACAGTCCACAATTCTGTGCCCAGCTGGGGCTCCCAGCAGTCTGGCTGAGGGCTGAGCAGGGAGCCAGAATGGCTATGCCTGCAGCCTGGACAGGCTCCAGCTCAGAACTACACAGTA
Source organism: Gopherus evgoodei (assembly GCF_007399415.2). Taxonomy (NCBI): domain Eukaryota; kingdom Metazoa; phylum Chordata; order Testudines; family Testudinidae; genus Gopherus; species Gopherus evgoodei. The sequence goes on from NC_044329.1 coordinate 37,832,127, forward strand.
TTGGGGCTTTTGGATGATGCGGGAATCCTTCTGTTGGTGCCTGATCTTGCTTGGGTGATTAAACACCACCTCCCTGAAATCTCCAGACATTTCCTTTGGCTATGTTGGTCCTTTTCGCTTTAGGTCAAAAGTAACACCATGGAAATCAGCAGTTTAACAGTGAGGTAAGTGAGAGGAAAATTGAACCCCTTGTGTCTAAATTGTTGTGTAGCATTTCTGTGTGCAGACAGACAGCTGCCACATTCCACCCCAGAGGTGGCTGCATTGCAGCAATGGTATATGTATTGTTTGTGAAATGCTTTGAGTTCCTGCTGGAAGAAATCCAGTCTATAACAGAGGATAGTAGTGGGGCTGATATCAGTCAGGAAGAAGAATGGCTTCAGATAAACAATTTCTCTGCAAACACTTGTGGGCTGTGAAGAGACAACGGCAGGATGGGAAAAAGCATTGGAGCCAGAAGATCTAAAGGACTGTGGCATGTTTGAAAAGCCGGCCCACCTCCTCCCCACTCTCTCTCAAGAGAGGGGATGGCTGTAGGGGAGTTGTTTAGGGGGCCAGACTGACCCCCAGGACCCACACAGGAGTTCAGCTTGCCCAGTGATCATAGGGATGGGAGGGCTTTCGGTGAGAGACGTGTGCAGACTGCCTGTTGTTTTTAAATCTTCTTTCTCTAGCACTTTGTTCCTGCTGTTAAAATCAATAATGTTTGGTTTTAAGCAGGCTGTCTGATTCCCATGTGCCCTGGCCACAGCCTCCTGGAGGGAAGAACTGCAGGTGCCTGAACCCCATTGGACCTGCAGGGTAAGCACAGTTATTACACAGGCTGCTGTAGCCCAGGGCCTACCCTGAGAGTAGAATTGCAGGATCCCACCCAGGAGAGGGGAAGGCCCAAGAGGGAGGTGCAGCCGCCCTGTGACCATGACATAAGTCACGTCTAGGGAAATCAAATCAGTGCAGACAGGGAGACCTTCTACTCCAGGCTGCCCTACGGTGTCCGTGGACCTCTCTCCTAGCCCCAGTACATCGCACTCACCGTGCTGGTCACACTAGCAGTGCCGGTTGGTTCCTGTGTTCTGCTGGCTCCACTTTGCAAAGGCTTCTCCCCTGTCACGGCTCCCATGCTCGGGGGGATTCGGCCAAACCACCTGAAGCTACTTGTGGCAGCTTCGCCTCCTTTGTCATTACAGAGGGGAACAAACTCTGCAGGAAAAGAGGGAGGGGGATCTGCAGGGGAGGGAATGCTGGGGAAAAAGCAGCAGAACCCCCAACACAGCCACACAAGCCCCTCTCCCAGCCCCCCTTTCTCTTCTAAGGAGGCCCCAACCCAGAAGTTTCTCCACTGTGGGTCCCCTTAACAGCAAGCTGGACTTCAAGCAGTCTTGCTGATGCCCTCTCAGCTGGTGTGGGCTGAGGCTGACCTCGAGGAGGGGCCATTCTCTGGGTATTTAACAACTTATCTGAGCCGTCAGATCATGTTAGCAACCAATGCACCCCCAGGTTAGGCAAGAACAGATCCAGCCCTGAAATTGCTCCCACACCTGGTATGTCTCCATCTGGCTTGGGGTTGCCTCTGTCCAGGAACTCTTGGCTTCTCAGCATATCTGTCAGCACCTGGTTTGTAAGCTGATCGTCCCTGCCCGGCCACAATGGAATTTGACCCTGTAGTGTGGGACACATCAGACAGGGCCCTGTTAAAACTAAATGGGGCCACTGTAACACTGGGGACCTCTGACAGAGCATTCTCCCTCACTTGCAGCCCCTCCAACACAGACTCTGCTTCCCAGCCCCAATCCCCAGTCCCCTGCAGCGATGAAGCACAGCCATCTCAAGCTCAGCCCAGCCAGCAGCTGGCCAGCTGTGCAGGGCCCCAGCTACCCAACCTCTGACTCAGTGCTGAGTGTTGGTTTCCCTTGACTGTGTGGCCCAGATTCTGAAGATGGTGCATAAAGTGCTGGGATGACACCCAGAGCTGGCCCAGTAGGGAGCTGCACTGTTACTGTGTAAGCTAGCTCTCTGCTTGGCTTGGGGATGGATTCTGACTTTATCTGTATCACTTATGCCTGCTCCTATGATTCTGTGCTAGGGGGAGGGGATGTTCCTTGCCCTGTGTCACGTCCCTATGCCACTGCTCTGCACCTGGAGGGCAGTGATCAGCAGCTGGAATCCCAGATTCACCTTGGTTTCAGGATGATGGCTCCCACTTCCTTCAAATGCCTCCGACATCTCTTTCTTTTTCTCCCAGCTCTGGTTCTTCAGCACCTGCAAAACAGGCCCGGGAGACCTAACTGTGCTGTGTGTTACAACCACAGGTACCATGCTGTCCATGGAGGGGGCAGCAAGCCAAGTCCTAGGTAAGGCCACCATCCACAGGGCCTCCAGCAGCTGCTGACTGCACAGCCCCGGAGCATTGGAGATCCTAACCCCTTCCGGGCGACAAACTCTCCCCAGTCTCTGGCTAACTCCTTCTGCCCTGAGGAGAAGCAAGGGACACCTGCAGACGCTTACACTCAGGTTTACAAGACAAGAGCTTTATTTCTGTTCAGACTTAGGCCCAGAGTGTTACAGCCATGTAACCCATGCCAACCCATCTGCATTCAGCACTATGCATGCATACAGCCATGTAGCACACACACATAGCTAGGCATACACTGTGCTATCGGCAGAATGGTGCATCCACCTACGCTGCGTCCACCCTTAGAACCTAGTAACCTAGACAGCCCAGAGTCCCACGCCCCTGGCCTGGCACATGGCTGTCTTCCCAGAAAGTAGATCAGAACATTATGTTGCTGGCTGGATGGGTGATGTTCCTCCATTCCTGAATGCATTGCGTGCTGGTGCCCCTGCTGAAGCACTGCGGGACAGCTGCCCAGATTTTCCCTGAATGCACTGGTACAAGCCGGCGCAGTAGCTGAGGATCATAGAATCATAGAACTGGAAGGGACCTCGAGAGGTCGTCTCGTCCAGTCCCCTGCACACATGGCAGGACTAAGGATTATCTAGACCATCCCTGACAGGTGTTTAACCTGCTCTTTAAAATGTCCAGTGATGGAGATTCCACAACCTACCTAGGCAATTTATTCTAGTGTTTAACCACTCTGATAGTTAGGATGTTTTTCCTAATATCCAACCTAAACCTCCCTTGCTTCTTTATTTTAAGACCATTGCTTCTTGTCCTATCCTCAGAAGTTAAGGAGAACAGTTGTTCTCCCTCCTTGTAACAACCTTTTATGTACTGGAAAACTGTTATCATGTCCCCTCTCAGTTTTCTCTTTTCCAGACTAAACAAACCCAATTTTTTCAATCTTCCCACATAGGTCACATTTTCCGGACCTTTAATCATTTTTGTTGCTCTCCTCTGGACTTTCCCAAATTTGTCCACATCTTTCCTGAAATGTGGTGCCCAGAACTGGACACAGTACTCCAGTTGGGGCCTAATCAGTGCAGAGTAGAGTGGAAGAATTACTTCTCCTGTCTTGCTTACATCACGCCTGCTAATTCATCCCAGAATGATGTTCACTTTTTTTGCAACAGTGTTACACAGTTGACTCATATTTAGCTTGTGATCCACTGTGACCCTCAGATCCCTTTCCACAGTACTCCTTCTTAGGCGTTCATTTCCCATTTTGTGTGTGCAGCTGATTGTTCCTAAGTGGAGTACTTTGCATTTGTCCTTATTGAATTTCATCCTTTTTACTTCAGACCATTTCTCCAGTTTGTCCAGATCATTTTGAAGTTTAATCCTACCCTCCAAAGCACTTGCAACCCCTCCCAGCTTGGTATAGTCCACTAACTTTATAAGTGTACTCTCAGTGCCATTATGTAAATCGTTGGTTGTGTTGTGAAGAATGGCGTACAGCCCTGGGCTAGCCAGCCTGGGCACGAGTGTCCCAGCTGTGTAAAACTAGATGTGCAGTGCATCCAAGGCTGGTGCAACCATTTAGGCGACCTAGGCAGTCACCTAGGGCGCTAGGATTTGGGAGGGGCGCCATTTTCTTCAGCAATGATCGCGGCGGCCTGATCTTCAGCCGTCCCAGTCGCCGCTGGCAGCTGGGGCAGGGGAGTGCGGGGAGGGCCGCTTGCAGCAAGTAAGCAGGGGGGGGCAGCACGCAGGGGAACTCTCCGCCCCAGCTCACGCCTGCCCCACCTCCTCCCTGAGCACACCATGGCTGCTTCACTTCTCCCGCCTCACGGCGCCTAAGCTGATTGGTGCCGCAAGCCTGGGAGGTGGGAGAAGTGAAGCAGGGACGGCATGCTCGAGGTGCTCATGCACAGAGCAGGGGTTAGCTGGGGTAGGGGGGGTGCTCAGGGCAGAGGGTGGGGGTGGGGAGCTGCCGCAAGGGGGGACACCTCAGGGCGGAGGGGGGAGCTGCCGCAAGGGCAGGTGCCTTAGGGTGGAGGGGCAGGGGTGGTGCAAGGTGGAAGTTTTGCCTAGGGCGCGAAACATCCTTAAACTGGCCCTGAGTGCATCTGCTTCTCCCACCTGCAGGTCCCTCAGCACTCTCCTCAGCTGGCTGGTCACACTCTTCTGCACTGTGCGGCTGCTGCTGGAGAGGAGCTGGGCCCTCAGCTCTCGGATCTCTGCCCTCTGCCTCCAAGCTGCTTTGGCAGGATCCCAGTGGGTTGGTGAGACCTTCTTGGCTAGTCCCCTCACCTGCTCAGCCAGCAAGAGGGCTGACAGGATCTCTCCTCCAGAGGCATCTACAAGACCAGAGCATTCAGCCATGAGAGCTGCTGGAGCAGGAGTCAATGACATACACTTAAAGACAACAGGGAGCAGAGGCCAGGGAGACTGGAAAGAGGGCAGTGGGAGGATGGAGGGGGGAGGGGAATTTGCTGGAATAATCAGTCCAGTTAGCCATGCCTGAGTGCTGAATTACAGTAACAATCCCTGCAGACCAACATGAAGTCACTCTGCCCAAGCTGGCCATGCAGGGACTGGAGGCAACAGCCGGTGTGAGCTCTGGGGAGTCTTTCAGACACATGCATCTGACGAAGTGGGTGTTCGCCCAGGAAAGCTCATGCTCCAAAACGTCTGTTAGTCTATAAGGTGCCACAGGATTCTTTGCTGCTTTTTCAGACACTGGCTCCCAGCTAACAAGCTGGCACCATGCTCTGAGCAGCAGGGAACCTTCCTGGCCTCCCAGTGGGAATGTCAGACCATGACCAACTTCTGGGGAAAAGATCGGAGAGATCACAGGCCAAGGACTGGGGAATCTATCTGGGATCACTAAGAAATGGGGCCCAGGGACCAACATGGGACAGGACTCTCAGATGTTGGGGTCTGTGGTTGCTGCATGTGAATGCAAAAGTTCCCCTCACTCAGGACCCGGCATGATAACACGTCAGGTGCACCTGGGACGGCAGGGACGAGCTGCCGTGGCACAGAGAGGTGCCCGGTGAGCAGATCGATGGGAAGCCCTGAAACAAACTCTCTGCCTTTACTTTGCAGAACATCTTTCATCCTCGCTGCCTGGATGGGCCTCTGCAGCTACTCCATTACAGTGAAAGGGGGACAGCCATTGGGGGGCAGTGCTTCTGTCCTGCCAAAGGCTAAGATGAGCTCAGAGCTGCAGGGAGTCTGCTGCAGAGAAGAAGGCTCTCACACCCACAGGGGTGGGGCTGCATGATGGGGCCCTCAAAGCCAGAGCTAGATGAGTGCAGAAAGGGCAGTGCAGAGACACAGGGAGGCCTGTGGAGGGAGGGCGAAAGGAAGTAACCCAGGCAAACCCCTGGGCATCTTTCAGTGCATGGCAGAGTCAGATGAACACATTGGCCTTTGGAGCTGCTGGCACTAATCCCCTCACTCAGAGCAGCCCCAGGGCCAGGGATTAGCTCCACCCCACTCTGTGCAGCACTAGGCTGTGGCCCCATCTGTCCAGAGCAGCGCAAGGGGATGGGGAGCGTTAATCTCATGCCCTTCTCTCCTTTCCTGACGGGCCTCTATCTGTAGGATCACAGAATAGGCCAGCATGGCTCCTTCTGGCTCCACCCAGAGCCAGGTGCTCGCTGTAAATGTGCTGCCTCTGGACTGGGCTGTACCCCCAGCTGCAGGCATGTCCTGGCTGTGCCCTCGGGGAGTCTGTCCGGCAGATGGGGCGATTCTGCTAACTGAATGTGGTTGTTCCAGGGTCTGCCCAGCAGGGGGCAGACTCAGCATTGGTGCATGGACCCCAGACACCAATCCCTGCCCTGGGGTAAAGTCAGGGCTGGCTCTAGGCACCAGCAAACCAAGCACGTGCTTGGGGCTGCACATTTTCAAGGGTTGCATTCTGGCCATCTTTTTTTTTTTTTGCTCCCAGCGGCAAAAGCCTAGAGCCGGCCCTGGCAGCAGTAGCACGTCATGCGCAGGGGACGCCCTAGAGCCGCTGCGGTTCACACCACGGGGGAGCAGTGCCACACCTTGTGTCTGGGCTGAGTAGGCTCCTAGCGGGGTACACATGGGCTGGGGGCTGCCCCATGGGGCACATGGAGCCGCCTGCAGGTGCCACAGGGAGACCACCCCCGCAGCACCGCAGCCGAGGCTGGGCGAAGCGGCCCGAGCTGCCCAGGGACTGCGGCAAGGCGGCCAGAAGCCGCAGCAGCAGCGAGGCCATAGAGGGTGGGGCGTTGCCGTGCGGGGCCTGTGTCCCACTCTCTGGGCTCCGCTCCCTCTGGGGCTACCCTGCCCCAACTCCTCAGCCCCCTCCCGGGGCGGTCCCCCAGCTCTGCCCTCCTGGGTCCCGGCTGGTCCTGGAGGCGGGAGCCCTGGCTGGAGAGACCCTGGGCTAAGGCAAGGCCCGGGAGCCCTGCTGCTTACCCCGACTCAGCCAGCACTGGACTGGCTGGAGGCAAGGGGGGAGCAGGTGGAGTCAGCACTGGTGTGGGGGGGAGCCCACCACTGGGGGTGGAAGGGGGTGTGGGGGTGGGGGAAGAGAGAGCCCAGGGCTGGGGCAGCAGGAGGTGTGGGGCACGGGAAGAGAGAGCCAAGGGCTGGGGCAGCGGCAGGGGCGGCTCTAGACATTTGGCCACCCCAAGCACGGCAGCATGCCGCAGGGGGCGCTCTGCCGGTCGCCGGTCCCGCGGCTCTGGTGGACCTCCCGCAGGGGTGCCTGTGGGGGGTCCACTGGTCCCACGGCTCACCGAAGCTGCGGGACCAGCGGACCCTCCACAGGCATGCCTGTGGGAGGTCCACCGGAGCCACGGGACCAGCAGACCCTCCGCAGGCAGGCCGCCGAAGGCACTCTGCCTGCCGCCCTCCCGGCGACTGGCAGAGCGTCCCCTGCAGCTTGCCGCCCCAAGCACACGCTTGGCATGCTGGGGCCTGGAGCCGCCCCTGGGCGGCGGGGAGAGGGGGAGAGTCCAGGGCTGGGACGGTAGAGGGTGGGGGGAGTGAGAGCCCAGGGCTGGGGTGGCAGGGGGTGCAGGTGGGGGAGAAGGAGCCCAGGGCTGGGGCAACAAGTAGGGTGTGTGAGGGGAGAGAGAGCCCAGTGGTCAGGTGGCAGGGAGTGGAGGAGGTGAGAGCCCAGGGCTGGGGTGGGGGGCAGGCAAAAATTTTTTTGCTTGGGGCAGCAAAAAACCGAGAGCCAGCCCTGGGTGGAGTGGGTATGATGGGCAGAAGTGGGACAAGTACCTGGCAGGGTCAAACACAGCAGCAGGAACGTGAAGTTGTTTCCTTCTAGTACCAACTTGAGAATCCAGAGGAGGAATCCTGCATCGTCCGGGAGCTCACCAGGAGCCAGAGCTTGGAGCAGGGGTGAGAGACTGCAGAGAGACAGGACACTGGGTGTGAGAGCTCCACAGGTAGGAGGGCACAGAGACAACAGCACACCATTATAATCATTATTAATTATTATTATTATTACTTAAGATGGGAATCAAAGTATAAGGCCAAGGGCCCAGCACATGGCCCAGCCCCACCCAGCCTGGGCGCCTGTCTCCAGTGCTAAGTGCTGCTGACGAACGGTGGGTGAAACTCTTGGCTGTTTGGGCACCATGGTCCCATAGGGGAATCCGTTCCTGCCTCCAGCTAGTGACCAGGCAGGCTCTGTACAGCACATGGCACGATGAGGGCCTGATCCTGGCCAGGGCTTTTGAGTGCTATGGCCATGCACATAAATAAAAGTGAAGCTGCAAGCCCTGGCTGCCATTGCTGCTGCTGATCATATACCAATCTGAGCCTATTTTCAAACGTATGGAACTACAGGTCTCATTATCCTGCAGCAGTGAGTTCCACAGGACCCCATTGCCCATGGACAAGCCATGGGCTGGTACCCTGGAGAAGCAGCTTGGAGCTGTGTGTCCCCCCGTACATACGGCTCCACACAGGGCCTGGCCCCTCGGGGGAACTCCAAAATCCTGATAGCCGAGCGTTGGCGCCTGCAGCCCTCCAGCTCCTGCTCCATGGTGAGGGTGAACAGGCTGGCGCACCTGGGGAAGGCAGGAAAGTGAGGGCACGCACAGGGGGCAGCTGCTCACCTTCCCAGGAACCAGGGGGCAACAGGCCGTGACAAGTGGAACGGCCCCTTCCCTGGCATGCTCCCAAGGTGTTGGGTTGTGGCTCAGCTGCTGACGCAGCAGGACCTAGCTGAGTCAGTCCTGCTGCTGTGACAGCACTTGAGCAAGTTACCACAATTTCCCCGCTAGGTACACATCTGGGGAGCTTGGCATGAAGACACTGCCTGGCTTGTGGCTGCTTCTGATGGAGATGCCTTGGAGCTTCTCTGTCCAGAGGGGTGCAGGATCTACTGCCCCAGGGCCGAATCCAACCTCCAGGGGCCAGAGGGCTAGTGCTCAGATCCTGTCAGCAGCTTCTCTACCTTCTCCCCTTCCTGGGCTTTGGGAAAGCCCCTTTGGTCCCATTTCCAGTCCCTTTCTTCTGCACACACGGCCCCTCAAGCCCTGGTTGGGGAGCCCTTGGGATCAGGCCCTGAGCTCTCAAAGATGGCAGCCAGCCAATCCACCTGTGCTCTGGGAATTCACCCAGATAAACAGGGCCAGGCCTACTTGGGAAGTGGATGGGAGATGGCCAAGGAGCATGCAGGGTCCCTTACAGAAGATGTACAGTGTGCAGTAGCAGTCCCAGAGCCCTCCCCCCACCAGTACACACACCCTGGGCTGCCCTCCACTAGCCTTGACCCTTACATGGCTGCATCCTGCTCGAGCTGGGACTTCTGCGAACACCCTTGGGACGGTGCTGGAATGTCCTCCAGCCCCCTCACATAGAAGCTGTAGGCAGCTGTAGAGTTGGACACAACAATTTCACTTGCTCCTTCCACCATCCTAGAAACAGAGAGCCAGGAGTAAGAGGCTCCGGGGGAAAGAGCACGGGGGGGGAACCAGCATGGGGCAGAGCAACCAAACCCTCTGGATCTCCTCTCCTGTCCCCCTCCTCCTTTGGCCCTTGCTCTGGAGGGACTAGCTCCATCACCCCCAACCCCGGCCCACAGGATCAGCTCTCACCCCAGCCCAGGGGTGAGGCAGTCCCTATGCAGACTGAGAGGCTGGCCTGGGGGGGTTCCCAGGTATCCCCATGGCTGCAATCACCCTGGGTCCTACCAGACCACGTGTTGAGCGGAGCTCGGGGTCACAGGCTTGTGGAGTCAACACATTCTCCAACATCAGAGATGCTCTTCCCTCTTGCAGCCCATCACCCAGGCCTTTCCTCCCATTCTTTGCCCTGGCTTAGGAGGGAGCAGCCCACCCCACCCCCCTCACATCCCCCCAGGCTTGGGCGCCATTCCCAGAGCAGAGCAGCTGCTCATTGGCCTTTGGGGTACCTTGTCCCTCCACCCCAGGCAACTGGGGGTGGAGCCTAGCCTCTTCCCTCTGCAGCCTTAGTGCCTCAGTCGTATTGTAGCGGGAGACCTTCCCATATCTCCCTCCAGATGCCACCAGCCAAGCTGCTTTCTGCCTGCCCTGAGTCGGGCTTTGCTGGGTGATACCATCAATGGGAGTGAGCGCAGAGCAGCACAATGCCGGCCCTACCAAGCATCTGCCCCTGACTGCACGGTCATGGCATGTCCCCACTGCTGCCAGCAGCTGGGAACGGGCCTCTTCTGGCCAGCCCCTAGCCCATCCCCTCTCCACTGCAGGCTTGTCCCAGAGTAAATGAAGTGCTTTAGAAACAGAAGGATTCAAAGCCCCTGGGGGAGGAAGAGACAGTGGCTGGATGCTGGGTGGGGTTCCTTCCAGCTCTGCAGTGCACCCCTACTTTCCTGCACTCCCATCCCCAGCTTTGCAGTGCACCTCCTGCTCTCCTGCACTCCCACACCCAGCTCTGCAGTGCATCCCAATCCTGAGCCACAGTCCCCCCACCCCTGTCCAGTCCTGGGCTCCTAACACCTCTGCCAAAGGTGCCCAGTCCTGGCCTGCTCCACACCTCGCTCTCCTGGTCCTGCCTTCCCACCTCCAATGCTCAGTCCTGAGCACTATTCCCTATTCTAGTCCTGACCACACACCCACATTCTGCTGTGGCACCCCAACCCCAAGCTCCACGTGCTCTGGCCAAGGGCAGTGTGTCGCTTTCAGAGATGTCACTGAAACCATCCCCCCACTGTGACCTTAGCCCTTCTATTGCCCAGCTTGCTGCTGGGGACTGGAAGCTTCTTGCGCATGCCCTGGGAGGAGCAGGAATGAGGGATCAGGTACGTACAGACCCAGCGGGGGGACGTCCAGCACGTGCAGGGCTTGATTTCTGGGGCTGAGGAGGTCCCGGGTATTTCCGTCTGCACAAAGCTATAACAAGCAGCATTAGTACTGAGCAGGGGTCGCCCTGGGCATGGAGCAGAGCTGGCACTGGGCTGTCTGGGTAGGGAGTGCCCCATGGCAAGGGGGCAGGAGCCCAAGGGGTGGGGGGCTGGGAGAACACACTGTGGGCTGGGTGGTTTCACACAGGGCTCCTGAGCCATGGGGCTATTGTAACAATGAGGAATCCCTGCAATGGTCTAGCTCCATATGGGAAACACGGAGTCCTGATCGCCAACATTCCCCTGATGCAGGGAGCCAGCCACGTGGCTCCAGTGAGCCCTGGTGCAGAGGCCTTGGAGCAGCTCTATGCCTAGGGATCTCATCCTTGAAAGACTATACGTGGTGATCTGTAAAGCAGCTGAACTGGGAGCCTCCCCATTCCCGGCAGGCTGGCTCTCCATGGGGCATGTGCAGGGATGTGAAAGGAAATTGACGGGAACTAGAGTTTGGTCAGCAATGGAAAGCTTGGCTCCTGCCCAGTGTCACAATGTCACTGAGGGCCTGGGGGCAGCACTGCCCAGGGGGCGGGGGTAACTGGGTGGGGCTGTGGCTGGGGACTGCATGTGTCTCCAGCAGGTGCACTGAAAACCTGTGGCATCCCAATAATGTGGGGTGGTCAGGGGGATAGTGGAAGAGCTGGACCCATCTGGGGCCTAACCCACATCTCCACTGAAGTTAGGAATTCACAGGGCTTTGGATCAGGCCCTTGGAGCGGGGTGGGGTCTGTACTTTTATCAGAAGTCCTGGCTCTGCTTTTCTCTCATTAGAACAAACTTGGTAAACTGCCCCTGCCCTAACGTCACAGAGACCCTGCTATGTTTTTGCTGTGAGCCTTGATTGATAAAATAAGGATCCTGCCGGCCCTGGATTTCTTCCCTTCTGCTGGCTGTGAGAGTGGGAAATGAGATTGCTTCCCATGGGAAAACACCAGAAGCCCCCTTCCTCGCCCTCCCTTCCATTATGGCAGGGAATGATGGGCAGTTAACCAGCTGTCTGTCTGAGCTCCCAGCCTTGGACTGTGCTGTCCACGCAGATCTGATTGCAGGAGCAGGACTCTGCACAGAGGCCGGGTTTCACCCGCACAGATCCGATGGCAGGATCAATGTCATAGTTCCTTCCTCCAGGAGACGGGGGAGGAAGTTAATGCAGAAGCAGCCTGCCCACTCTCCTTTTCATAAAGGAACATTCCCGGGGGCCTCTCTGAATGGAAACATTTGTCATGCTTCTTTGGTATTGACATACCCAGGGATCCGTGCCAATTGTTCTGAAGGGAAAGTTGCTAGGCAGCTGGTTGTCCAGGCAGTAGCAGGGATAACAGTATTATTGCAAACCCAAAGAGCTAACCACGCCACAGCCCCATCTGGAGGCATGGCCCAGCCTCAGGTGCTGGCTCTAGGCACAGCAGGTTGCACCCCTCCATTCCTTTGCTTCTTTTCCTTTGTTTCCTCTTTCTGACGTTTAAATTCAAGGCACAAACCTGTCTTGAGGCAGCATCGGCAGGGGGCATTCAGACCCAGGAGAGCCAGGCAGGGGATGGTTCCTATGCACCAGGCTGGCACCTGCACCCACAGATTGGGGTTCAGAGCCTGCTGAGGGCAGCAGCTCCAGGGCCCCACCACAGGCAATGACAGATACTGCTCTAATGAGGGTTATAAAATCATTCCCCCGCCAAAGGCCCAGGCTAGAGGATGGGCAGCCAGCCTGGGGCACACACCAGCCCGGGGCACATGCCAGCCTGCCAGCGGTGGATCTCCCCCACTCCATCTTACCTGGACAAAGCTGACAGTTTGCAGTTGCTCCCTGCCATCCCCTGGGAGCTTGGGATCCTGGAAGACGGTTTCTATCACCTGAAGAGGGGGTGAAACTGCTCAGAGACCTGTGCTTTGCTCACCAGCTCCCTGGAATTTGTGGCCTGGGGGCTTCTTCTGAAGCTGGGATCTGTCCTGCCTTTAAATAGCTGGGGGAGCTCCCCTCAATTTCAGGGTCTGTCATGTCTGTTTATGGAAGGGCGGGATTGGGCCCTTTGGGTGAGCTGAGAGCTCAGGACCACCGCCTGCCACGTGAGCTGCAGCCTCCCCAGGCTGTCTCCCCCACCTCTGGGATGCCATAGCCAATGGATCCCTGGCTGCCAATTGACCCCTGGGACGCTGTGTCCAATGGCTGTTCAGATTTCAATGGGGGTGCAGGGGAAATTTAGTGGTGGCCAGGAGCCCCTTAGGCCCTGGAAGCCCTTGGATTTTTGTGAATGGTAAAATGTAAATGTCAGTCTACTTCAGGAACCTTCGTTGTGGTTATTCACTGCCATTGGATTACACCCAAATTACCCACACCAATCCCCTCGCTTAGGTTGTTAGCAGGGTTTGACCCATCAGAGCTAGAAGCATGAGCCACTACAGCTCAAGCTAAAGGAGCAGCTCCTCCAGTTACAGCTTTAATAGGTTCTTATCCTCATGTGGAGCTGATGCTACGGGGGACCGGGACATGCTGAGCTAGGCGAGAGGCCAGACACTGTGCTAGGAGGTGACAGAGTGTAGATTGAGAAGTGCCCCAACAACCCCAATTGGTCTGGCAATGGAGGCCAGGCATGTCCCAGGGTCCCATTGACACGCATTCACTGGCTCTCCCAGGCGTTGACCCATTTTCCCTTCCCCTCTCTCGGATGATGCATGAGCTGCAGGTGCCTGTCTGGCTCCAGCACCCCCTGCCACCTTCACCTGCTGTGACCCTGTGGGAGTCACAGGCTGGCTGAGTTACCTGGCCACTCTGATCCTCCGGGAGAAGCTGGTGCTGGCTACACCACTGCCTCCATCTGTCTGTCTGCCACGTGACAGGAGATGGGAAGGCAACGGTGCTGAGCGGCTTCCAGGCAGCAGTGGCCAGAGCACTGCAGAGCCAGCACAGTTCCACGCTTGGAAGCGGGGAGCAGAGATGGTGCCTTCCCCATGGCAGAGCCGCCTCCCCACCCCCTGTACTTTCTGCCCCTCTCGCTGGCTTTCTCCCCATATCAGAACTGCTCCCACCTCATTGGAGCAGGGAACCACTGAGGCACCCAGAGGGGGAGAACATCTCTCCCTGCCTTGCTGTGATGCCCAGATCTGCCCTGCCAAACTACCTAAATGGTGCCCCTGGCTGCCCCCTGACACCAGGACACCACACCCAGCACACATATGTATATTCCTGTTTGCCCAGTTCAGTGCCAAGCTCCAGGCAGCCTACAAGGGTTGGAAGGTTCATGACAGTGAGCAGAGTGGGCCATCCCAACCCAGAGAATCCAAAGGATTAAACCAGCCTGGTGAGATGGAGATAGGACCCAGCAATAACCCCTGGGTCACCGGCTACACTCACCTGCTGGATGATGCTGTGGTGCTGCCCAGTGCCCTGAGGCTGCGGCTTGGTGCCAGTGCAATGGGCCTCCCACAGCAGCAGGGACACGCTGTAACCAAGGGGCACCATGGCCAGCAGGGGTCTCACCAGCTCCAAAAACATCTCGTCCTGAAGAGAAAGCCAGGGGAGCAACCCAGGACACAGCGACCCTAGGGGAGCTGTGGCAGATCTCGAACACTGCTCCAAGCCCTGCCCTCGGGCCCCCCCCACCCCCAAACTCCCTAGTGCAGGCAGCCCCACAGCCTCCTTCCCCCATCCCCAGTGCTGGTGCTGGCCCCTGCTGAGGGCTTTGGGGCTGGGGCTGGTCGGGAGAGGTAGAGACCCCATTGAAACGTGCTCAGCCATGTGAATATAAAATCATTTAACAGCTGGGCTGGGACGCTTTCAGCACCCCAAGCCCTTTGTCAGTCGGGCCCTGGAGAGGCAGACTGGGAATGGCACAGCCCCTGAAGGAGGCCTGGGACCACAAAGGGGGCATCTGCTGGGAGCAGGGGAGGGGGATAGGAGACCCCTGTGCAGCGTGAGTAAGAGTGGGAATGCCAGGATGGAGCATCGCTGTGGGGGCAGGAGCAATGGTGAAATGCCCACAGGGACTAGACTCGAGATTAGTCCCAAGGGTAGGGGAACCCCTGCTGCTTGGGCTATTTCCAAGTGCACTGGACCATGCTTCACATTATCCCTGGATCTCACAGTTCCCTCAGAAGCCTAGGCTGATCAGGGGGATCATGACAAGCCCTTTAGCAGCCATTCCTTACCGCTCGTGATTGCGGGGCCAGGATAATCCCAGGGGACATGGCCGAGCTCTGGTGAGACACATGGATCAGTTCTCAGGGCTTGGGGAGTCTAGGACTCAGTCTGGCTCCTGGATCAGCCTTTCGTGCTGCCTGCCCCTGAGTCTAAGGAGAGGAGTGCAGGCCCCAGGCCTTTCCCCTTCCCAGCACAGACATGCAGAACCCACCGTACCTGCCCTGTGTCCAGACTAAAGATGCCATTGAATGTGAAGCAGTCCTCCTGGAAAGACAGCAGCTGGGTTAGCACTTAGCCCTTTCTGCCTCTCATCCAGCCCCAGCACCCAACGGCCCAGAGCTCTCCCATCCCACGGGGACCTCTGGGGTGTATTTCATCCCCCCAGGCCAAGTGCAGGAGGAACCATAGCAGCTGAGCTCCAGGGGTTGGCAGCGTTGTACTGCACCGCAGGAAACAGTTCCACAGCTGTGGCCTTGGCACAATTCCTACCTGCCAGAGGCTGAGCAGGCAGTGAGCTGCTGCCCTTTGCTCCTGTGGGGCTGTGGGTGAGATGGACTCCGTCCGCGGGGAACTAAGTGAGAGGACTATGCAGGAGGGGCTGAGAGCTGTACCAAGCCAGGCCGTGAGACAGTCCTGGAACTCAGCCCTGACCCCCCACCCCAGTGGGTCAGGATTCCCTCAAGTCCCAAAGGCTGATTTGTAAGAGGGCAGGTGTGCCCTGTGGGATGATTCTTGCTGCTTGAGGTGAGGCCTCTGTTGCTTCATCCTGTGCCTGGTTGGAGGGGCAGGCCCAACACTGTCCCTGCATACAGCCATACTCCTCACACAGGCAGCTTCCAGGCCACCACCTGAGCATGGGCATGATGTGAGCAACCCCACCTTCCCGCCTCACTCCAGCTTGGGGTGAGGACCCTGCCCCAGACACCACCCAAACCTACCTGAATGTCCTTGTCTGCCTTATCTATGAAAATCAGCTGGCTGGAGTCTTCATTCACGACCCGGAAACTCTCCTGCTTCCCTGAGCCTGAAACGTCGAGCAAGGGGACAGGTCAGGGCTATTTACACACAGTTCGGGGGGCCAGGGGCACAAACACCAGATCAGGGACATGATCAAGAAATAAACTATGGGAGATTCTGCTCCCTGGGGCCTGATCCGCTCCAGCTGATCTGCAGGGGCCACTTCCCTGGAACCAGCTGTAGTGAGGACTGGGATGTGCCATCCACACAACACCTGCAGACTGGATCTCCTGGGCCTGGCAGCACCACCTGTGGCACCCATGGAAGGCCTAGACAGCAGGGACATGAAGCCACATGACGGATGGGAAGAATGGGCCAGGAAACAGGAGCGAGAGCAGAGCCTGGTGACCTGACCCAACCTGCCATTCCCCAGGCACTGGGACTTTGGCCCACATGCACCCATGGGTCTTTTACCTGCTGAGTCCAGGCTGCCCTCCATTCCCTCCCCAATTCCCCTTCGCAGGGAGCATTGGCCTCCTCCTGGCCCCCCCTGGGGATCCTCAGCAATTTGGGTTTAATCTCAGCCCATCCTCCCCTCGGGTGGTCCTGCAGCCAGGGAAGGGCCGGGGTGAGGAAGGTCACTGAGCCCTGCTGCTGCTGGCCCTGCCCAGCTGGTTCCCTGCAGTGGTGTAGACATGACCTGGCTTTACTGCTGGCTCAGGCACAGAGGGGAGGCCTGAACATTGGTTGCTAAAGGGAGTGAGATCATGGCTGACTGCAGCCTGCTGGGTGTAACCATCCCCGGGTTCCTGTTGCGGTCGGGGACCATCCTCCTGCAGGCCCCTGACAGAGGAACACTCCTGTCAGCAGTTCCCCTTTGCTGTGAACTGACAAAACCACTTCCAAGTGCTGGCATGAGCTTCCTGCCCCTCCCCCTTGGAGCCTGAGCCTAGCCAGCCCTTCACTCGGAGCCCCAGGCTGAGGAGAGGCAGGGTGCAGCCTCCCGGGTACCCTGCTGCCTCTGCTCTCGCCCCACTTTAGTCACCAGTGCTCAGAGAGCAAAGGTGTGTTGTGTCTTCATTCTGCAGTGCCCCCCAGAGCCAGCTCACCCCCTTCTCCCCTGGCCCATCTCCTTCCTCTCCCTGTGCCCCCTTCATCATGCTCCTCTCCAGTTAACTTTGCATCTCCCTCCGGCTGCTCTTCGTGCCTGGCTGCCTTATTGCCATTCTCACCATGGGGCTCTGGCCAGGCCAGCTGGACACAGACCCCAGCTCCTTTCACAGCAGCAACGGATGCGCTTGGCTTTTGGGTCCAGCTCTGCAGAGAGATTTACCTGCCTCTCTCCCATTGATTTCAAGGACAGTTAGGTGCCTAATTGGGCCTACCAGGCTGGGCTGGATTTGAACCAGTCATCAGCTTCCCAGACCACTCCCCACTCCCACACAGGAGCCAATCCCCTGACAAAATTACACAAAGGGCCTGACGAATTGTAGGCACTCATGCCCTAGACCCCCCCTGCTGCTGGCTGCCCAGGGCACCATACCTGCTGCGTGTCGGAGTCCCACTGCTGCTCGCACACATGTCTCCTGCTTGGCCTGGAAGGAAGCACACCAGAGAGAGGTAAGGGCTTCTGCCCCAGGCCCAGCACTTCCAGGAGCAGACTGCTAGGGAACTGAAGGAGAAGCACAAGGGGAAGCCAGTTCCCTGGCTCCTGATGCACCAGCCAGCTCCAGAGAGCACCTGGCTCCCACTCACCACCAGCCCAAGGAGGAGCTGGAAGGAACAGGCCAGATGTCAAAGCTGAACAAAGGGGACAGTCACAGGACAATGTGCAATGATGGAGCCGCCCCTCCCAGACCTCCCCACTCCAGGTCCCTCAGCTAACCCCAGCAGCACTCACCTGCCCAGCGTCCATAGCCGACACTCTACTGCACTCTCCAGCCGGTGAGCTACTTTTCCATGGAAGGGAGATGAAGTTACCATGCATTTTTAATCTGTCTGTCCACCCTATCCTGATGCTCCTCAGGGGAGCAGAAGTAGGAGTAGGCTGTGGGGTGAGGGGTTTGCACCAGTTGAGCACAAGCTGCAGGTGTGGACAGAGCTGGGGAGAGCAGCGCCCCAGCCTCAAGGGCAGAGCTGGGGATGTAGGCACAAGGGCAGTTCCTTCCATGCCTCCCCTGCAGCACTCAGACAGCTGAAGTCATCTGCTTGTATGGCTGCAGCACTGTCAAAAGCAGAGCAATCTTCTCCCACATTGGCCCCCGGAGGAGCCTCAAACCAGCCCTGTGGGGCAACTTCTAGGGCTGAGAGGGGACTTCAGACTTTACCGCTCATTTCAGTGCTTGGCCCCTGCTGTGACAGCCAACAGAGCAGGGCTGCCCAGAGGATTCAGGGGGCCTGGGGCAAAGCAATTTCAGGGGCCCCTTCCATAAGAAAAAGTTCAATACTATAGAATACTATATTCTCGTGGGGGCCACTGAAGGGCCCAGGGCCTGGGGCAAATTGCCCCACTTTCCCCCCCCCACCCCATGTGGCCCTGCAGCAGGAGGCCAGTAACAACAGGTATCTTTCCATTGGCACCCCCAACTCCTTTCACATTCCCCTGGCCCCACAGATTGACTTCTGGTCACTACTGAACTGGGCTGGATTCAAACTGATGGCTTAAATGTGCAAGTCTCTGGAGAAACCTCATCTCCTCCAAACCTTGTTAGTTAATGACCCGCCATTCTTTTTATTTTTACTGTTATTCATTTGCCTCACTAGAGTGTCCTGGGCCCCCAGCCCTGGATCAGTGCTCCAGCATGCTAGACCCTGTACAAACTGTACCAAAGAGATAGTCTTGCCTGGAAGAGTTTACCATCTAAACAAGAGACAGACTATCCTCTAGCAAAGCCCCTCCGCACACCCTGAGCATCAGTTGCATTCCATCAGTTTGTTGCTCCTGGGAAAGCCCCCTGAAACACACACCTCCCTTGTCTGAGTGTTCTGGGGTCTCACAGCAACCATGTGACCTTACTTGAGTGCCCTTCGGTATAACACCAAAAATAAACCACAGATATTTGGCTCTGTAACAGCAGAGCACAGCCCAGAGCAGGGCCCATGGCTACAGATGCTGATGAGCATTAATAAATCAATGATCAGGAAACACTTCATTTTAAAATAATAGATGATCATCCGACATAGAATCATAGGACTGGAAGGGACCTTGAGAGGTCATCTAGCCCAGTCCTCCGCACTCATGGCTGGACTAATTATCTAGACCAGGGATGGGCAAACTACGGCCCGCAGGCCAGATCTGGACCCTCAGGGCTTTGGATCCAGCCTGTGGGATCGCCCCTTGTGGTGCTGTGGCCCCACGCTGCGCTCAGAAGCAGCTGGCGCCAGGTCTCTGTGACCCCCAGGCAGGGGGGCAGAGGGCTCTGTGCATTGCCCTGAGCCCCGCATACACCCCGCACCCCTTGTGCACCCCAACCCCCTGCCCTGAGCTCCCTGCTGCACCCTGCACCTCTGTGCATCCCGACCCCCTGTCCTGAGCCCCCGTTGCACCCTGCAGCCCTCCTCCATCCCAACCCCCTGCCCTGAGCTCCTTGCTGCACCTTGCACTCCTCCTGCACCCCCACCCCCTGCTCTGAGCCCCCTCCCACAGTCCACACCCCTCCTGCACCCCTGCTCTGAGTCCCCTCCTGCACCCCACACCCCTCCTGCACCCCAATCCCCTGCCCTGAGCTTCCTCATGCACCCCGTGCCCCTCCTCTGCCCCAATCCTTGACCTAAGCCCCTTCCTGCACACCACACCCCTACGACACCCCACACTCCCTCCCGCACTGCAACCTCCTGCCCCAGCCCTGCATACAATTTCCGCACCCAGATGTGGCCCTCCACCCAAAAAGTTTGCCCACCCCTGATCTAGACGATTCCTGACAGGTGTTTGTGTAACCTTAGGTTTAGGGTTCTTAAAAATCTCCAATGATGGAGATTCCACAATCTCCCTAGGCAATTTATTCCAGTGCTTAACCACACAGACAGTTAGGAAGTTTTTCCTAATGTCCAACCTAAACCTCCCTTGCTACAATTTAAGCCCATTGCATCGTCTTATCCTCAGAGGTTAAGAAAAACAATTTTTCTTCCTCCTTCTTGTACCTTTTACATAATTGAAAACTGTTATCATGTCAATCTCAGTCAAAGTGCATACATTGTTAATATATAAGGCAACACCGCCTCCCTTTTCTCCCTGCCAATCATTTCTGAGCAAGCTGTACCCTTCTGTACCAATATTCCAGTCACGTGTATTATCCCACCAGGTCTCTATGATGCCAACTATGTCATAGTTGTGTTTATTTACTAGCATTTTGAGTGCTTCCTGCTTATTTCCCTTATTCCACATGCTAGATGGTGTCCTCCTTCTAGATGATATTACAGTATCCTCTCACACTGAGGATACCACTCCATTGGAAGGGAACCCGTTATTAGGAAGAGACAGGTAATAATAGTGGGGGATTCAAGCATTAGAAATATAGATAGTTGGGTTTGTGATGACCAGGAGAACTGCATAGTGCCCAGGAGATGACCAGGAGAAGCCTGCCAGGTGTGAAGATTGTGAACCTCTTGAGACATCAAAATAAACTTGTTTGCAGTGCTGGGGAGAAGCTGGTGGTTGTGGTACATGTAGGTACCAGTGACATAGGGAAAGGTAGGAGAGAGGTCCTGGAGGCTAAATTCAGACTGGTGGGTAAGAGATTAAAGTCCAGGACCTCCACGGCAGCATTCTCTGAAATGCTTCCAGTTCCACACCTAGAGTCAGTTAGACAAGCAGACCTGCAGAGAGGGACTCAATAGGTGGATGAGATAATGGTGTTGGGAGGAGGAATTTAGTTTTATTAGGAACTGGGGAATCTTTTGTGAAAGGAGGAGCCCAGACAGGAAAGATGGGCTCCACCTAAACCAAAATGGAACCAGGTTGCTGGCCTGTTTTTAAATTAAGGGCTGGGGGGAAGCTGACAAGTGAGAAGCAGCACACGGTTCGGACAGAGACATCTCTTACAGGAGGGTTTATTAAAGGGGATACTCTATATCCTAGTAATGAGGAGAGGATAGAAGTAGATAAAGTACAGGAAGAAACTGAAGAGAAATAGTCAAATCAAAAAGAGTCCCAGTCAATTACATCACAGGAAGGCAGACAACTAAATACTGATACATTGTATAAGCACTTGTTTACAAATGCAAGAAGTCTAAATACTGAACTGGGTGAACTTTAGTGCCTGGTATTAAATGAGGATATTGATATAACAGGCATCACAGAAACTTGGTGGAATGATGATAACCAATGGGACACCATAAAATTTACTGGAAAAATAGAGTAGTCATGCTGCTGAGGGAGTGGCACTATATGTGGAAGAAAGCATAAAGTCAAATAAAGTAAAAATCTTAAATGAATCAAACTGTACCACAGCATCTCTATGGGTAGAAATTCCATGCTTCAATAAGAAGAATATAGCAGTAGGGATATACTATCGATCACATGACCAGGATGGTGATAGTAACTGTGAAATGCTCAGGGAGATTAGAGAGGCTACAAAAACAGAATACCCAATGATAATGGGGGATTTCAACTATCCCCATATTGACCTGGTAGATGTCACCTCAGGATGGGAAGCAGAGATAACATTTATAGACACTATTAATGACTGCTTCTTAGAGCAGCTAGTCCTGGATCCCACAAGGGGAGAGAACAGGAGTACTTGTGGCACTTTAGAGACTAACAAATTTATTTCAGCATAAGCTTTCATGTGCTACAGCTTACTTCTTCGGATAAAGTAAGCTGTAGCCCACGAAAGCTTATGCTGAAACAAGGGAAGAGGCAATTCTTGATTTAGTACTACATGGAGCACAGGATCTGGTCCAAGAACTGCTTGGTATTAGAGCGGGGGCTGGCAACCTTTCAGAAGTGCTGTGCCGAGTCTTCATTTATTCACTCTAATATAAGGTTTCACGTGCCAGTAATACATTTTAACATTTTTAGAAGGTCTCTTTTTATAAGTCTATAATATATAACTAAACTTTTGTTGTATGTAAAGTAAAAAAGGTTTCAAAATGTTTAAGAAGCTTCATTTAAAATTAAATTAGAATGCATAGACCCCTGGACTGGTGGCGAGGACCCGGGCAGTGTGAGTGCCGCTGAAAATCAGCTTGCGTGCCGCCTTTGGCACCTGTGCCATAGGTTGCCTACCCCTGTATTAGAGACTATAATGTAATTAAATTTAACATCCTTGTAGGGAGGGAAATACCAAAGAAACCAATGACAGTAACTTTTAACTTCAAAAAGGAGAACTACACAAAAATGAGGAAACTAATTACATGGAAATTAAAAGGATCAGTCACAAGAGTGAAATGCCTTAAAAGCTGCATGGAAATTATTTAAAAACACCATAATAGAGGATCAGACTAAATATATCCCGCAGCCCCCCAAATAAACAGTAAGAGGGCCAAAAAGATCCATCATGGCTAAAGAGCAGAGTAGAAGAGACAGTTAGAGACAAAAAGGCATCCTTTAAAAACTGGATGTCAAATCCTACCAAGAAAAATAGAAAGGAACATAACCGCTGGCGAATCACATGTGAAACTATAATTAGGCAGGCCAACAAAACAAAACAAAACAAAACAAAACAAAACAAAACAAAACAAAAAGAATGTGACAAGCAACTAGCAAAAGACACAAAAACTAACAGCAATTTTTAAAAGTACATCAGAAACAGAAAGTCTGCCAAACAATCAGTGGGGCTGATTAAGGTGCTAAAGGAGCACTCAAAGAAGACATAGCTATGCAAAGAAGCTAAATTAATTCTTTGCTTTGGTCTTCACTGCAGAGGATGTGAGGGAGAGTCCCACACCTGTGCCATTCTTTTTAAATGACAAATCTGAGGAATTGTCCCAGACTGAGGTATCTATAGAGGAGGTTTTGGAATAAATTGATAAATTAAACAATAAGAAGTACTAGGAGCAGATGGTCCCAAGAGGGAATTTAAATATGTAATTGGAGAACTATTACAAGTGGTATGTAGCCTGTTGTTTAAATCAGTCTCTGTACCAGATGATTGGAGGATAGCTAATACCCATAACACCCATTTTTAAAAAAGGCTACAGAGGCAATTACAGGCCGGTAAGCCTAACTTCAGTACCAGCCAAACTGACTGAAGCTCTAATAATGAACAGAATTATACGACACATAGATGAACACCATATATTGGGGAAGAGTCAATACAGCTTTTGTAAAGGGAAATCATACCTCACCAATCTATTACAATTCTTTGAGGGAGTCAACAAACATAGACATAGGTGATCCAGCTGATATTGTGTATTTGGATGTTCAGAAAGCCTTTGTCAAGGTTCCGTACCAAACATTTGTAAGCAAAGTAAGGAGTCATGGGATAAGAGGGAAGGTCGTCTCATGGATCAGTAACTGGTTAAAAGACAGGAAACAAAGGGTAGGAATAAATTGTCAGTTTTCACAATGGAGAGTGATAATTAGTGGGGTTCCCCCAAGGATTTGTACGGGGACCAGTACTGTTCAACATATTCATAAATGATCTGGAAACAGGGGTAAATTGTGAGGTGGCAAAGTTTGAAAATGATGCAAAATTACTCAACGCAGCTGAGTCCAAAGCTGACTGTGAAGAGTTACTAAGGGATCTCACAAAACAGACTGACTGGGTAAAAAAATGGCAGATGAAATTCAATACTAAGTGCAAAGTAATCCACACTAGAAAAAAATAGTCCCAACTGTACATAAAAAACAATGGGGTTTAAACTAGCTGTTATCACTCAAGAAAGAGATCTTGGAGTCATTGTGGCTAGTTCTTGAAACCATCTGCTCAATGTGCAGCGGCAGTCAAAAAAGCTAACAGAATGTTAGAAACCATTAGGAAAGCGATAGATAATAAGACAGAAAATAGCATAATGTCACTGTATAAATCCATGGTACGCTCACACCTTGAATATTGTGTGCAGTTCTGGTCACCCCATCTCAAAACAGATATATTAAATTGGAAAAAGTACAGAGAGGAACAACAAAAATGTTTAGGAGTATAGAGCAGCTTCCATATGGGGAAAGATTAAAAAGACTGGGACACTTCATCTTAGAAAAGAGAAAACTGGGGGGGAGGGGAAGATATAGTAGAGGTCTATAAAATCATGACTGGTAGAGAATGTGAATGAGGAAATGTTATTTACTCCTTCTCATAACACAAGAACCAGGACCCAATGAAATTAATAGAAGCAAGTTTAAAACAAACATAAGGAAATACGTCTTCACAGAGTGCACAGTTAACTGGTGGAACTGGTTGACAGGGGAAGATGTAACGGACAAAAGTATAACTGGGTTAAAAAAACAAGTAGGTAAGTTCCTGGAGGATAGGTCAATCAATGGCTATTAGCCAGGATGGTCAGAGATGCAACCCAATGTTCTGGGTGTCCTTAAAGCTCTGACAGCCGGAAGCTGGGACTCAATGACATAGGATGGATCACTCAATAAATTGCCCTGTTCTGTTGATTCCCCCTGAAGCATGTGACACCGGCCACTGTTGGAAGACAGGCTACTGGGTTAGCTGGGCCATTGGTCTAACCCAGTACTGCCATTCTTATGTTGCTGAAATGTATCCCAATGATTGTGAGGCTTTTAGCAGAGGATGCTGCAGCAATTCAGACACTGGAGCCTGTCAACCCAGTTAGAGCAGTCACTGGTGGTGTTATTACAGCCAGTTTCTAGGGCAGCAGTAAGAGACAAACAACTTCAATCCAGCACTCATTTATTATTAATGCTAGGTTTGGCATGTGACCTTCATGTACAATGGGGCTATGGTAAAAAGGGACTATATAAAACTGGCACCTTCCCACTCCACGGATCTGCTCCCTGGGCATCTCAGGCCCAGTCACTCAAGTCTCACTGCTATTTACCCTCTAAGAGCCACAGCAGCTTTGGGAGAGAGAGCAGAAGTCTATCCTTCTCGTGCATTATCAGCGACACTGTGTCATAAACAGATAGCTAGGGGTTAATGTCTCTTTCACCTGAAGCACCTGACCAGAGGACCAATCAGGAAACCGGATTTTTTCAACTCTGGGTGGAGGGAATTTTGTGTCTGAGTCTTTGTTGTCTGTCTGCCTGCTTTCTCTGAGCTTTGGAGAAGAAGTTCTGTTTTCTAATCTTCTGTTTCTAAGTGTAAGGACAAAGAGATCAGATAGTAAGTTATATGGTTTCTTTTCTTTGGTATTTGCATGAATATAAGTGCTGGAGTGCTTTGATTTGTATTCTTTTTTAATAAGGCTGTTTATTCAATATTCTTTTAAGCAATTGACCCTGTATTGTGTCACCTTAATACAGAGAGACCATTTGTATGTATTTTTCTTTCTTTTTTATATAAAGCTTTATTTTAAGACCTGTTGGAGTTTTTCTTTACTTCAGGGAAATTGAGTCTGTACTCACCAGGGAATTGGTGGGAGGAAGAAATCAGGGGGGAGAATTGTGTGTGTTGGATTTGCTAGCCTGATTTTGCATTCCCTCTGGGTGAAGAGGAAAGTGCCTTTGTTTCCAGGACTGGAAACGGAGAGGGGGAGTCACTCTGTTTGGATTCACAGAGCTTGTGTCTGTGTATCTCTCCAGGAGCACCTGGAGGGGGGGAAAGGAAAAAGGATTATTTCCCTTTGTTGTGAGACTCAAGGGATCTGGGTCTTGGGGTCCCCAGGGAAGGTTTTTCAGGGGGACCAGAGTGCCCTAAAACATTCTAATTTTTTGGGTGGTGGCAGCAAGTACCAGGTCCAAGCTGGTAGCTAAGCTTAGAGGTTTTCATGCTAACCCCCATATTTTGGACACTAAGGTCCAAATCTGGGAATAAGGTTATGACACACTGCCAGCTCCATTCCATTTGCAAACTCTTCCCTCCCAGGGGCACTGTAAGCAGCAGAGGAATGGGGGGCTTTCAGACAGTCAGTGCAGCTGGATTCCATTCCAGAGAGCAGCCATCCACTTTCAGTCTGGACTGCTTTTATTTTAGGTTAATCAATAACAAGGAAGTATAAAGTAAAGTCCCATGAGAGAGCCCCCCACTCCCCGGGTGTGCCCCTGTACTCCTCTACGACACACTGCCCTGAGCTGTATGTGCCAGCCCAGATCCTCCAAGGTTCCAGATGCCTACCTTCATCAATTTCTATGGGAGTTAGGCATCTAAACACTAATGGCTCCCTGTCTCTGTAGACAGCAGAGGCCTTGGAGGCAGTACACAAAAAGAAAGGCATAATAGTCAACGAAATAACCCATGCACTGACAGTTGGAAAAATAATTGCTTGACTTGTAAAGCGAGTCCATTGGGCCAAATTCTGCTCTCATTACTTGAGTGTAAAATGTGGAGTAAGTCAGTGTACCTGAGAGCAGAATCTACTTCCTTTATTATAGCTAACACTAATGCCTTGTCCCCACACAAGTTGTACCACTTTAACTATACTAACATAGTGAATGTGTATAACCCCTGTGACGGGTTGGATCACAGAAACCCTCTAGGGAACAGCCAACTGATGTGCCAAGACTACTTCTGCCCCTGCTTTTCCTGCCAGCCCAGGACCCCAGCACCCTGTCTTGCCGAGCCAGACACACTCGTCTCCTCCAACACAGATCCAGGGTCTGAATTACTTGCCCCAAAGCTGCAGACTTAACTGAAAGCACCTAACAGAAGTGTTCTTGTCTTTAACACTCAGATGCCCAAGACCCAGTGGAGTCTAAACCCAAATAAATCCGTTTTACCCTATATAAAGTTTACACAGGTGAACTCATAAATTGTTCGCCCTCTATAGCACTGATAGAGAGATATGCACAGCTGTTTGCCCTCCCAGGTATTAATACATACTCTGGGTTAATTAATAAGTAAAAAGTGATTTTACTAAATACAGAAAGTAGGATTTAAGTGGTTCCAAGTAGTAACAGACAGAACAAAGTGAATTACCAAGCAAAATAAAATAAAACACGCAAGTCTAGGTCTAATACAGTAAAAAACAGAATACAGATAAGATCTCACCCTCAAGATGTTTCAATACATTTCTTTCACAGACTGGATGCCTTCCTAGTCTGGGCACAATCCTTTCCCCTGGTGCAGCCCTTGTTCCAGTTCAGGTGGGAGCTAGGGGATTCCTCATCATGGTTGCTCCCTTTTCTCTGTTCCACCCACTTATATCTTTTGCATAAGGCGGGAATCCTTTGTCCCTCTGGGTTCCCCCCACCTTCTCAATGGAAAAGCACCAGGTTAAAGATGGATTCCAGTTCAGGTGACATGATCACATGTCACTGTAAGACTTCATTACCCACTTGCCAGCACACACATATACAGGAAGACTTACAGGTAAAACAGAGTCATCTTCAGTCATTTGTCCTGGTTAATGGGAGTCATCAAGATTCCAAACCACCATTAATGGCCCACACTTTGCATAATTACAATAGGTCCTCAGAGTTATATTTCATATTTTTGTTTCAGATACAAGAGTGGTATATTTCTACAAATAGGATGACCAAACTCAGTAGATTATAAGCTTTGTAATGATACCTTACAAGAGACCTTTTGCATGAAGCGCATTCCAGTTACATTATCATATTTTCATAAAATCATATAGAGTGCAATGTTACAACCCCAGCAGTGGAGGCAGTGATCCTAGTATAAAGGTGCTTATGCTGGTCCAGTTTATTCCAGTATGGGTCGGGGAATAAGCTACATCAGTATAAGCACATTTATACCCACTACAACTGTGTCCACTGTTGTAGTGGGTTGTAGAAGCTGTACCAGTATGATTATATTGGTAAAAAAACAAAACAAAACAAAACAAAAAATGCCTTTAAGCAATCTAGTAAATTCTATCTGGACACAATGTGTGTGTAGAGCTGGCCCAAGTGAATAGGGCAGAAGGGAGGACATTCAATCCCTCCTGAAAACACTGGAGGCAGCTGGGAGACAGAGGAATTCAACTAACTTGTGGAGGTTACAAGCTAGAGAGTCTGCTTGAATAAAGAATTCAGTCTCCTCTTTCTGGCTTGCTCACTCTGCTCCAGGATCTGCAATCCAACATGAATGGGGAACCCCATAACATCAGTGGGGCACAGTTACTTTTCTAATCACATCTGCCAGCGGCAGCTCTAGGCACCAATGCTCCAAGCGTGTGCCTGGGGCGGCAAGCCGCGGGGGGCACCCTGCTGGTCCCTGCAAGGGCAGCAGTCAGGCAGCCTTTGGCGGCTTGCCAGCAGGAGGTCCACTGGTTCCGTCGATTTGGCGGCAATTCAGCAGCGGGTACGCTGAAGCTGTGGTACCGGTGGACCTCCTGCAGGCATGCAGCCAAATCCACAGGACTGGGGACCTCCTGCAGGCAAGATGCCGAAGGCTGCGGACTGCCATGCTTGGGGCGGCAAAAAAGCTAGAGCCACCTCTGACACCTGTACTTTAAAGCGATGCCAAAAACCTATCTGGTACCTCAGATGTCTGCAACCATCCAGCATATGATCCCCACAGAGCGGGGAGGGGGGCCAGTGCTCAGGGGTTCCCTCCTGAAGGAACGACCTGAACTTGATGTCTCTGTCAATTTAATCCTGGGGAGCTGGCTAGAGATCTGCTCTTCCTAGCCCACTAGGCTGGGTGGCAGCCCCAGGACAGCCTGCTCCCTCAGGCAGCAGTGCTTTAGTGCAACTTGGTCATCAAGATCATATGCATTTGCAAGCAGTGATGTCCTTCAGCCCCTGTCCTGCCTTGTGAAGGACAGAGCCTTTGCTGTGAAAGGCTAGCTACTGGCTTAGCCAGACCGTGCTTTACGTCTGGCAAAGCAAATGATCCCAGCCAAGCAGCTCAGTACAAGAAGTACAGTGACAGGAATTATCACAATGGCCTTGTTGCACTGCAGCACTGAAGCAGGCACATTCTTCACCAGCATGCCCTGGTAGTGAGATGGGGACTCACACGCATAGTTCTGAGGCCAGTCGGGCATCAAGGACTCCATGCTCGCCAAGGCCTGGATCTCACTGGCACCTGCACATGAACAGTTGTAGGGATTCCGACCTGCCCTTAGGCTCTGCAGGTGTCTCAGAGATTGCAGCTCATCCCTTGGGAGGTGCGAGATCAGGTTTCCATCTAGACTGAGGACTTCTAAAGCAGGATAGTTCTTGGCTGAGGGGACAGCATGCAGCCTGTTGTTGGACAGGTGAAGTTTCTTCAGGAAGGGGAGTGCAAGATCTAGAGCATGAAGGTTATTGGAACTCACATCTAATACTTCAACATTGGGGGGCAGAGGCAGGGTGATATGATCTAAGCCTGTGTTGGACAAGTTGAGGATATGGAGGGATGGCTGCCACTGACATGAGGAGGAGGGGATAGCCAGTAGGTCATTCTGACTCAGGTCTAAGTGGACGAGCTTCTTCAGATGGTGCAGCATTTCACACATGGTGTGGAAGGAGCTCAGATTGTTGCGATGGAGTTTTAATACTTGGAGTTGTGGAAAAGCCCCCTGGCAAAATGAAGGCCTCATGCTCTGGTCCTGCAGGTGGTTTTCTGACACATCCAGATAGCGTAAGTTTCTGAAAACCTTGCCAATGCTGCATGGAATGTAGGTGACCTGAGACTGTGTCACAGTCAGATTCTGCAGGGTCTCCAGCCACCTACTCAGGTGGGTGAAGTCTTTGTCTCTGTTAGCCAGGGAGGCGGAGGTCACGTTATGAAAGCGTAATGAGGAGACAGGTAGAATCAACCTGTCCATCTGGAACCAGCTGGCATTTCCAAGGAAAGTGCAGCTTTCAAACTCGATATCTGTAATACGCATGTAGTAAGTGAGCTTCATGACGGCTGCCAAGAGAACCTCTGGCACAAGGAGATCTCCAAAGACAATCTTGGTCACCTGCAGCGTCTGTAGAATGTCAAGCACTGGTTGCTGTACTGTGTTTGATGCAAAACCTACATATTTCTCCAAGTTTCCTCCTCGAAGCTCAAAGACAAAGGCAGGTAAGCATTGAAAGAGGGTTCCCCCATTTTCCAGATCCAAAAGGGAGCAGGTGCAGGGACCTTGGGACTTATTGAAGGAGCAGTCACCCACTACCTCAGAGAGTTTCAGTCCTGTGAGCAGGATAACCACAAACAGCTGAGTGATGTGCATGATGAATAGCCTAGAAAACAGAAGAGCAAGAGTAAAGCCCAGGCCTTTGCTGTTACAGAGCATGAAGCCAATGGGAGGAAAGGGGTGGTCCCCATAGCCTTTGCTCCATGCAATACAAGCACCAGAACAAGGCTAGGATCATTCACAGCACATTGCTCCTCAGTCCAGTATTGGGCACCAATAGAAGTGCACGTGAGCATTCCCCCTGCACAGCAACCTCTGGGAGAGAATGAGGGTGGAAGAGAGCTAGATGAAAGCGAGTCCAGGCTTCGGTGAGAGCTACTGCCTTGGACTCAGGGATTGATCTGCTGCTTGCTGGTGCTGCTGGAAAGCCTCAATGCTGAGTAGGTTTTAGTCAGCTCCTTCTACCAGTAATGGAGTGCTTATTCAGTGAGTGCTGTTAGCTCAAGCCATCTCCAAGGCACTGGGATGAAGGTAGGTGGCCTCTATTACTAGTCATGCAACCTGTCAGTGATGTGACACCACATGAAACCCTGGTCCCATTCAAATCCAGGGCAAATCATCCATTGGCTACAATGGAGCTTACAACATCAGTCTCACTTGGAAGCCAACAGAGCTAAGCTGAGGATCTGGCCCCCCGAGTTTTAGGAGATGTCACAGCCAAGCCCAGAGATGGGTCAGAGCCACAAAGTTCAGGCCTGGATCCAACTTCAGATTTGCCCAAAGGCAGAAGCTACTCAGCAAAATGGTGTTTCTAGTTACATTGTATCTTCATGAGGATTCTTGCCTAGATCTGGTTTAAGGGCCAGCAGTGATTCCTCATTCCCCCCCCCCGCCCCAGTGAACGTGTAGCAGCCAGTGGAGGAGAGTCGGTATTTCACCTCAGACAAAGGCTGTTTCTCTTCACAGGCAGAGCTGTTCCTCACTCTGCCAGCAGCCCCATTTGGATGGGAATCTGCTCATCTCCCACCCCTCAACGATCCCCCCCAGCGAAGAAAGCTGCTTTGTCCCACCCAGTCATGAAGGACTTCTCAGCGCTCAACTGCCAGATTGAATCCTATGCATCGGAGGAGGCTGCGACATCCTAGGCTGGGGAATCTCCTCCTATGAAGTGCCCCGGCAAACCCAAGGGCACAGCAGGGGGAGATGTTAGAAATGGCAAATCACACAAGAGAAAGTATGGTCTAGTGGTCAGAGCACAGGACTGGGGGTCAGTGACTCCCTTCTTTTATTCAAAGCTCTGACGGTGACTCAATGTGCAACCTTGAGAAGGTTAGTTCACGTCTCAATACCTGTTTCCCTATCTCAAACTGGAGTTCTAACAACTACCAACCTCATGGGGAGTGGTGAGGGATCATTCGCTATAAACTGTGGGGTTTGGTTATTCTATGTGACTGAGTGACCCTGATCAGGACTGTTGATGGGCAGTCCAAAAAGTGCCAGCAGTTAAAGGGTTAAAGCTGGTAAAGAATGCTTTGTTTGTTTTGCAGAGGTGCATTTCTGGGTGCCCCTGCATGACTGGGGAAGTGATCACATTTCATCAGCATTATAGACTCACCTGCAATATTTTCCTGCCAAGGAAGCAGCTCGATTCCTTTAGCTTTCAGGGCGTCCTTAAGATGTCAGTGGTTTTCTCTTGTGAGCAGCTTGGGACCCTCCTTCACTCAAAACCCTTCACTAACCGCTACTCACTGTCAGACAGAGTTTCCCAGTTGCTTCTTCTTTTTGCACAAATCTATTCTGTTTCCTGAAACAGAACTGCAGCTGGGAAATACTAATGGGTGTAAGGCATTTCATAATCCTACCCAAATCCTCCACGCCCAGAATGCTGTCTGGATCAGCAGTAGGTCTGCCCAAGCCACGGAAAGGGGGAGAACTGGGTTTCCTGTGCTCCAGTTGCCCAGAAAGCTAAGGAAATCCTGCTTTGGTTTCTTTATAGCATGCTGCTCCTCTGAAAAGTACCTCTGTCCAAACGGCATTGCACGCTTCTAGGTTTGTCTGACTCCAGATCCAGTCTGCTCCAGTTGCATGTAAATAGGTAGTTTTTCTAAGTGCTAGCCCTGCAAACTCTACCAAGGGGAACAAGGAGACAAGTGGGGCTCATATATGCATCATTGCCAACTAACCATGAGCCATCTGCGGTGAATTATAGGGGCCACCAAAACTGCACCTTGACTTAAATTACCTCGACTGGGTCAGGGTTTCCTGGTGATGATGTACCCAAGAGCATAGGCGCTGACTCCCTGGGTGCTCCAGGGCTGGAGCACCATGGGGAAAAATTAATGGATGCTTTGCACCCACCGGCAGCCAAGTTCCGCCCCCCGCCTCCTTCTCCCTTCCCCCCACGAGCGCACTGTATCCCTGCTCCTCCCCTCCCCTCCCAACGCTTCTGCCCCCTAAGCCATTAATCACACTGTTAGCAGAGTTTAAACTAGGGCTGTCAAGTGATTAAAAAAATTTATCGTAATAGCACGATTAAAAAAATTAATCATCATTAATCGCACCATTAATTATAGAATACCATTCATTCAAATATTTTTGGATGTCTTCTACATTTTCAAATATATTGATTTCAATTACAACACAGAATACAAAGTGTACAGTGCTCACTTTATATTTACTTTTGATTACAAGTATTTACACTGTTAAAAATCCCAAAAGAAACAGTATTTTTCAATTTACCTAATACAAGTACTGTAATGCAATCTCTTTATCATGAAAGTTGAACTTACAAATGTAGAATTATGTAAAAAAAACCAACTGCATTCAAAAATAAAACCATGTAAAATTTTAGAACCTGCAAGTCCACTCAGTCCTACTTCTTGTTCAGCCAATCACTCAGACAAACAAGTTTGTTTAGATTTGCAGGAGATAATCCTGCCCACTTCTTGTTTACAATGTCACCGGAAACTGAGAATAGGTGTTCTCATGGCACTATTGTAGCCAGCATCACAAGATATTTACAAGCCAGATGCACTAAAGATTCATATGTCCCTTGATGCTTCAACCACCATTCCAGAGGACATTTGTCCATGCTGATGACAGGTTCTGCTTGATAACAATCCAAACCAGTGCGGAACGATGTATTTTCATTATATGAGTCAGATGCCACCAGCAGAAGGTTGATTTTTTTTTTTTGGGTGGTTTGGGTTCTGTAGTTTCCGCATTGGAGTGTTGCTCTTTTAAGACTTTTGAAAGCATGCTCCACACCTCGTCCCTCTCAGCTTTTGGAAGGCACTTCAGATTCTTAAACCTTGGGTCCAGTGCTGTAGCTATCCTTAGAAATCTCACATTGATACCTTCTTGGACTCAGAAGCGATACAACATATTCAGCAGGGGTAGCCTCTCTCTGCCATAAGTGAAGATACAAATCCCTGACTGATGTAATTGAAAGACTCACGTATGATGAGAACATTTACTGGCAAATGCTAGAAATAACATGAAATAGCCATAGCACCATAAACATAGAGCAAACAGCTAGTGCCCTTCCCTAATGATCACCAGTGGTGAGGGCGAATTTACTTGAGAAAAGAGTTTAAAGGCATGAATCAAATCCCTCAGTGATAGAGTCCCATAGTCACTATTTGGACTAGAAACTCTTGGGAGGAGTGACACAAATAACACCAGGCTAGCAGGCAGCACCATAGACTGTGCGGTTCACCAAAGGAGCCCAGGAAAAAAAGCAGAAAGTGGAGTGCAGCACACAATTCCCTAACGTGTTCTCTGGTGAAGCCTCCTGATCTACATCCCCAGGGCTCCCTTGACCAACACAGTCAGGGCCCACCATGTCCAGGGGTCCTGTCCCCTGGCAGCCCCTTTTGTGTTTCAAGGGAAACACAGAGCAAAGGGTAATTTAAAGGGCCTCTCCTGCCCATCCAGGCAGTTTATCCACAGTAAAAATCCTCCATCTAGCTCACAGGTCAGATCTTTAGCATGAGTATTCCTAGAGAGAATGTGTCTGACCAGTTGCTTCTTAGTGGCTCTTTAGTGAACAGGAGAGGTGGGGATGTTTGGCACCAGGTACAGGATGTCTCTTGAAATATCCTTTTTCCCAACTGATACACCCCAGGACATACCCAATGCCCCCAACCAGCCGGAGTCCCCCCTCACTGTTACCCAACCCCAACACTAACACACCTGGGACCCCCAACTCCCAGGAGACTCATCACTGACAGGCAGGACTCCAAAACATCCTGGGGCCCCCCCTCACTGACATTTGGGGTCCCCCAATTTCTGGAGACCCCCAGGGAACCCCGCTCACTGAAACATGCAAGCCCCCCAGTCCCTGGGACCCCCTGGGTACCCCTCTGACTGACATGCCAGGAACCCCCAGCCTCCCAGTTACCTCCTCACTGATTCCTTCCATCCCGCCGACCCCGCCCCCAGCACCCGCGCCCCAATCTCCACCGAGCCCGGGACGCCAGGCCTGCTGCGGACGCTCAGACCGCGGCCTCCCGTAGACGCAGCGCCGTGGCGGCTCGGGCCCGGCTCCCGGAAGCGCGCGGTCCCTGGCCGCCATCTTCCCCGCTGGAGCCGGCGGCGGCTTCCACCCGCCGCCTCGGCCGCGATCGGGATGTGGAGCCGGAGGAGCTGCCGGTACCGGCCCGATGCCAGCGGCCTGGAGGAGCTGCGGGCCCGCCGGCGGGAGCAGGAGTCAGGTCCGGGCCCGGCAGTTCGGTGGCCTGGGGAACCGGGCTGGGCCCTGCAGGAGCCAATCGGGGGGGGGCTGTTCTCGGGGTCCGGGCAGCTGGTTCGGTTCGGGGCAGTTGGCTCTGGATCCTTGTGTCTGGGGGGTCTTGGGAGGGGGATCTGGGCTGAGAGGAGTTGCTCCAATTCTGGGAAGGGGGTTCAGACCCCTGAGGACTCAGCTCACTGCCAGGGACTGAGACACAGAGACGCTCTTGGGTCTCAAGAACGAGGAGTATTTGTGGCACCTTAGAGACTAACACATTTATTTGAGCAAGTCTCTAAGGTGCCACAAGTACTCCTCGTTCTTTTTGCTGATACAGACTAACAGGCTACTACTCTGAAACCTGTCACTCTTGGGTCTAATGCTCTGATCCACAAGCTTAGGTCTGGAACAAGGGTCTTGGTCCCTGCAAAGGGGCCAAATCTGCTGTGATCTGAGACATCTCCTGGGAAGTGGGGATGGGATGGGCCTTTGGGGAAGAGGTGTCCATTTAGGTAAGATCTAGTCTATTTGTTTCAATAATTGGGTCTGGGGAGGGGTCTTGTCCTCTTACTCCTCTCCCTCATTTCCCCTCACCCCTTAGGAATCACAGGTGGTTTGTTACTGGATTCTCATTCTAGACCATCTTGATATTGCAGCTGGTGGAGTCGTTGACTCTCCTTGGCTTGTTCTGGTAATAGTGCAACAAAGCCTGTTTTCATGCTAGGTTTTGATTTGTCCATGGAATGGAAGCTGTCATGGCTCCACTTCCTACATTATCACACGACTCCCTCTGTCCCTGTCTCTGGTGGGGGCAGCAGCTCCTTCTCTTCACAGTCCCAAAAGATTCAGTTCTTGGCCTTCTCCTGCTTTCTTGTCTACCTTCTTTAACTCAACTTTGACACTGATGATACTCAGCTATATTTCCTCATAGACCTTTGTTGAATTCTCTCATGCCTTGACCAGGTAAACTGGTGGCTTCATCTCAGCATCTTTCACCTGGATGTCTCAAAGTCAGAAGATGCCTCCGCTGCATTTTCAAACACACCTCCATCTCCTCTGTTTTCCTTTTTGGTTCATATCTTCCCCAAACTATTTTTTCCACTTATGCCTAGTGGCCTTTTACTACCCCTATAACACTCTCCATGTATTTCACTGCCTCAGCTCCACCTCTGCTTCAACTCGTCATCCAGGTCATCATCACCTCTTGCTTTCACTTGCAGCTCCCAAGTCTATGGCCAATGTAAGACCTACCTCTCCAAACTCCATTGTGCGCAGATTATTTATTAGTAATAAATCTGTGTAAAATCACCTATGCCATTGTCTAGATGTTTTTCCCATAAATTCCCATAATTTATGGGAAAAAACATCTAGACACTGGCATAGGTGATTTTACAGTCACAGAAGGAGACAAACAGCAGCTTCTCCTCACCCCAAAAAAGAGCAGTGTTTTGGGTGGGGTGAAAACTTGTCTTGAGCTGGAAAGCCGTGTTGTTGTCAGTAATCAGAGGTTGGTTTGTTTGCAGCTCTGAGGAAGGCCCGCAGGCAGCAGCAGTTGGTCAGTAAGAGACTTCTGCGAGAAGACAGCCTGGTGAATGGAGATGGGCAGGCTGGAGTGGAGATAGGATCAGAACCTCTCTCAGAGCAGGAGGTGAAGGGTTTATACCATTTGTCCCTGGTTCTAGGTATTCTCTGCGATGTCTTTCACTGGCCCTAGCCTTTGTTAATAATAACGATGATACGAAGTTTATATAGCAGGTTGGATTCCAAAGTGTCTTACAAACTGCTAGATAAGCTTTAGTTGTAGCACCTAGGTGCCAGGGTTAATATCAGTACCCTTTGGAAAAGTGCCATGGCATCTTGAATGACCACAAGTGATCATGCCTTTAGGCTTATGATTTTTACCCTGGAGCTGTGCTTGACATCCACTCAGCTGTTTGTTTTCCACCAGATTTTGCAGCTGCTGAGGGATGTCCAGAGGGGAACAGAGGAGAGGAAGAAATTGTTGAGTCGCCTTCGACAGGGACTGCAGCACAAAGAGACACAGCAGAAATTTGTCAGGTTAGCCAGTCTGTGCTTCCATGCTATGCCCAGCCCCAGGCATGGCTAATCTGTGCTCATAAAGGCTCCAACTAGCAATGGGCTTCTCTGGTAGTGGCCATTGGAAAGACATGGCTGTGGATCCACTTAGGGTTTGTCTCCACTTACATTTTATAGTGCTGCAACTTGCTGGCTCAGGGGGGTGAAATATCACCCCCCTGAGCGCAGGAAGTCTGAGCGCTTTAAAGCGCTAGTGTAGACAGGCTCTGAGCGCTGGGAGCTAATCCCCTCATGGAGGTGGATTACCAGGAGTGCTAGGAGAGCGCGTGACCACACTCGCACTTCAAAATGCTGCCCAGGGAGCGTTCCCACAGCACTACTTTGAAGTTTCCATTGTAGACATACCTTAGATGGAGATGGGCCCACGTATCCTCTGTAGCAGGGATAGGTGTGGCTATTTCTGTGAAGTGGGAAATTTTGCTGTGGTTGGGAGTGTGGCTCACATATCTGCATTAGAAAATGTCTCCATCCCTTTCTTTTCTTTGACCAGTTCCTTTTCCCACTGAGAGAAAAGCTCGTGTTATGTGGGACAGCACCCTAGATAGCCTGGCCTGTATGCCTTTGTGCTCTGCTGGGTTGCAGATGAGACTGAGCTGGGAGAGTCCCTTTGGAACAGAGGGGGCTTTGGGGGAAAGCTGGAAGTAGCCACTCTAGACTGACAAAAGGAGGCTGAGAGCTTGCAGGACTTGACTCTACCTGATTTTGATCAGGGAAATATATTGCAAAGGATTCCTACAAGGCTCTTCACTGTGCTTGAGAGAGCTGTGTGCTGTACTCTCCTGTCTGCGTGGTTTGCTTGAGACTTCATTCTGCTCATGTTCTTATAGGCAGAGCTGTCTGGCTTTGCAGTTTCCTTCTGGCTGGTCAGGGACAGCTTTGTTAGGCTCTCTGCCATGCCACATAGTGGTGGCAAAGTGACTTCAGAAGGCAGCAAATTTGGCTCCTCAAAGACAGGAAACGGGGGGTGGGGAGGAAAAAGAGAAAATATTGTAAAAGAAATGGGACAAAGTCAATATCCAAACACTGGGCCAAATTCAGCCCTGTGTAATTCCAGTGAAGTCAGAGCTGCGAGAGCAGGAATTAACCTGGCCCTTTCAAGTGGTCTGAGGAATGGTAGGCCAGCCCATGAACTGGGCAGGTTTTTAGTGCCTGGTCCCTGAGATACAACTTGCCCTCCCGACCCCTGGAACATCAGGGTGGGAGGAGTGTATGTGTTTCTTTCTGCCTCCCCCCCCACCCCCTCCGCGCTGCCCCAAAACATAATGTCCTGATTTGCTTTTACAGGTTGGAGGGCAGCATGCGGGTCCTAATCGGGCTTTTCACCAGCAGCTTGGCCAATGTACAGATGGAGGCAGCTCGCTGTCTGCACGAACTCTCACACTCCAGTGACCCTGCTGTGGCTGAGGCGTGTTTGCCAGCAACCTCCTATCTCCTGACTTATCTCTCAGGACACAGTGTAGAATTCACAGTAAGATGTGGGCCTGTGTTTCTCCATTGTTCTTGCATCTGCTGGGCTTTCATTAGTGGTTGGACTTCTGAGATTGAGTGGGCAAAATGTAGCCCATTGGCCAGATGCAGCCCACAAAGGTCTCCAATAGAGCCCTGCAGTTGCCCTCCTCTTCAGGACAGAGCTCCATCTTGTGGAGACTACAGGTGCGCTTCAACGCTACAGTCAATGGCCTGGCTTCCTGGTTGAAGGTAGAACAGTGGCCCTGTAGGCTCTGTGGGATGTATCTCTACAATGGATAAAAGAGAACTGCTTGACACAATGTATTTAGGCTTTCAAAAGGTTTTTGACAAAGCCCTTCATAAGAGGCTACTAAAGAAGCTAAATAATCAGGGGTAAAAGGCAAAGTATTGCCTTGGATCAAAAATGGGCTAAATTACAGGAAATGAAGAGTAGGAATAAATGGTCAGTTTTCATGATGGCGAAGGTTGACAGCCAAGTGCCTCATGGTTGCATGTTAGGTCTGATGTGGTTTAATATATTTATTAATGCACTGGAAAGGGAGGTGAACAGTGATGTTGCAAAATTTGCAGGTGACACAAAGCTATTGAGGTTAGTCAAGTCCCAATAAGACTGTGCGGGACATAACCAAGCTAGGTGATTGGCAACACAAGGCAGGCGAAGAGCAGTGTGGATAAAGGCAAAGTAATGCACATTGGAGGGGGAAATGTATACTCCTCACACATCTTACAGGGGTCTAAATTAACTATCAGCTCAGCAAAAGGACAGACAGTGCAACGAAGACAGTTAGTGAATGTGTAGCTGCAGAGCAAAAAGCAAGCAGGATGTTACAATGTAGAAGGAGTGGGATAGAGAATAATCCAGAAAATAATCAAATGTTGTTATAGAAATGGATGGTACAGCCTTAGCTGGAGACTGTATGCAGAACTGGCCCCCCATTTCGGAAAGTATGTAGCAGAATAAGGGGGGCTCAGAGAAGGGCAATGAGAATGCTTATGTGCTAGAAAAACTCTCCTGTGAAGAGAGATTGGAATGACTAGGATTGTTACTTTAGAGAAGAGACAAATAAGAGGGAACAAGATAAAAATCTATAAAAGAAT
This sequence comes from Gopherus evgoodei, assembly GCF_007399415.2. Lineage (NCBI taxonomy): Eukaryota > Metazoa > Chordata > Testudines > Testudinidae > Gopherus > Gopherus evgoodei. The sequence goes on from NC_044329.1 coordinate 37,871,398, forward strand.
GAATGGTTTAAAGAAGAGAGATTGGGGACTTCTGTTCTCCCTGTCTCATAACACAAGAACAAGGGGACACTTAATGAAACCGAATTAAAGGTGGCAAATTCCAAACTGAGAAAGGAAATACTTCTTCACTCAGTGTGTGATCAGACTGCAACTCACTGCCATGGGATTTCATTGTGGCCAGGAAACCAATAAAATTCAAAGACGGTTTGGACAGTCATATAGCTAACAAGAATATCCGAAGTTAATGGAAACAAAGTCTTGGAAGGGATAAAAAACCCACTAGTTCTTCAGGGTTTAAGTCAGTCTCTAGCTATTGTGGGTTGAAGTGAGACCTTCATATGGGACAGATTATCCCCCATCTACCTCTCTATTTGCCCCTTCCTCTGAATCAAGTCTGAAGCATCTGGCACTGGGTACTGTCAGTGATAGGAGGCTGGATTAAATGGACCTTGAGTCTGACTCATCTGGCAGTCCCTGTGTTCCTGTATTGCAGAGGAGGGTAGCTACACCTTGCTCCAGCAAGTATGTCCTTTGGGTTCTTGTTGCTGGTATGACCCTCAGATGGACTACATTTGTGTGCCTGTGTCTAGCTAGCCAGGAGCCTCCTGCACAAGCAGGGAAAGCTGTGCTAGGTAAAGCGACTTGGTTAGCATTAGATCCTCTGGCTCTGCTAGTCCTGGAGATCACATCTCTCTTGCTGTTAGTGCAGCATCCATGCATCTCAAGCTGCTATTTGTTGTTCTCTAGTGGCAGTATCTCGCTAATGCCAGTAGTGGACACTCTCATCTGTTTGGATTGGCTGGGCACTTGTGGCACATAGGGAACGTAACTGTGGTCCCCTATGTCTGTGTTTAGGAACTGTGTTTGTACACGCTGGGGAACTTGGCAGTGGAGAGTGATGCAGTGAGGAAGCAGCTTTTACCTCAAGGCATTATTCCAGCCCTGGCATCCTGTATCCAGGTGAGTGACCCAGCTAGCCTATCTCCGGCTCTTCCTACAAGCCTTGCCAAGCAGGAGGGGGTATTTCCTTGCATTCTTGAACTAATGGCTTAGTGTAGTCACTAAGAGCTTGTATGAATGGCACAGCATCACTTCCTGTCACAGGGCAGGCCGTGTGCAGAGGGCTCTCTGCAGAGAGCTGAGCCCAGTTGCGGGTGCAGCTGGGCATATGCTGTGTGCACTGCTGTATACAGTTTTAATTTCCTGGGATAACATTCTGATGGTGGCTGACATGGTTTTTGTGCTCTTCCCTGGCTAGATCGCTCTGTCTCTTAATCACAAGCAATCACAGGCAAGTCTGCCTTGTGAGCTTTCTGGGGGTCCTGGAGACTCAGAGGAATGGCTTGGCCATCACATGTACATATTTCAAACTAACTCCCGCTGCATGGAGCCGCGGTGAGACCAAGTTCAGCCTCTCTGCTTTACGTTGAGTTATTTTGTAAGCACTGTCCTTCCCTCTTTCACCGCTGACTCCTGCTGGGTTTGTTTTAAAAAACCAACGAGGACTCCTCGTTGTTTTTGTGGATAGACTAACAAGGCTACCCCTCTGATACTTGGGTTTGTTCTAGTGGCTCAGCCTTGTGCTCTTTGATTTCAGTCCCCTCACGTGGCAGTGCAGGAAGGCCTGGGCTACGTCCTGTCGCAGCTCCTGCAGGCCAGGGAAGCTCCCACCAAGATCATACCGTAAGCATCAGCCTCTCACCTTCTGTCTGGACAGGGCACGTGGCTGAGCACAGCATTTGCATGCCAGGGTCAGTTAGCATCCTCCTGGCACGTGTTATCTCTGTGACATTATATGTCGGAGCAGAACCCTGGCAAGGACACTGAGGTTTTGTACAGATTAGTGCACTTTTCCCTGACCCCTCAGCTTAATCAGCTTTCAGTAGCCATAAGAGGCTGCATGAAACCGAGGGGGCCAACAGAGAAATACTCTGGACACTTATTGATCTTAGTACTGCTGAAAGGAGGTGGCTTGACATTCCTGGAGACTGAGGCCATCTACCCCCATGTATTCTAGCATGGGCAGCATCAGTGCAAGCCACCTTCACAACAACCTACTGAGGTTCCTCTGCCTTGCCTGGGAAGGACTGTGTCTAGGAATGAGGCGAGTTGAGGCTCCGAGGCCTCTCTGCAGAGCCTGCTAATGAGGAGGTTAATTAGTGCCAGCTGTGAGGTCGTCGATGCTGGATGCTTGACCCCCCACAGGAACTGGACCGACTCCTTTCATGTTATTAGAGTTCTGGCCTCATTGACAAACAGGAATATCCTGGTACATATTTACCAACAGATCTCACATCTCCCCTTACCTGATGGAACTTGCCCAGTTCTCTGAGCATTGCTTTGGTGGGCATGTTTTCTGGGTCTGTCCTCCCATATGGAGCTTTGGAAGTGCACTGAGGGTGTTAAACCCAAACAGCTCTGGGGAGAGCGGTACAGTCACCCTCACCAGACAGCCCGGGCTTTTGCCCCACATATGGCAGTGTTGCTTGTACTCTTGCTCAATCCCTCCTTAAAATCCATATTTCTCTTAACTCTCCTTTCTGGCCCCAGCTTAGTCCTGGACTCGGTTCTCCCCCAGCACATGCTTCGATTGGTTAGCTCCAACCCGGAGCTGGGAATGGGAGTCGCTGTGGAGTTTGCTTGGTGTCTTCATTACATTGTGTGTAGGTAAATGCATTTAGTAATTACTGTCTAGCTCCCCAAAGCTGCCTGGGGCTTTCCAGACCCATGGAAGAAGGCAGTATCCCGACACCTGGTGTCTAGGAACAGAAAGAGCTGCTTCTTAGTATCCTTAGCCAGTTGCTTTAGCTCAGACGCTACCTCACTCTGTGTAACCCTCTCTCAGTCCCTTGGGGAGACCTTGGAAGGAGAGCTAAGTGTTATTGGGGGTTGTCCCTTGTGTGTGCATGGCTCTATCCACAGTAGTTGGGACCCATCAGTTCTCAGCCCATTACTGGCCTCAGTTTGTGGGATTGCTGAGGACAGGTTGGCAGTGACCCTGGCGGGGGGTTCACCCAGTGTGGGGTGTGGGTCACCTGCCAGCTTTCTCTTAGTATATCTCACTTAATCATTTCCCTGCCATTGTGGGGGCCTTGGGCACTGGTGCACCTTAGTCCCTTCTGTTCTCTGCCAGTGGCACATAATAGTGAAGTCTCCTGGGGGCTAATTTTGGCTGCTGGGTTTAGTGTGTGGGTGCCGGTGGTGGCCTGTGGTATTCAGGAGTCAGACTAGACAGTCTGGTGTTCCCTGCTGGCCTTGTACTCTACGGCACACCCAGTCCCGTGTTTTTGACATTGAACTACAGACTGTTCCTATTCCAGTGATTCTGCAGCTCTATGAGCTTCCTGGCCTCCACCTGTCTGCCCTCATGGCCCAGGCCCACCAGGTGCATGTAATCTTGAAGCTGTTGCTTTTGTAATCTGTTGCCTGCGATTAGCTTGAGTTGAGGCTCTTGCCCTGTCCTCCTCCTGACCTTCCTGGCTGCAATCGGCGATCTTGGGTTGCACTGTCACATGATAGCTTGCCACACTTGGCGAATTCCGTCTTGCAAAGGGAAGCGCGTTGTGAGGCATGGATACCCCCAGCCAGCTTGCCACACTTAGCGAATTCCGTCTTGCAAAGGGAAGCGCGTTGTGAGGCATGGATACCCCCAGACAGCTATAACCCTCTGTTTCCACATGCTTTTCCCTTTCTGAAATGTTCCCCTTTTACGCTGAAATGTTCCAGAGTTAGCTGCTGCCCTCAGGGGACCTGCTCTATAGAAGCAGAGCAAAACTCCTTCTGTCAATGTCACCTTGAGAGAGAGTGAAACAATGCTACCCCCAATCTTTTAGCTGAGGCTCCAGCCAAAGCAACTGGTGCATGAACATGAGCAGGGTGAGGGGTGCTGGCTGGTTTTGGGTTTGCTCCTTGAATTCACTGTTCCTGTAACGTTCCTTTCCCTTCACAGCCATGTCAACAACTCGCTGTTAATCTCCCAGGGGATGGTGTCAACCCTGGTACTGCTCTTGCTGGAACTGGCTTCCATGATATCAAAAGCAGCTACTGAGGGCCTGGAGTTGGTAAGAAGAGGCTGTAGAGGGCCTTGGCTGCTCAGCAGTGCCATGCTCCAGACCTCTGCTGTCTGAAGCATTACTGTGCATGAAGGGGAATGCCCCATGTTGCTGTTCTTACCGTTTCAGCTTATCTGTCCTGTGCTGCGGTGTCTCAGCAACCTGCTTGCAGAGGATGAGACAGAGGGCTGCAAAGTGCAGATCCAGGATGAGCGCCTCTTGGTGGCTTTGTTTCTCTTCATGCAGTACTTCCTCCAGCAGCACCCATTCCTAGTGCAGGAGTGTCTCTGGCTTCTCAACAACCTCACAGGTGACTTTCCTATGCACCCTGGCTAGGCATAGCACCTAATGGGAATTCTCCTAGAACGTGCTACAGGACTGAGTGACTAACATAGCTGATGGGTGGGGTTTCTGGGACTTGCCTCAAATCAAAGTCAGGGAGACTCACGTTTTTTGTAGATTGCCTCTGAGAAGGGACAGAGCGCCAAAGAGACGTTGAAACAGAACCTATGGTGCTGCTACGGCTCATCATCAGGCTCGGATTAGAGTCATGCAGGAAGGGCACACCAGAGTCTTAATTTGGGAGACATAAGATAATACCCATAGGCAGAATAGAAAACACAGATGTTATCTTAATACCCACTTCATCATCCCAGTGCTCCCCAGTTCTTGAGTTCCTCTCCTTTGCAACTCACAAGTTCATCCATCTCTGCCATGTTCTGGGTGGCGTGCTTGATATGAGACTGCATGGCGCTCCCTTCCAACGTAGATGAACCTGATAATAATATGGCTTTTGTAAAGGAAAATCATGCCTCACCATTCTATTAGAATTCTTTGAGGAAGTCAACAAGCATGTGAACAAGAGTGATCCGGGTGACAGTGTCTACTTGGACTTTCTGAAAGCGTTGAGAAGGTCCCACACCATAGGCTCTTAGGCGAAGTAAGCAGTCATGGGATAAAAGGGAAGATCCTCTCATGGATCAATAACTGTTAAAAGATAGGAAACAAAGGGTAGGAATAAATGGTCAGTTTTCACAGTAGAGAGGGGTAAACTGCAGGCTCCATTAAGGATTATACTGGGACCAGTACTGTTCAACATATTCCTAAATGGTCTAGAAATGGGGGTAAACAGTGAGGTGGCAAAGTTTGAAAATGATACAAAATTACTCAAAATAGCTAAGTCCAAAGCTGACTGCTGTTCTGTTTATTCGTTCTGAAACACCTGGCATTGGCCACTGTTGGAAGACAAGATACTGGGCTAGGTGGACTATTGGTCTGACCCCAGATGGCCATTCTTATGTAGAGTCTCTCCTTATATATAGCAGCAAACCCTCCAGTTCTCTACCTCCGTCAGTGCATGCTCCTACACCAGGGTTTCTCAAACAGGTGTCACCGCTCGTGTAGGGAAAGCCCCTGGCGGGCCGGGCTGGTGTGTTTACCTGCCCCGTCTGCAGGTCTGACTGATCGCTGCTCCGGGCCAGTGGAAGCAGCTGGTAGCGGAGGCACCTCGTCTAGAAGGCCCTTTCTCAGTAATGTTTGGGTTTCCTTAATACCTTTGTCTCCTGATCTTCCTAGCTGATGAGCCTATCTTCTGCTCTGCCGTGCTCACACTGGACCTGCTCCCAGCCCTCCTGCAGCTCTTGTCCTGTTCCCGGATGGTGACCCTACTGGTAGGGAATCTCTCACTACATGGGATATTATGTTCTCTAGAGCAGCCAGTTTTCTGGGCCTCTGGTGACAGGTAGGAGCCACTGGAAGGGATTGTGCTCCTGTGGTTGGACCCTGTACATGGGAGGTCCAAGTGCATATCGGAGGTTTTATCAGCCCACAATGAGGGTGAGGTAAGTACCCAACGCCTCACCTGGTTAATTTACCTCTGTCCTATTTGGTTCTTTTTAAAGACAGTCCCCTCCCTCATTCCTTATTAGACTCTGTATTCATGCCTGCTTATGGAGGCTCTGACTGCATCCTGCCTGGGAGGGTTTGGAGCCCACTGAAATGCTCTTCCCCATCCCAATGTGTGTGTCATCATGGGAGGAGTTGGCAGAATATGAGGGGAGCTGCCTGCCCAGGTTCTAGTCTCCTAATATGCCAGTGGATAATAAGCCATTGCAGCAGAGAGGCAAGTGCCTTCTCGCTCTGAGGGAAAGGGTCCAGCTGAGAGCAGCCGCTGAACTTCCTCTGGTAAGAAAGCTAGTGTAGACCAACTGAAAGATGCTTCAAAATCCAAGTAGTGAAAGAGGAAGACACCCTAATGCAGTGCCGTCGGGATCCAGTGCTGCCAGCACTCGGGCTTGGAGGCAGCCAGTTCAAGACAAGTACATGTAAAGGGATTTTTAAGGAAGCACTTTCAAAGCTTCTTGGATGCCAACAGGAGCTGTTGCATACTCTGCCTTCCAGCACACTCAGTGAGGGAAAGGCCTGGACCAGCCTGTGCTTAAACAGAGAAAACCTGAACTAATAGCTAGCTATTTGCCCTGTTCTAGTGTGTTCTGCTGGCAGGAGACTGCAGGGAGCTAACCCTAAGGCCTTTGTGCAACCCAGCCTGGCAAGCAGCTCCAGCACAGAGTGACTCTGGGCACAGGGATGCCTGCCAGTGTACCAAGTCCCATGCTAAGCACAAGTTGCAGACTCTGCATGGCCTCAGCAGGGTTGTCACCTGCTCAGAAAGCTCATCTTGCCCTGCCCTAAAGCCATGCAGAGTGGAGTTCTAGCATGCTAATCTCCTCCTTCAAAGGTTTGCTGTACCACAGGGCAGGGCTTCTCTCCATGTCCTCCCAGGAGGTGGAGTTACCAGACTGCACCATCCTGCAGCAGGGAAACACACAGGACTGAGTCAGATAGTTGGTGCTAGTCAATAAAAAATTTGTGACCAACCTCCGTAACATCAGTTCCCCTGGTGTCAGTTACTGAGCCATGCATCTTGGGATACTCATGTCAGCTCCCTCTCTAGGCTCTGACGGTGCTGTGTAACATCGCTGAGAAGGGCCATGCCTACTGCCACCAGCTGCATCAGAAGGCTGTGCTGCCCTCGCTACTCAGCACCCTTGCTCTTTCCGATGCCCAGGTGGTGGGCCAGAGTCTAGAGCTGCTACATCTCCTCTTCCTGCACCTGCCAGAGGTAGGGCTCAGTTCAGGCCTCCGGTTTCCCTGCATTGTGCAGTGGCCAGGGAACTACGGTGGCAAACTAACAGCTACCACCTAACGTGAACAGGGAAATTAAGAGGCTATGCTGTGGAAAGATGCCTCAAGGCCTCTCTGTATCCAAAGAGCAGGAAGAGCACAGTCCATGGGAACTTTGCTGGGTCTCAACCCAGCACTGCAGGGACTGATCACCTCAGGCCCCAGGGTTCTAAAATGGTTTCAGCTTATCCCCATTAAGTCAACTATTAGTCTGAGCATTTCACCTAGGTCATAGGGGAGGAGGTGCATTAGAAATTAATCCTTCAGCCCCTTTCCCAAGGATCAGGCATGATGGGTTCTATGATAGAGACCATGGAGAACTAGATCCACTGGGCTGCTCAGCCACCTTCATTAGCCCGGGCCTAGCTCTAATCTGCTGTCTGTCCTGGAACAGGCTGCTGACGACTTTCTCAGCCAAGCAGGACTGCAGGCCCTAGAACAGCACCAGGACAACCCCCAACTCCAGGAGCGAGTGAGGGCACTCAGCGAGACATACCTCCAGCCAGCTGCAGCCTCTCTGATCTCCTGTGCCGGTGCCTCAGCTACTGTACTGCCCTCCTCCTAGACCATGCTGCATCCACTCTTGCTTCCCTTCCCATTTGCACTAATTCTATCCCATGGACTTTATACATTGAGAAGTTATTTTGGAATTTAATAAACTGTTTTACATTGTGCCCTCTGCTGTCATAGCGTGAAGCCAAGCCCTAATAGGACAGTGCCAGCTGATTTTACTGCCCCCCAGCTGTCTGGAAAGTCTATGGGATGGTTCCCTAAAGAATGGCAGCCATAACAAGCCCACAGACTGCCAGAGGTTAGCTCACTCTTCTCCATAAAGGTACCCTCCCTCCAGCACAGCAAGCTGCTCACGACTGCTCAGGCAAGGAACAGAGATAGGTCTCAACTGGGTAGAAGGGAAGGGGCTAAATCCTGGACAAGAGGTGAGTGTACCTCAGTGGATTTGCTCCCTCTTCAGTGCCCCCACCCTATGCAGGAGGATGAGGCGCTACCTCCCAGCTTAGCATCTCATTTAGAACAGACTCTCAGAGCACTTTGTCCGACATGCTTTTATATGCGATTAATAAGTTACAATTACAGATATACAGCTTCTCCAGTAAACCCATTCAGGTAAGGGCTTCAGCATATGCAGGTTCAGTTCTTTGTCTTCATGTTTTGCTGTGAACAACATTCTCCAGGGCCTTGGCCACTTGATCCACATTGAGATTGTTCAGTGGCACGCAACTCTCTCTGCCGAACTCTAGGGTGGGGGGGAGAGAGAGAGAGAGAGAAAATTAGATGAAGAGGCCACTTTGTCCCCTTCCTCCAGGAGAGGCAGTGCTGGATTTGTTCCCTAGTGCCTTGGCCGGTCTCATAAGTGTAGGTTCTTCTTCGAGTGCTTGCTCATATCGATTCCAATTAGGTGTGCGCACGCTGCGTGTACGTTTGTCGGAAGATTTTTACCCTAGCAACACTCAGTGGGTTGGCTGGGTCACCCCCTGGAGTGGCGCCGTTATGGCACCGGATATATGCCCCTGCCGACCCAACGGCCCCTCAGTTCCTTCTTACCGCCCGTGACGGTCGTTGGAACTGTGGAGCACGGCTTTGCTGATCTCCACATCCCTAGCTTACTCGTCGTTCTTTACTGTTAATTGTGTTTATAGTTCGAGTTTTTACAGTTGTAGTTAGTGTATATAGTTGAGGGGGGGATCGGGGATTAGCCCCTTTCCTCCACCCCAGTGCCAGGCTCATGCCCAGGTCACTGGGATTCAAACCATGCTCGGCCTGCTAAAAGCCGATGCCAATAGAGGATCCCTACGACTGCTGCCTCAAGTGCCTAGGGGAATCCCACCTTCCTGAAAAGTGCCGCATCTATAAGTCATTTAAACCGAGGACGAAGAAGGAGCGGGACTTTCGACTGAAACAGCTCCTCATGGAGGCGGCACTTAGCCCTGCAACGTCGGTACCGAGCACTCAACAGCCTGCATCTCTAAGGAGCGCTCCTTCAGCTCCGGATCGCTCCCGTACCGCGAAGGAGCCACGGCACCGACCCTTACCGGCACTGATGTCTGTTCAGCACTGCTCCCCGTCCCCGCGGCCCAGGAAGCAACACAATGCTCCGGCTGCTTCGGCACCACCCGCACCACAGAAAGAGGGCCTGTCGATGATGGATCGCCCGGCACCATCATCTGCCGCAGCATCACCGAGTGCAGCACCACCGAGTGCGGCACCGTTGATTCCGGTCCCGCAAGGGCCATTGAGTCCGGTGCCTGAAAGCTCCCCAGCTCACGCCATGGTTGAGCTCGCTCTCCCATCCATGCTGGAGACCTTCTCCATGGCACGGGAGTTGATCGCGATGACGGAGACCGTGCTGCCTCAACCCCAGGCACCGCCGGTGCGGGTCATCCAATCTATTGGCAAGTTTGCCTTGCTGAGGCCGCCCTCCGTGGGAGTCGCCGAGAGGCATCATTCAAGATCTCGGTCCCAACGCCGATCCTGGTCCCGGCACTGCTCGGCCTCCCGTTCGCCTGCCAGATACTCATGGTACTGATCCGACTCCTGGCACTGTTCATGGCACCTCGCATTTCGCAGCTGCTCCAGGCGAAGGGACTCGAGATCCCAGTCGACCTCCCGGCACTGCTTCGGTCGTAGGTCCCAATCTCCCTCGCGGTACCGGTACCGCTCCCCGGTGCCGTCCTGGGAAAGACCAACCCGAGACATGGCTCCCTCTCAGGGTCTATCAGCACCGCCTTGGCCGTCGAGACACACCTCGGTGTCATCACAGGCTGGTGGCATTTCCTATCCACAGGATCGTGACTCGGATGTCCCCAGCCATATGTTTCCTGAGAGCCAGAGCCACGAGCAAGGACCCCATCAGTGGTCTTTCTGGACACCGTGGACATACCACCAAGCCCAGGGTGTTCCCTCAGTTGCACCACAGTCTGCCCCGTCAGAACACTGGGCACCAGAGGCAACCGTAAGCCATCTCCCCTCATGGGTACAGATGGGGCTTCGGTACCACCTGCAGACACCCAGGTCCCACCTGAGTCTGACGCCACTCCTCAAGAACAGGAGCCCCCACAGGACCCTCTTGTCCCTGGCCTCTCCTCTTCCTCCTCGCCAGACGAGGCTGTGGCAGGAACATCCTCCTCCGGCCCTCCCCCAGTTGACCTAAGAGCACATCAAGACCTCTTGAGACGGGTGGTGCAGAATATGAATCTGCAGGTGGAGGAGGTCCCTGAAATAGAGGACCCTGTAGTGGACATCCTGTCTGCAGATGCACCTACTAGAGTGGCCCTGCCGTTTATCCGCACTATTCAAGCAAACGTGGACACCATTTAGCAATCCCCAGCCTCGACCTCCCCCCACAGCCAGGGGAGTAGAGAGAAAATACATGGTATCCTCCAAGGGGTATGAATATCTCTACATACACCCACCTCCTTGCTCCCTAGTAGTTCAATCGGTAAACAAGAGGGAGTGTCATGGCCAGCAAGCTCCTGCTCCCAAGTCCAAGGAGGCTAGGCGCATGGACCTCCTAGGCCGCAAAATATATTCGGCTGGGGGCCTTCAACTTAGCGTGGCAAACCAGCAAGCCCTCCTAAGTAGGTATAACGTGGACATCCTTGGGGAAGTTTACGGAGCTTCTTCCCCAGGAGTCCCGCCAGGAATTTGCAGCTCTGCTTGAGGAGGGTAAGAAGGTGGTGAGAACCTCCCTCCAAGGTTCTCTGGATGCAGCGGACTCTGTGGCCAGGACTCTGGCATCAGGAGTGACGATGAGGCGTATCTCCTGGCTCCAGGTATCAGGCCTTCCTCCTGAATTACAACAAACTATTCAGGACTTGTCTGAGAAGAGCCCCTGGCCTTCAAAGGGCAAGACTGATCCCAGATTACAAAGTCTGAAGGACAATCGCGTAATAATGCTCTCGCTGGGGATGCACACACAAGTGACCCAACGCAGGACCTTCCGGCCCCAGCCTCACCGTACCTACCCCCCGCCTAGGCCACGACAGGACTTCAGCAGAAGGCTTGGCCAAGGGAATGGACGGAGGCAGTCTGGCCCCCAAGGGGGACAAAATCAGGCCCCCCCTAAACCACCGGCGGGGCCCAAACAGAACTTTGGATGGGATGCCCAAGGATGGCCCACCAGTTGTTTTCCCAGATCCTTCTCCTCCCTTTTACAACCGCCTCTCCCATTTCCTCCCTGCATGCTCCCACTTAACTTTGGATGGTTGGGTCCTGCGCACGGTGGCGTTGGGATACCACCTTCAGTTTGTTTCAACCCCATCTTCCCACCCTCCCTCCTTGTCCCTCTTCAGGGACCCCTCTCACGAGCAATTCTTCTTACAAGAGGTCCAGTCGCTCCTAACCATTGGAGCCATAGAGGAGGTACCAAAAGACCTGAAGGGCAAGGGGTTTTATTCCCGATACTTCCTAATTCCCAAGGCAAAGGGAGCTCTACGACCCCCCGTAGACCTGCGAGGACTCAAAAAATTCATGATAAAGTTGAAGTTCCACATGATATCCCTGGGGACCATTATCCCGTCTTTGGATCCCGGAGACTGGTATGCCGCCCTCGATATGAAGGACGCGTATTTCCACATTGCAATTTACCCACCACACAGACGGTAGCTCCGTTTTGTGGTCAACCATCAACATTTTCAGTTCACGGTCCTTCCATATGGCCTTTCTGCAGTTCAACGAGAATTCACAAAATGCACAGCCGTAGTCGCCGCCTCCCTCCAGCGTCGTCGGGTGCACGTTTACCCTTATCTCAACGATTAGCTCGTTCGAGGGACCTCCGAGTCACAAGTGAGATATCACCTGTACATCGTCAAAGACCTCTTCAGGAGCCTAGGCCTGATGATCAACATAGAGAAGTCTACTCTGATACCCACACAGAGAATAGACTTCATCGGGGCAATTCTGGACTCCACTCTGGCCAGAGTCTGCCTGCCGCAGCCTCATTTTCAGGCAATGGCTACAATTATTCAAGGCCTCCAAACTTTCCCGACAACATCGGCTCGTGCTTGTCTCAGCCTACTCGGTCACGTGGCCACCTGCACCTTCGTGACCAAACATGCCAGGCTACGCCTCCATCCATTTCAAACATGGCTTGCCTCAGTATACCGGCCAGGCCAGGACAGCCTGGACTCGATATTCACTGTTCCCCCGAATGTTTTAGGCTCTCTAACCTGGTGGCTGACTCCCACCCTAGTTTGTGCAGGGATGCCATTCCACCCACCACAACCTTCGATGGCCCTAACCACGGACACATCATCTCTGGGTTGCGGTGCCCACCTCGAGGCCCTCTGCACTCAAGGCCTCTGGTCAGCTCAAGAACTAACCTTACACATCAATGTGCGGGAGCTGAGGGCAGTTCGTCTAGCATGCCAGGTGTTTCGAGAGCATCTCCAAGGCCGTTGTGTTGTCCATGAACACTGATACAAAATGGCCATGTTTTACATAAACAAGCAGGGCGGAGCACGCTCCTCCCTCCTTTGTCAGGAAGCCATTCAGTTCTTGGACTTTGGCATAGCCCACTCGATCGATCTGGTAGCGTCCTTTCTCCCAGGAGTTCAGAACACTCTGGCGGATCACCTCAGCAGATCCTTCCTGTCTCACGAGTGGTCGATTTGTCCGGACGTCATCCATTCTGTTTTCCGGAAGTGGGGTTTTCCCCACATAGACCTCTTTGCCTCTCACGAGAACAGGAAATGCCATGTGTTCTGCTCCTTCCAGGGGCACTCCCTGGGCTCCCTCTCAGACGCATTCCTGATACTGTGGACAAACCGTCTACGCCTTTCCACTGTTCCTGCTGGTTCACAGGGTCCTCCTCAAGCTCCGCAGGGACAGCGCCCACCTGATCATGATCGCTCCACCGTGGCCGTGGCAGCACTGGTACACCATGTTGTTCGACCACTCAGTGGCAGACCCAGTTCTCCTACCACTCTGGCCGGATCTCATAACTCAGGACTTCGGCAGACTTCACCATCCAGACCTACAGTCTCTTCACCTCACAGCATGGTTGCTGCGTGGTTAAGCGGGTCCGAGTTACGTTGCTCTGTCTCGGTTCAACAGGTACTCTTGGGCAGTAGGAAGCCTTCCACTAGGTTGACATATCTGGCCAAGTGGAAGCGTTTCTCCTACTGGTGTGCTCAATGTAACACTGTCCCCATGCAGGTACCAGTTCCTATTGTCCTGGACTATCTCTGGTCCCTGAAAGAACACGGCCTAGCAGTCTCTTCCATAAAAGTGCATCTGGCAGCCATCTACGCCTTCCACCCAGGGGAGAACCGGCGATCAGTCTTCTCTCACCCCAGGTTTCAAGGTTCCTCAAGGGCTTGGAACGTTTGTACCCGCAGGTTAGACGCCCTACCCCTATCTGGGACCTCAGTCTGGTTCTAGCCAAGCTTATGGGTGCTCCTTTCGAACCGCTAGCCACCTGCTTGCTGCTGTACCTCTCCTGGAAGACAGCCTTCCTTGTCACTATTACTTTGGCAAGGCGAGTATCCGAGCTTCGGGCCCTGACAGCAGACCCCCGTATATGGTGTTTCATAAGGACAGTGTACAGCTGCGACCACACCCAGCCTTCCTCCCTAAGGTGGTGTTTGTCTTTCACGTCAGTCAAGACATCTTCCTTCCGGTCTTCTTCCCGAAGCCGCACTCGTCGCGTTGGGAACAACAGCTGCACTCCCTAAACGGCCGCAGGGCTCTCACCTTTTATATCGAAAGAACAAAACCCTTTCGAAAGTCGCCTCAGCTCTTTGTAGCAGTGGCAGACCAGACAAAGGGCCTGCCGGTTTCCTCCCAGCGAATTTCATCTTGGGTGACGTCCTGCATCCGTGCCTGCTATGATTTGGCTCGCGTTCCAGCTAGCCACCCCACTGCCCATTCTACTCGGGCTCAAGCTTCATCTGCCATCTTCCTGGCCCATGTTCCCATCCAGGAGATATGTCAGGCAGCTACTTGGTGATCAATTCACACCTTTGCGTCACATTATGCATTGGTGCAACAGTCCAGAAATGACGCAGCATTTGGCTCAGCAGTTTTACATTCTGCAACATCTCACTCCGACCCCACTGCCTAGGTAAGGCTTGGGAATCACGTAATTGGAATTGATATGAGCAAGCACTCAAAGAAGAAAAGACGGTTACTTACCTTTGTAACTGTTGTTCTTCAAGATGTGTTGCTCATATCCATTCCAAACCCGCCCTCCTTCCCCTCTGTCGGAGTAGCTGGCAAGAAGGAACTGAGGGGCCATTGGGTCGGCAGGGGTATATATCCGGCGCCATGGAGGCACCATTCCATGGGGTGACCCAGCCGACCCACCAAGTGTTGCTAGGGTAAAAATCTTCCGACAAACATGCACGCGGCGCGCGCACACCTAATTGGAATGGATATGAGCAACACATCTCGAAGAAGAACAGTTACAAAGGTGAGTGACCATCTTTTTTGACAAGCTGGTCAACTGACTCCCTATTTTTTGACCATGGTCAAATATTCCAACAGGAATACCTGATGTAGGTGACAGCCGACTATTGTGACTGCATGATGGAGCCATTCCTTCATTTTTTAAACTTAATTTCATTGTGTTTTGCATTTATCTGAGTTAAAATAACTCAGTTAAGTACATTGGTTTTTGTAGTTAGGCATAAGTGGCTAAGGCAAAGCCTACTGCAGACCATAGAACAGTAACAAAAGAGTAAGACTAACAAATTAGGGCTCTAAAATATTTGACCAGTGATTTTTAGATGGGTCAGATACCCAACTCGAGTGTTCTATAGCATGGGACTTCCACCCTTTCCCTTAGATTATCCCATAACCTCTCTGTAAAGAGCCTTTCCCAGACTCAACTTAAGGGTTCCCCTTTCTGTTTCTTAGTTATAACCCTTCTCTTTCTCCTTGATGCTCACACTCATCAAAACATTTGCAGATTTTTTCCCTCCCTTCTAGTTTTTGCCCATCTGAACTCTGCCTGTTTAACCCACTTTCCTTGTAAATCAGCCCCAGCCCCACCCCCACGAATGGCTATGCAGATTGTCTCACTGGCTAGCCCCCAGAAGCAAGGAAGAGACAGCCTTCTACCCCAAGCTGTGAGGGACACTTGAACTGAAGGCAGAGCAGACTTGCGTTTTCATTTTTAGCTGCAGCCTGTTCATCTCAGAGTCCTAAGGCTTGGGGAAAAGCTGTTTGAAAAGATTGGTTACTGCACTGACTGCCATTTGGCACTGCAGCTCTCCTTCTCGGTTCTCAAGGAGCCTCCATCATAACGGAGTTCTGCATGCTAACTAAACCGCAAAGAATCCTGTGGCACCTTATAGACTAACAGACATATTGGAGCATGCGCTCTCGTGGGTGCATACCCACTTCGTCGGATGCCCACGCAAGCTCATGCTTCAATACGTCTGTTAGTCTATATGGTGCCACAGGACGCTTTGCTGCTTTTACAGATCCAGACTAACACGGCTACCCCTCTGATACTTGACACCATGCTAACTAAATGTCACAAATCAGAAAAGCAGCGTTTCCTGTAGTAGTCTTCAGAATCTCCCCATTCTCATGGTTTAGTAAGAGATTAAGTCTGTGTAATTAACTGGCCGCCTTTATGCTTCTGATTCCACCACTAAGTTTTTTTTTTGTTTTTTGTTTTTTTTTAAGAACTCCAACCAGAGTTCATGGCTAATCCTCTGTGGGTCAGTTTAAGCTTGAAAGTGCTATAGCTGGTTTGCGCCATATGAGATTTCCAGTTTGGTTCAAGACCTGTAGTTGTGAGCCTCGCTAGCTTTTTGCAACTATAGTGTAGCACGTATAATATAGCTACAAAGGGGAAAGCTACACAGCAAAACCCAAACCCCTGTGGCAGCTAGTCTCAAAGCCTGGCTCGTCTGATTCAAGTTTGCACCACAGGGCTAAAAAATAGCAGCAAGGAAGTTCTTACTCAGCTGGAGACTGGGTTTGGAGACTCTCTCCACTTCACTGGATTTCAGAGTTCAGGTTCCTGCCCATAGCATGAGCCCAAGGCACAAATTTTCTGTTGCAAGCATTCAGCCTGCAGTCAAGCATGTTTGTGTCTGCGTAACAACTCTGTGCATTTAAAGCAACAGACCACTCTTCCAGTTTAGCTACACGGAGAGAAGTCTGTCTATTGTGAGCGTGCAGCACATTTTACTCATTTAAATACTTTTTTTTTTTTTAAGAAAAAAAACTGTTCATTTCACAGGCTACCATGACATTTAAGGCTTCACAGAGACACTTCTACATCAGACAGAGCATTCTAGCGTTAACAGGGTCACAATTTTATTTTTTATTTACTAATTTTTTTTAAACTTACTTTCTGATAGAGCCCTGTTTAGACAGTATGTCCTGAATGCTTTTAAAAACATTCCTTTAAGAAGTGGAAAGTTTTTCCTGTTTGCTTAGTGTTTATAAGGGTCTGTCTAGCTAGGGATAATTACTATAGACTAGGGAAACAATGAAACCGATTACACAAACAAGTAAAACTGAAAAAAAAAAGTAAATAGAAACCTAGCAAAAAATATCCAGCTTTGTTACAGGAATTTTAGATGGGGTAACAACAGTGGGTACAAGGTTTTTAGGTGGACCTGTAATTTTCAAATTGACTATCCCTTTAAAGAACCACACCACAAAGTTCATTTAGCCCCAGTGTGCAGATGCATAGACACATACACACACCATTCAGAATCCCTGTTTAAGCAGTTGAACTGATAGGGAAGAGAACCGCTGCAAGTACCCTGATTTCTGAACTTCCTAACGAGTTAATGTATCAGACTTCCATTAGGCAGTTTTTAGCCTTTATTTTGTACAGTGCCTTTTTTTTTTTTGCTCTTTCCCAAACCAAGCAGGTCCTAGCCTCATCTCTCCACATATGGAAACGCCTCCTTGATGTGTAATTTGCACTGCTCCTTCCTGGCTTGTGAGCGGTTTATTGCTGAATTTCTAGTTTCATACAGACCCCAGTGTTCTTGTCAAACTCGGAACTAAGGACATTGACTAGGGCTCCTTCCCAACTCACCGTATCGAGCCCAGAGCTTAGGCAGCACACCAGAGCACTCTCGAATCAGGATGGGAAAGTCCGGGTTTGCCTTCTTCAGAGTCACGTAGTGCTGTTCAATGAAGTCTCTGTCAAAAACAGAGCTCATTAAAGCTCTGTGTCATTTCCAAGTACAATTATGTCAAACTAAAGAAAATAAGTAGTTTTATCTACTGGGATCTCTGAAGTGTTATATGCACCTGGCCCTTCCAAAGCATCCACAGCCTCTGGAAGCAGGCAGTAGGGAGGACCACAGTCTATGGAAGGGTACAATAATGAACATCTTGTCTGTACACCAGTTTCACCCCAGCTCTGCTCCCTGTGGACCTCACCAGGGCTACGTGAAGCGTAGGACAAGCGTGACAGAGAAATAGGACATGTCAAAAAACAACAGTAATACCAGTGGTGTTCTTAAACAGGATCCCCATTCTACTTTATGCTTGAATCAAGTCACAAACAGCCCTCTGACCTCAGCCTGAGTGAACAGTCCCCTATCACAACAGTGCCTGGAGAACTCCCTCTGGCATCTACAGTGGGACTCAAGCAGGAAGGTGTGGAAATAGCTCAGAGAAGCAATTTGTACGTACCTCCCTCTTGCAGGGTGGAAGCTGTGAAAGGGGAGACTCAAAACAACACATCCTTTCGCGGAGATTTAAACATTTACCGACACATCAGTCCATGCGGTCCAGGAGCATCTTTTAATCACTGACCTATATTACTATCAGAGCACCTACAGGACACTGTGTCCACCCAGGGCACCTAGACACGCCTCTCACCTACATTCACACCAAGCCCCATCTCCATGACATCGCCCTCCCTGTCCTAAGTGAGCATGCCATTATTACTGCAGTTATTAGGAGTTTTGGAGGTTTATAGGCTTTAGGCACATTAATAACAGGAAAAAAAAATCTAGTTACTCTCACTTAGCTGAGCTAGTGTCAGTCAGTCAATAAACAGCTCCCTAGACACAATCCCTACCCTAAGGACAAGCATAGAAAAATAGGCCTTACAATATATAAAGGAGTGAATAAGTCTAGGGATGTGAGCTCAACTCCTGGCCCCTGATCTATGCATGCATCACCCCCACAATTCATAGGGGTGCTGTCCAAATTGCACACAGCTCAGAACCATCTTTCCAGTAAAATCCAATCAAGTGATGCTTTGCAGTAACAAGTAATCACTATCCGTTTATTTGAGATATGATGTCCACTCTGGCTCACTCAGCCAGCCTTTGGGAAAGCTGAACAACTGTACTATTACAAGTCAAATGTAAAAACTCAACTTGTGTGTCATCCCCACAGTGACTATACTGCAACTCATCAGCAATGCCCTGGAGGAGGAAATTGCCCTATGGCCAGGTTGTTCCATAACTGCCCGCTTTGGGGTACCTGCATCTCACTCTGCAATCTCCAGTACTAGCCACTGCCAGAAAAGAGATCGTGGACTAGCCAGAACACGCACTTGGTTTGATATAGTTATATTTAGAATCCTGTTTTTGATTATTGGCAGAGAGAAGTTGTTTACCACCATGGGGGGTTTCTGTGCAGTGCTGAGGCTGAGACAGACTGAAGGTCGAGAGGAAACCTGTAGATTACAAGTACTGCCCAATCAGTCTCTGCCACCCTCACCATCTCAATTACCTTCCCTGTCAGGGTATCGTGTGGGGTGACCATGCTTCCCGTTTTGGACAGGACAGTCCCTTTTTTAAGCCCTGTCCTGGCTGTCCCAACTTTTCTGGCAAAAGTGGACATTTGTCCCGTTTGCTCTTGCCAGCTGATCAAGTTGGAAAGAGCAAAAGGGACAAACGCACATTTTGTCAAAGTGGAGAGCTAAGGAGGGTGAACGGAGATGCCAGGCGCACGGAGGGTGGGGGAAGCAGGGCTCAGGTGAGAGGCAGACAGGGCTCAAGCAAGCAGTTCATGCCAGCCCCATGCAGGGAAGAGGGGCAGGGCTTGGGTCAACCCAATGCAGGGGAGGCAGAAGTCCTTGGGCTAGCCCCATGGAGTGTCCCGTTTTCCCTTTGGGAAATATGGTCACCTAGGCAGAACCCAACTGCAGCTGATCAGGGACGATCAAGTCCCGGTTTTCAGGTTGGGTCCAGACATCTCACCGGACGTGCGGCTGCCCATTGTCTCCCTGCTGCCATGTGCTCCCGTCTGTCTCGATTCGCCCGGTGTCTCTTGGTTTATGACTGTAATATCTGTGGGGCAAGGGCCCGTCTCTTTGAGAGGGCCATGCAGCACCGGGCACACTGGGGTCCTGCTCCCTGCCAGTGTAGCATGAAAAACTGCTATCCATCTTAATTTGCTACCAGTAGCAGGTACTGCTATTAAACTGCTATCTGACAATCTGCTACTGGAACAGGGATAGCAGATTCTAACCAGCAGTTGTTACTGATAAGTAAGGTTGTTCTTACTTTCTGACTTGTCCCAATTTGCTAAAACTTGACAGCTATGTGAGATGGAAGCATAAAGTCTTCGGCTTCCAAACAACCCTGCCTGGTGTACATATGTATTAGTTACCTCTTAATTGAAGGAGGTCATTTAAACATCATTTATTTTGCAGCTTCATTTACTGTGCTAGCAAAACATAGCAGTGCAATACTAGAAACACAGGTTTCAGAGGGGGTAGCTGTGTTGTTGTTTTTGCTGATACAGACTGAGGAGTCCTTGTGGCACCTTAGAGACTAGCAAATTTATTTGGGCATAAGCTTTCATGGGCTATAACCCACTTCATCAGATGCATGGACTTAAAAATACAGTAGGCAGATATATACAGCACATGAAAAAAGGGAGTTGCTTTACCAAGTGGGGGGTCTGTGCTAACAAGGTCAATTCAATCAGGGTCGATATGGCCTATTCCCAACAGTTGACAAGAAGGTGTGAGTATCAACAGAGGGAAAATTACTTTTTGTAGTAACCCAGCCACCCCCGTCTTTATTAGGACCTAAGTTGATGGTGGCAAGTTTGCAAATTAATTCCAACTCTGCAGTTTCTCACTGAAGTCTATTTTTGAAGTTTTTTTTTTGTTGGGGAATGGCCACTTTTAAGTCTGTTATTGAGTGTCCAGGGAGATTGAAACACAGATGTCATTGCTAAAACTACTAGCAAGTACTTACTTATACATATTTTCAATTATTATAAAAATATAAATTAAATAGCTCAATGACCTACATCTTCACAATAACAAAGGTAAATGATGAAGCACTAAGAATAATTCAGGGAATCCCAGCAGCAGATAAGACAGATTTGTGAATTGCTATGAGACTTTATGCAATCAGATACACTGATAATGGATTCTTGTTTCTGAGGGGGTACATGTAAAATATTTCACTGAATCAGGTCTCCTGCAGCACCTCAGTAGGTTACATCAGACCGAGAGGAGCTGCTGTGACTAGGTACTGGGATGCCTGTGCCTTTAAGAACCCAGCCCTGGGAAGCCCATGCTGAGATGTACTGTCCTGTGGGAGGGGAAATGAAAAGTCCCTCTGCCCCTCCTCCCCATTTTTTGCAAACACTGTTGTAAAGTCCAGTAACTGTTACTCCCTCTGCCCCTGCTCCCCACCCCATTTTGCCCTTCAGCCTTTACCTTAACCCTACCTCTAACTGCTTGAACCCCGCGACCAGTCAATTTCCACCCCCTGCTCACCCCTGCTCCGATTTGCCCCCGCAGAACCTGGGGCCAAGTAAGGGCAGGGTGAAGGGCAATGGCCTCAGCAGACGTTACTAAGCACGCTCAGTTCGTGCGCTCTAAGTAGCAAATTAGGGCAGAGCCGTTTTTCACCCTATACCGACGCGAGGACGATGGTGACGGTAACTAGCAGATCCCCAGTGTCCCATCGGGAGGGAGGCGCCGCAGCCTGTCCAAGGATCTCGGCCCCCGCCCGGTCCCCCCGCCCAGCGCTCCCGAGGTGCTCCGCACCTGGTGCCCTGGCTGCCCGGCGAGCGCTGACACAGGTGGATCCGAAGCTCCCTGAGGCTCCGGCCCAGGCCGCTCCCGATACTCCGCACAACCTCGGCCGCCGCCATCTTCCCAGTGTACCGCCCCCTTCCCAGCCAATCCATAGCCGGCAGGAAGGGGAGGCCCGAATCATGCTACAGGACTCAGCCAATCAAAACACACTTCAAACCTCATCAGCCAATCCGCAGGCGGCTGTGCGGGCAGACTGGGGGCGGGGTTTCAGTTGCGGTCCCCTCTGCTCCCTGCGCGGGGCATTGTGGGAAGCAGAGGGTCTCTGCGGTGGCGTCGGTCGTGCAGGGAAGATGCCGGAGCGAGACAGTGAGTGATGGGCCCGAGAGGCGGGGGAGGGGCACTATCCGGTCCGCCCTCCCCTCTTGGGGCGGCCCCCGGCGGTCTGTGGAGTGCAGGGTCCCCTCCCTGCCCCAGCGCGGCCCCCGAGCTCTCGCCCCGCCAGGGAAGTCGCTCGGAGGCTGTTCAAAACTAGCTACGCGCGGTGCTGCCGGGCCGGCGCTGGAGCCGCCTGCGAGCGCCCAGCTACGGGGAGCCCCGCCCACCTGGGGGGAGCGTGTGTGTGTGTTGGGGGTCGCCGTCCGGATGCTGCAGGGTGTTTGCGTTGGGTAGGCGCAGATACAGCTCTTCCCCGCTTCCCGTGGTGCTCGCAGGGCCCGCGAAACAGTTTTGCATCCTGAGCACAACCATTAGGTCGATCTAACCCGTAGTGTAGCCACAGCTAGGGTGATGGAAGGAGTTATCCTTCGACATAGCTACTATCTCTGGAGAGAAGGAATAACTATGTCAGTGGAGATACCCCTTCCATCCATGCAGGAAGTGTCTACCCTACAGCTGCACAACCCTACAGTGCTGCTGTAGCGGCTTTAGTATAGACACTCTCACAGTTAAGGAGATGATAGACAATGGCAAATGCTTCTCCTGTGTTTATTTCCTGTTGGGCTAGCTGAAGGACCACAGAATCTTCACTTCAGAATAGGGCTGGCTTTCCTTTGGTGTTTTTTTAGGTGCTGGGTAAAAGTCCATATCCTGGGTAAAAGTCCATAATCCAAGATTTTTACTCCTTCACTGGGCCTTTGTGGCTTTGTTGTTTAACATAACTTCTGTCCATTGCCTTGTGAGACATGATGCTATTTATTAATGAGGGATGCTCCTTTTGTAGTTCTGACTTCTCTAACCATCCGTGAGACAGGTAATGACAAATAATATTCCTGTATACAAGTGCCTTCCCACCTCAAAGTGACTGAGAGTGATTCCAGAGCATTAGTATTCCAACTCATCTTAAACTGATGCCAGGTTATAAGGATCAAAGGGTCTTAACAGAGCACTGTTCAGTAACTGACTAGGCTAAGTTTTCAGGGGTATAGCCGCTAGTCTGTATCAGTAAAAACAATGAGGAGTCCTTATGGCTCCTTAGAGACTAACATATTTATTTGGGCATAAGCTTTCGTGGCCTATAAATCACTTCATCAGATCACTAGGCTAGAAATGTCAGTTGTGTATTGATGTGCTCTGTGAAGGGAGGAGCTGTCACACAGGTATTTTATTGGGAGGAGTGTGTGTGTTTTTCTGTTCACTGCTCACTCAAATCTGATTTTGAGTTGTCTGTCATCCAAGATGCAGGGGCTGGTATAGGTTTGGGCTTGGCAGCACAGCATACAGATAGATAGACTCTAACTAGCTCTCTTTTTCCTTCTCCAAGGTGAACCGTTCTCCAATCCTCTGGCCCCAGATGGCCATGAGGTGGATGATTCCCACTCCTTCAATCAGTGAGTATAAAAGCTTTTGCTCTCTGTTTCCTTCAGATGGAAAGGTAGTGGGCACAATATGGTGTACTGTGGGGAGGAAGGATTTAGATATTGTTTCTGTGCTGCAGTCAATCTCTTGGCACAGTTAATAGATTTCAATGCCAGAAAGGGACCGTTATGCTCATCTAGTGTGACATGCTGCATAATGCAGATAATAGATTTCTCCAGTGTGCCCAAGCCCAATCACTTGTAGCTGAACTAGGGCATATCTTTTAGAAAGACATCTAATCTTGATTGAAAACTCCAAGTGATGGAGAATATACCATGTCCCTGGGTAAGTTATCCTCACTGTTTAAAAATGTGCATCTTATTTCCAGTTTTAATGTTATGAAACTCAGGTGAATATGGGCAATCCAGTGCAGGCTGCAATGTCACAATGTGGCCAAGCACATGCAGGGAAAAATAAAGACAAAACTGCTCTCAGCAGGAGTGTGTGATGGTCTCGTTATCATTGTTACAATGAAACATGACTCTTCCGCTTCCTAGGTCCAAGCTGACCAATGAAGACTTCCGAAAGCTTCTTATGACCCCGCGGGCTGCGCCAACATCCGCGCCCCCCTCCAAATCTCGCCATCATGAGTAAGTAGATTTCATTAACATTTCACTGCTCTTTGACCAAATGTGAACTCATCTGTCTCAATCAGCTGTTGTACATCTTACTCTCTCTTCCCAGCACTCCAGTACTGACTGACTAACTTGCTCTGTATGTTGTATATGCATTAGGGGAAACTAGTAAAATCAGGAACACCATGAATGAGAGCATGGATGCAATAGACTTATTAAAACATGCATGGGAACCCCAAGGTTTGTCTTTGGTTCTCATGTTGAGCCCTTTCACTTTCTCACTCCCTGTTGGTACAACTGAATTAGGTGTCCTTTCGGGCAGAAATATAACTACTTGCTCCAAATATACCTAGCTTTGGACATGTAAGTTTTAGACCTCTCAAGCCAGGTCCCTGTGTGACTGTCACCTCTAGTCCCTCCTGCTCCTGTTTTGTAAGGGTCTGCCGTTTGTGATGACTGTTGTCAAAGTTAGAATCAGGACTCACAATTTGTCAGACCACTCTGTTTATTAGCGCAGCGCTCCGCCAATAACATTCAGAATATGTGAGTGGCCATGCAAGGCCCAAACAGTCTTATTTATACAGATAAAAGAGCGAGCACTTAACAAGATAACAAAGGAAGCAGAATCTGATAAGTTTACCTGGGCTAGGCATGCATATCTTATTTCCTTACTAACTATTACCGATCCTCTGTTAATGTTTCACCATTAGCACCCTTGTTTATGCCTAATGTTTCTTTTCCTGGCACCTCTATTTCAACATTTCTTATTTCTGCTTAAAGATACATATAACATTTCTTTAATCCATTCTTATTTTTACAATTTAATTCATTCTACTTTCACACTGTGGTTTTTCTCTTCTCTCCAGGATGCCCCGGGAGTACAATGAAGATGAAGATCCAGCTGCTCGGAGGAGGAAGAAGAAGAGGTAAATGGGGAATGTGATGTAGCAGAAGCCACCTTCACCTGTCAGCGAGCTGCTGCCCTTTGTTTAGAATGCAGAAAGGGACCCTAAGTGGCCTGGAATATCAGTGGGCTCTGGACTAATGGCAAAGGAACCAAATGATGTTAGAAGCACTCTAATAGGGAGGTTGTCACTCTTCACAACCAACAAAGTGATTGCACCAGGGGAGCAGTAGGATGGTGCCACAGATTGCTTAGCTTGCCCCTAGGAGGATGCTAGGGGAGAGCACCTGACCTGGCTCCCCTCTGTGTGGGTGAGTTAGGACAATATGGGGGTATTCGCCCCATTCAGCATTTTCTTTCAAGTATTGAATTCGTTATGGTGCATTTACACCGTCTGACTGTGTGCAGAGTGGGTTCTTCACTTTCAAAGCTACTTTGTTCCTCAGCATTATCTTGCTATTATAATGTTATTTTGTTTACCATTTTCCGTACAAACTGTATGTAGAGGTAAAAATACAAACAAATGCTGTAGAGGTAAAAATATGAAGAGTGGTAAGTGAGGAAGAAAAGTTGTTTTGTCTTCCACGGAGATGTGAGGACATAGGACTGTTGGAGCTGAGAATTACAGGAAGACTGTCCTGGACAAGTGTTGCTGCTGAGGAGAAAACTATTGCACCCTATAGTGAAGAGATTCTGGAAAGGGACAGATGAGGCCAGTGCCCGATGAGCAGAAAAAGTGAAAAGAGCAGTAGATAGAGACAAGGTCTAGGAGAGTCTGCAGCAAGTCCATTAGGGGTTTTTAAATCAAGCATCTTCAAATGCATTGGGAGCCACTGGAGGTGTCTTTGGATGAGGTTACATGGCTGAAGGAAGGCAGCAGTATTTTCTACATGCTGGAGTCTGGAAAGTTGGGACTTTAGGGGACCATGGAGAAGGGAGCTGTGCCAGATGAGGCAGAGCAGCTAAAAGAATGGCTGAGAATTGAAGTGGAGGTGGAGTGGAGGCAGTGGCTCACACAGGGCAGTTCTGTGGGAATGGGAACAGACTGGTGGTGTCGCCTGGTCAGTATTTTATAAACACAATCCAGTAGCTCAAACGCTCCTCCCTTTCTCTGCCCCCAGCTATTATGCGAAGCTGCGGCAGCAGGAGATTGAACGAGAGAGGGAGCTGGCTGAGAAATACAGGGATCGAGCCAAGGAGAGAAGAGATGGCGTCAACAAAGACTATGAGGAAACAGAGCTTATTAGCACGACTGCTAACTACAGGGCAGTGGGACCCACTGCAGAAGCGTAAGTTAGCCTGTGTCCAGGCATTGTCAGGGAGCTCCAGCCCAGAGCAGAGCTTGTGTAACATGCTCCCTTGTTATTGCACAGGGATAAGTCAGCGGCTGAGAAGAGGCGACAGCTGATCCAGGAATCCAAGTTTTTGGGTGGTGACATGGAGCACACTCACTTGGTGAAGGGTCTGGATTTTGCACTGCTGCAGAAAGTGAGTGCAGATAATACATCAATAGGTTTTCCTTCTGAGTAGCAGTGTACTTTTCTGCGAGCTAAGCCATTGACTTCCACCCAGAACCGTCCCTTCGATACAGCAAATTGGGGTAAATGCCCCATGCTTTGGGGGGCCCCACTGGAGGGGAGGTAGGCAAGTGGGGTGAGGAGGCGAATAGGGTGAGGGGCAGGTGGGCAGGGGGGGTGGAGTGAGGCAAGGAGGAGCCCTCCTATCAGAACCTCCTTCTGCCCCCAGCACCTCTTGCCTGCCACTGGGCTCCACCAATCAGCGCTTCCCCCTCCCTCCCAGCGCCTACCGCCTGCTGCAGATCAGATGTTTCGCAGCATCAGGAGGCGCTGGGGGAGAGGAGTGAGGGGACAACGTGCTTGAAGGAGGAGGCAGAACTGGGTGGGGACGAGATGGGGCAGGAAGGGGTGAGAATGGGAAGAGGCGGGGTGAGGGTGGAGCCTTGAGGGAAGGGGTGGAGTAGGGGCAGAGCCGGAGGTGAGCATCCCCTGGGAGACAGTCGCTGAGTTTCTAGTGTCCCGGACCCCACACCCTGCTAGGGATGGGCCTGCCTCCACCCCTCAGTGCAGTAAACGAATATTACCCCTAGTTTACATGGGGAGACCAAGTCACAAACTACTCAAGTCTACATAATGATGCAGTGGCTGAACCAGGACTAGAACCCAGGAGTTCTCTCGCGCGATCCCTTGCTACAGTCTAGCTAGTAGAGCACACAGGGAAATAGCACGGTCAAGTTCTACTCTGCACCTGTTCAGCCAGTTTCTTGGTTGGAGTCATCCTGCATAAGGCTGGGGCAGAGCACTGGCTGGTCCACTGAAGGTATTGGAGCTCAGGGAAAAGGGCTGGATGCCTCTCTTCTGGTTACAATGAGCCAGGGGCTAGCATTTTGACAGCGTTTTCCCTTTCCGTCTGTCTTGTCGTTCTGATCAGGTGCGTGCTGAGATTGCCAGCAAAGAGAAGGAAGAGGAGGAACTGATGGAGAAACCCCAGAAGGAAACCAAGTGAGTGTGAGAAGGCTGAACTCTCCTTTGAGCACAGTGTAGCCAGCTCCACAGGGGCTGGAACAGGAATGGAAATGGCTGTTCTTCTAATACTTTGTTTTCTTTTCAGAAAAGATGAAGATCCTGAAAATAAAATAGAATTCAAGACTCGTTTGGGTATGAATGTGTCCATGTGGCCACTTGGGTGTATTACGCTGGTTATGCAGAGAATAGGAAGGGGCTTGGTGCATGGCTGAGGATCATGCCCTGGGTTTGGTGGAGAGGAAGCCTAGCAAATTGATTGGGGAGTTGTGGAGGACTCAGTGGATTGGTGAGGAGCTGGCAGATCGGTTGGGGCTCTCAGGAGAGAGAGTGTGAATGAGATTCTGCAGCCTCTGAGCGCAGGGGTCGTTTAGCTCTTGCAGTCAATAGACGTTTGAGTGTTTTGGTTTCCTCTTCTCCTGAGCCACTTTGTTTTACACGTCCCTCTCTTCCCCAGGTCGGAATGTTTACCGCATACTGTTCAAGACAAAGGCATATGAGCGGAACGAGCTGTACCTGCCGGGGCGGATGGCCTATGTAGTGGATCTGGATGACGAGTACGCAGACACAGATATCCCAACCACCCTGATCCGGAGCAAGGCTGACTGCCCCACCATGGAGGTAACTGCCTATGCCGTCCTGGTGGTCTTACCGCACTGTCTGACAGCACTGGCTGTAGCTCGGCAGGGGCATAGCTGGTCAGAGTCCTGCCTCACGGAGGGGCTGCAATTCTCAGCGGTTCTCTTTCTGGAGAATCATTCCTTCTCTCGGTGCTTTCTCTTCCAGGCACAGACCACACTAACCACAAACGACATTGTCATCAGCAAGCTGACTCAGATCCTCTCCTACCTGAGGCAGGGGACCCGCAACAAGAAGCTCAAGAAGAAGGACAAAGGTAGCCCTGAGGGGAGGAAACATCAAGGAGACAGTGTCTGACAGAAACAGGAAGGGGTCTTAGGAACTGGCTGCACAGATAGAGCCAGTGTGGGGAATATGCAGGGCAGAGCACAGACTGGGTGGGTAATGGAGGGGGCTGAGATGGTCAGCGGAGCCCCTTCTCTGGTGGGATACAATGTCGTAGCTAGAAAAGTTACTGCCTGGGCTTTGGTCAGCCACAAACGGGGGCTTGATCTCAGTGAAATTACAAAGGAGTGAAGGGAGCTGTGTGTATTGTAGCGGGGCTGGATTTCCATCGCCTTGTGGGATGGAATCGGGGTGGGGCTCCTGTGGCCCATGAGGGGATGGATTTGGGAGGACGGTTCTTAGGAATGAAGTGGTGGATCCTGGCAGATCCTGGCTAGTCCAAAAGTGCAGGCTCTAAATGGGGGTTGCATTGTGCTTTTCTTGGTTTCATCTCCTTTCGAGCTGAAGAGAAACTGGTTATTTCCCGTCCCTAGCTATGCAAGTAGGAAGGGAAAGCTGTCTGGAGGCAGCTCAGCCTGCAGAGGACCGTATAGATAGCCAGGGTCCTGCTGGAGGCTAGTATGGGAGGCTCTAGGAGCATCTTGGAGCCCTGCTCAGAAGCTCTGTGGTGATTGCACGAGCCCCTCTTGTGTGCACTTCGGTAGGTTGGGCAGGGCACAGGACGCAGAAAAAGCAGGACAGAAGTGTGCTGACTTCACTGACTGCTGCCTTCTGCCTGCAGGAAAGCTGGATGAGAAGAAACCCCCTGAGGCTGATATGAAGTAAGTAACCTCCTGTGGGATGAGGGACTGTCCTCTGGGCTTTCTCTTGACTGCTCACACTAAGGGATTTGGGAATCAGGAAGTTGCTTGGTGCTTCTAGGGGTAGCTGTTGGGTCCGTTTGGGGAATTAGGGGGAGCCTAAGGGCTCTGTTTGGCCCATTACTTTTTTAAACTGGGCTTTAGAATGGAGATTCTCCCCCCGAAACTGGCCCCCCATCCCCTTTAGGGAGAGAGATGAAGAGGCCCAGACAAGGGAGAGGAGATGTTTTGGCTGAAATTTGAAATGACTGGAGCATCTGCACCTCCCTGGGGCACAAAGGGAGGCCAGTACAGACAGCAGGAGCTGCAGAGCAAAAGACTCTTGTTTTCAGTGGAGAAAAATGTGTGCTAGGTGAGCATAGGGATGCCGCTGGCTGGGACTTCTCTGATGCTGTAGTCTTCTCTGGATTCATGCTGCTTGTTACTGGTTAGCCTCCAGCTCTGACGGGCTGATCTCTTGGCCTTTGCCGAGACACCAGTGGTAACTGTAACGTCCATTTCACCTGCAGTATCTTTGAAGATATTGGTGACTATGTGCCATCCGCGGCGAAGGTGCCACGGGAGAAGGAGCGAGAGAGGTACCGGGAACGGGAGCGAGACCGGGAGAGGGAGAGAGACCGGGAGAGGGAGCGAGAGAGAGAGAGAGAGCGGGAACGGGAGCGAGAGAGAGAGCGGGAACGGGAAGAGGAGAAGAAGAGACACAGCTACTTTGAGAAACCCAAAGCTGATGACGAGGTGAGTTAAAGAAGGTCCCCTCAAATGGGCTAGGGTTATCATGGAGCAGAGGGGATTTTATACTGCGCGTCTCTGTTCCAAAGCGGGGATATGGCATAGGAGAGTCATAGCAACACCTACATCTTCTGCTGGCTCCTCATGCTGCAATGAGAATACACCCTCCCAGGAGAAGAGGGAGCCCTGGGTATTCTGCTCTCCATTTACCCATGCCGAGCGGGAACAGATCCAGCGTCTTGTCCAGAATCTGTTCTGTGATGGAGACTTCCTGAGGGAGGGATGGGGGATGTTAGCTCCAGGTCAGTAGTAAGGCTCTTTCAAAGTTATAGTAGTGTGTGGGCTGGATGCACTGTGGGAAATCCATACTGACTGCACTCTGGTCAGCCCCGGTGGATCTGAGTTCAGAATCAGACCCTGCAGCTTTGAATTGCCCCAGCACCTAGGAGGAGGTTGCCTGCTCTTTGGGGCAGGAATGTGGCTGGGTCATCTACTGCCCTACCAGCTCACAGTGGGATCGGAGTGCTAACTGGAGAGGGATATTACTGCTGCTGCACCTGTAGCTTTTTGCCTTTCGGTGTGTGACCATCCTCTGCTGTCTCCAGAGTGATCTCTGATGTGGGCAGAGTCTTGCTGATCAGCTGATTGATGGGAAGGCTGGACACCTCTATTCTCCTGCAGTTGCCTTGGAAAACAGGACTGAAAGGAGCTTTTTACTCTGTCACACACTGAGGGCTCAATCCTGCATTCCTTGGGCCGCTTGGGAGCAGGATTGGGCCCTCAGACCCAGGGTTCAGGAGCACTGTCATTTTCAGTTGTGTTCTGGCCCACCATAGTAACATTCTCTTCTTTCCTTCCCTTTTCAGCCCCTGGATATTGACAAAGGTGAGTTGCTGTGTTTGTGTGGCATGAAGCAGATGGGACTGAATTCCAGCCTGTAGCAGAGACCTCCTAACCCTACTGGCTGCATGGCGAGCAGAGCTCCTGGCACTGCCAGTCCAGGCCGATAGGGTTCTGCTTTAGCTCTTGAAGCCTCTAATGTTGCTATAAAATAGTGGGGGCCTATCTGGCTCCAGGGGATTGGAAATAGGATAAAAAGCCATTCATCCTAGGACACTGGTGTGCATCCATTTGGAGCTGGCAGTGCCTGAAATTCATTCCCACTGGGGCATGGCTGGCCAGGTGGGTCTCAGTTTTAGCCCCTGGTTGAACGAAGGCCCCATCCCACTGGCACTAGTCTGCAGGTCTCAGCAGGAAGGCCTGGGACTCAATGGCCCCTGCCTGGACTGAACTTTACCCTACAGGCTGTTAATCTGGGTCGGGTTTCTTTCCTCCTTTGTGGGTCTCCTCGTCCCCATTAGTCCCCAGGCCCTGTCCCTGGTGGATGATCTCTGGGTTATGCACTTTATTCCATTAGCTACCAGAAGGGGGCAGTGCCTCTCCCAGATGCTGTTAAGAAGCGGCTTTGATCATGGTGACTATATGGGGGTTATGTCTTGCTCTCATGTGAGAGGTCTGCAGCCAGCCCTGTGTATGTTGCAGACAGGGAGCTGTACCCCAGCTTGGTGCCCTGGTTAGGGTGGAGTCTAACAACTTTTCTCTTGCGCCCAGGGCCAGGCTCAGCCAAGGAGCTGATTAAATCCATCAATGAGAAGTTTGCTGGAGCAGCTGGCTGGGAGGGAGCAGAATCATATCCTTTATGCTCACACATCAACCACCCTGCCTCTGGGGGCTTCTCTCACTGGCAGCCTGCTGGTGTGTCTGGGCATTTGTGCTGCAGGAGGGCTCCTTTTCCCCCAGCATGTCCCTCCTTCCGCAGGGGTTGTCTGTCTCACACACACACTTTGCTGTTGGGAGAGGAGAGCTAGGTGGGAAAAGGCACCTGAACACTGTGTCCCTTGTGGTATGTTGTGTCCCTTGTGTTATGTTGTGTCCACGAGCCGTCGCCTGGTGCATCCCACCAGAGAAGGGTCTCCGCTGACCATCTCAGCCCCCTCCATTTCCCACCTGGTCTGTGCCTTGCCCTGCATATTCTCCACACTGGCTCCATCTGTGCCGCTAGTTCCTATGCCCCCTCCCTGCTTCTGTCAGACACTGTCTCCTTGCTGCATTTTCTTTAACATATGACACATTAAAGAAGCCTGAAGATAAGAAGCAGTTGGGCGATTTCTTTGGGATGTCGAACAGCTACGCTGAGTGTTACCCTGCCACGTAAGGGCTCTCCGCTCACTGGGGGAAGGAGGTCACTGTACAGCTGCTTCCCAGGCAGCTGGGGGTTTTGGTCAGAGCTGAGGAGCCCAGACAGGCACTTGCCTGGCTCTGCTTGGAGAGCGCCCTGCAGGCTGGCTGTGAGCGTTCAGCTTGCTGGAGGGAGCAGATGCTGTCTTCTGGCCCAGGGAGCTGCCCAGCTAGAGTTAGTCAGATGTACAGAGAGTCCTGCATTGCCAGAACAGAAAGTACTTGAGTACCTTTGGTTGAACTGTGTGTGCTGCAGGGTCTCAGCCAGTGCCCCAGCTAACTCTCCCCCTCCCCTTTCAGCATGGACGACATGGCTGTGGACAGTGATGAAGAGGTGGACTACAGCAAAATGGATCAGGTATTCCTGGCCAGCTCATGAGGCTGATGTAAAAGAGAGGCTCAAAAGAGCCACGGGACAGAATCTGTGCAGGGTTGGTCTGGATATGGACTCCTGGCTCCACAATATAACTGTTTCTCAGATAGATTAAAGTGCTTGTTCTCTCTGCCCTGCAGCTGGATCTTTCTAACCTGTTTGCTATGGGGGAGAGGAGGGTGAAAATTACCTGCCATCTGGTGCTCAGTGAATGACTGGGGGAGGGATTCTAGTTGGATTGTGGCTGCTTGGCTCCCTGGCCCTTCACTCCTCTTAGCTTTGCTCACTGGCCGAGCCTGGAGCCAGGCTTTTGCATTCTGTCTGCCTTCAGGACTTCCTGTTTCAAAGGAGGTGGGTGAGCAGGGGCTAGCCAGCAAAGAAAGATAAATTAGAGAATCCATCTAAAGACTTGCCTTTCTGCTGCCTCTGAGAGCTGGGGGGAGGAAAACCCCATGGATGCAGTGACTGGCATCTCGTACCAGCTCTCTGGTTTTGGGCAGCCTCATGGAAGCGTCTCCCATGTGGAGATATTACCTTCTCAGTGATGGTATCCAGGAGCTCCCAGAATTGTGCATCCCCACAAAGTGGGGGAGATCAGACTGCTCTCTGCTCAAGCCTGGCTTGGTTTGGAATAAGATCCCCAAGGCTGTTTGTCTCCCCGGGCCTGTGATCTGCATGGGGAGTATCAGCCAGCTTCCTTTGATGAGCACCTAAGCCCCTTTCTCCTGCTGCAGGGTAACAAGAAGGGGCCTCTGGGCCGCTGGGACTTTGACACACAGGAGGAGTACAGCGAGTACATGAACAACAAAGAGGCTCTGCCCAAGTAAGTCTGGTGCTCCCCCAGAAGTTGGGTGGAGAGAGCAGAGTGGGTGATGGGACACAGCCGCTGCCTAGGACCCTTGGAGAGGATGGTCCCTTGGCAGTAACCCTCAGGAGATTCTTACCTGGCCCAATGGATATGAAATCCTAATCTAGCCCAATAATACAGGCAGCCTGGCTGGTCTGCAGCCACCTGCCCAGTTGTCCTCCACACCTGAGCTCCCCTCTGTTCACCTCTTCACCCCAGAGCGGCTTTCCAGTACGGAATCAAGATGTCAGAGGGCCGTAAAACACGCCGTTTCAAGGAGACCAATGACAAGGCCGAGCTGGACCGGCAGTGGAAGAAGATCAGTGCGGTGAGTGTCTGGGGCAGGACACAGCAGTTTCCCTGCTGGGGGTGCTGTTTGTCTAGGACTTGAACAGTCAGCACCCAGAGGAAGGATCCCTTGGGTTCTGGGATTGGTTGAGCTGTCTCTGGTGTTGTCCAGGAGAGGAAACCTGACTTCATTCCTCTGGCCTCACCCACTTCCTCTTCCCACCAGTACAAATTGGTTTGGTTGAACAGAATTGTCCCTGAGCGGATCTTGCAGCTCGGAAGCCCTGGCTCCTGCTCCACCCTTACTAGGCCAAAGAACCTGCAAACCAGCCCCCTCCCCTATGGCGTCTTCACCTTTCACTGTGGGTAGGGAGAGCCCCCTGCCACAGGATCTCTGGGCAGCTTGTGTTGCTCTCATGTTGCAACATGGTCCTGTGCTTTCTCTGCAGATCATTGAGAAAAGGAAGAAGTTGGAGGCTGATGGGTGAGTGGAATCTCCTCCTCATTAATGTGACTTCACTGCAGGAGAGTGCTGCAGCGCCCACACTGGGGCCTTGCCAGCCTTTGTCCTGAGCACAGGGGACAGCAGGACTGGATGGAGCAGGGGCTGAGGCTCTGCCATCCCCAGTCTTCATCTCTGAGAGACTACCAACCAGGGAGCCAGCTACTTTATTCCCGTGTCCCGCAGGCCTCTCCCCAGCGCAAGGCTCTGTGTACTGAAGAAATCCATTCCAATTGATAGCATTAAACTCTCCAATCCTTCCCAGCCCAATTCTCCCTCCGCCAGCACTTGCCCAGACGGCTCAGCCTCCACAGCCCTCAGGAGAAAATTGCCATCATGGACACATCCTCTGGGACGTGGATCAAGAGCCCATCTTTCAATTGTTAATCTCCTGGGCTGGGTTGTCTCCTCCACCCCCAGAGGTATGTTCTTAAATGCCCTGAGCACAAGCATGCTGAGCCAGCCTAGGAATCTGAGAGGCTCTGAGCTAGCAGGATCAGAAACGGAGGAGAGGTTATCTCCCCAGATCCTTCTATGCCGTCATTGTCTTTCTAGTGCCTGACCCAGCCTGGCGTGAAGGGCTCTCTGAGGCCGTACTGCTAAGTCCCTCCATTCTTCACATAGCCCTGGGGAG
This sequence comes from Gopherus evgoodei, assembly GCF_007399415.2. NCBI lineage: Eukaryota > Metazoa > Chordata > Testudines > Testudinidae > Gopherus > Gopherus evgoodei. The sequence continues at coordinate 37,905,798 of NC_044329.1, forward strand.
CTCCAAAGAGAAGATGTGTTTGGGCTCAAGTCTGCACCAGGGTTAAACTGAGGGACAGCTTGGGCTCACGGTTCTGATGTGGGCTTATGACAGCCAGAGCACCCCTCAGTACACTGCTATTCCCTGCATTGCAAGCTCCAATCCTCCGGCTTGTATTTGCCTTTGAGAACCAAGCAAGACACACAGTGTCTCTTCAGTAGTGCTGCCTTGCTTTGGAAGGCAGAATGCCTGCCAAATTAAAAAACACAGTAAAAGAACTAAAGAAGAGCCACCATGGCTTAACTGCCATGTAAAAGAAGCATTGAGAGAGAAAAGGCATCTTTTAAAACGTGGAAGTCAAATCCTAGTGAGGTAAATAGAAAGGAGAATAAACACTGCCAAATTAAGTATAAAAATGTAATAAGAAATGCCAAAAAGGAGTTTGAAGAACAGCTAGTTAAAACACATTTTGTTATTATCTTTTGAGTTTTTAAGTACATCAGAAGCAGGAAGCCTGCTAAACAACCAGTGGGGCCCCTGGACGATCGAGGTACAAAAGGAGCGCTTAAAGATAATAAAGTCATTGCAGAAAAATTAAATGGATTCTTTGCTTCAGTCTTCATGGCTGAGGTGGTTAGGGAGATTCTCAAACCTGAGCCATTCTCTGTAGGTGACAAATCTGAGGAATTGTTACAGATTGAAGTGTCACTAGGGGAGGTTTTGGAATTAATTGATAAACTTAACAGTAACAAGTCACCGTGACCAGCTGGCATTTACTGAAGAGTTCAGAAAGAACTCAAATGTGAAATTGTGAAACTATTAACTATGGTTTGTAACCTGTCCTTTAAATCAGCTTCTGTACCCAATGACTGGAAGATAGTTAATGTAACGCCAATATTTAAAAAGGGCAGTAGAGGCGATCCTGGCAATTACAGACCAGTAAGTCTAATATTAGTACCAGGCAAATTTAGTCAAAACAAAAATAAAATTGTCGGACACACAGAAGAACATGACTTTTGCCCAACAAGTTAACATGGTTTCTGTAAAGGAAAATCATGTCTTACTAATCTATTAGAGTTCTTTGAAGGGGTCAACAAACATGTGGACAAGGGGGATCCACTGGACATAGTGTCCTTAATTTCCAGAAATCCTTTGACAAGGTCCCTCACCAAAGGCTCTTACGTAAATTAAATTGTCATGGAATAAGAGGGAAGATCTTTTCATGGGTTAAGAACTGGTTAAAACATAGGGAACAAAGGGTAAGAATAAATGGTAAATTTTCAGAATGGAGAGGGGTAACTAGTGGTGTTCCCCAAGGGTCAGTCCTAGGACCAATCCTATTAAACTTAATCATAAATGATTTGGAGAAAGGGGTAAACAGTGAGGTGGCAAAGTTTGCAGATGATATTAAACTGCTCAAGATAGTTAAGACCAAAGCAGACTGTGAAGAACTTAAGATCTCACAGAACTAAGTGATTGGTAAATGAAATTTAATGTGGATAAATGTAAAGTAATGCACATTGGGAAAAATAATCCCAACTATACATATAATATGATGGGGGCTAATTTAGCTACAACTAATCAGGAAAGAGATCTTGGAGTCCTCGTGGATAGTTCTCTGAAGATGTCCACACAGTGTGCAGTGGCAATCAAAAAAGCAAACAGGATGTTAGGAATCATTAAAAAAGGGATAGAGAATAAGATAGAATATCTTATTGCCCTTATATAAATCGATAGTGTGCCCACATCTTGAATACGGCGTACAGATTTGGTTTTCTCATCTCGAAAAAGATATATTGGCATTAGAAAAAGTTCAGAAAAGGGCACCTAAAATGATTTAGGGGTTTGGAACGGATCCCATTTGAGGAGAGATTAAAGAGGCTAGGGCTTTTCAACTTGGAAAAGAGGAGACTAAGGGGGATAGGATGAGTGGTGTGGAGAAAGTGAATAAAGAAAAGTTATTTACTTGTTCCCATAATATAAGAACTAGGGGCCACCAAATGAACTTAATGGGCAGCAAGTTTAAAACAAAAGGAAGTTCTTCACACAGCGCACAGTCAACCTGTGGAACTCCTTGCCTGAGACGGTTATGAAGGCTGGGACTGTAACAGGGTTTAAAAGAGAACTAGGTAAATTCATGGAGGTGAAGTCCATTAATGGCTATTAGCCAGGATGGGTAAGGAATGGTGTCCCTAGCCTCTGTTTGTCAGAGGGTGGAGATGGATGGCAGGAGAGAGATCACTTGATCATTGCCTCTTAAGTTCACTCCCTCTGGGGCACCTGGCATTGGCCACTGTCAGTAGACAGGATACTGGGGTGGATGGACCTTTGGTCTGATCCAGTATGGCTGTTCTTATGGAAGTAGGTGCTTCAGCCTGAGCGTGGGGGTGCTCTCCCAAACTGGTGCACCTTATGGGAATATATGGGTAGCGTTCATTCTCCATAAGGAAACAGGTTGAGGAGAAGCCTCAGATTAGAGCCCCAGGGCCACACTGACATGCTGATTGATGTCTGACAGCTGGCTCATGTTTCTCTGGTTTCAGGGTGGAGGTGAAGAGACCAAAGTACTGATGTCCCAGCCAAGTTCCTGTGTCTCATCCTAGGAGCCTCTGTGGTTTAATTTCTGGACACTTCATTTCTATTAAAATTCTGCAGCTCTTATTCCTGTCGCAGGCTCTGGCACAAAGCTGCTCTGCTCTCAGGAAAGAACAGGGCTTGTGGCATAGGGGAGGTACACGTGCATTTTGGGGAAGAGCTGTCCTCTGTCTGGAGGAGCCTGGGGCCCTGGACTGCTGGTGGCTGTGCATCTAGACTGTGCCCCTTCTTCCAGAGTCTGTGCTGCTGCGTCATGTGATTTGTAATCCTTGTCTATGCAATAAAATTGCGCTAACTCTGTGTGTGTCACTTTGGGCTTGGCCTGTTGGGTTGCAGCTGGAATAGATAGGATGTGCGGGGGCTGCCTGTGGAATGTTTGAAAGGCTTCTGCTTCCTTTTTCTCTCTCCTGTGGACAATCACTGTGCATCACCTCTTTCCAACAGAAGGAGGCAGCGTATGGCTAAAGGGGCTTATCCCTTACTGGGGGCTGGCTCTTGAGGCAAATGCTGCTTTTGCTATGGTGTCCAAAGAGTCAATGCAGCGGTGGCTGTATTTAATCTTAGCCTGGCTGGGCCACTGATGGTCTACTGCTGGGGTAGGCAACCTATGGCACGCGTGCCAAAGGCACCGCTGGAACAGATTTTCAGTGGCACTCACACTGCCTGGGTCCTGGCCACTGGTCCAGGGGTCTCCACATTTTAATTTAATTTTAAATTAAGCTTCTTAAACATTTTAAAAACCTTATTTATTTTACATACAATAATAGTTTAGTTATATATTATAGACTTATAGAAAGAGAGACCACCTAAAAATGTTAAAATGTGTTACTGGCACGTGAAACCTTAAATCAGAGTGAATAAATGAAGACTTGGCACACCACTTCTGAAAGGTTGCTGACCCCTGGGCTACAGTTACATTCTGAGCAGTCAATTGAACCTTTTTCATAGCGCCCATCACTAGGACAGAGAAAATCCCAGTGCCCTCTATGTTCAATAGGAGGAAGAGAAATGCTGCCCTTACCGGGTCACAAAAAGCAGGTGAGCTTGGCAGGGAAGAGAGAGGTCCCAGAAGTTCAGGGACTCCCTAGAAAAGAGAGTTAGAAAAATATGAATGACCCCCACCAAAAATGGGATCTAGAACCATTCCCTGGGGTGTTTCTCAGCCTTCTGCTGCTATTTTCACTGGGGTCACAGCACACTGGGCTACTGAGCTGTTGGTTGTCACTAGCAAGGTGTAGATCCAAATGAAGACTAAATTATGGCACTCCTAGTGCCATGCCCTAGATCCCAGCTGAGGAGGTATTAACTGCTGTTAACGTTCATCTGCTCTCCTGCTCCCCATTTCCTCCAGCTGTGGACTTGCAGACTTTTGCACCCTTGAAAATTGCTGAATCTTCCACTGAAGGAGAGAGGCTCTGTGGGCACAGGGCCTCCACCCCATGGTTTGTACCCAGAAGAGATCAGGCTGCACCCAAGTTCTCAGGTGCTCAGTTGATTCATGTGTTCCTCTCCCTCTCCAGTGTTTTCCTTAATCTCAGGCCAGTCCTAAATCAGTGCAAACCACCCTAAATCTTCCCAGCAGGAGGTAGAGGAGGGGCCACGGGGAGTTTGGGTCCTGGGCTGTAGCTGGATTGTGGGTGCTTGCTCTACCCCACCCCCTTTTCTAAGGCTGAAGAGGGTTTGGGCTCCAGTCACTGAGAGTTCAGTCTTTGGCAAAGACCCTTGGTGCCCCTTATTAATCATCAGTCTTCACTCTCCTGTGGGGGGGAAAGTTGCACCCCTGGCCAGGTCCCCACACTCCCATACAAATGGCCAGATGTGTCGCTAGGCCTGAAGCCCCAGACAGGCTGGGATGTCAGAAACCGAATGAGTGAAGTGCTGATCTAGGAGCACTAGGAGGGGAACTGAAGCATAGAGCATACGCGGCAAAAACTAGCATCTGTCTCCAAAGCTCAGCTTTCAGTGGCTTGTCTAGCATCACCTGGGAATCAGGGCCAGAACACAGGCCTGTAGGGTCAGTGGCATAGCCAGGTTCTAACATCAGGGGGAGCAAACACATAAAAAAGGTGCCATCCGACATATCAAATTACTAATTACATACTATGTTATACTTATTTATTTTGTACTTAAAAACACAAGAATGATCCAGCCACAGAAGGGTTTGCACAGCTGGCATTTCGCAGGAGAACTTTAGATTATACTTTAGATTTTAGAAAGTAAATGACAGATTACAGTAGTTTATAATTGTCATAGGTTTAAAAAAAAAGCCACTTTTTCCAGTTACTAATTTCATTTTAAAATCAATCAATGAAATGCACTTTATTTACAATAGATCGTAATACTAAAGTCACCAAAAAGGCATGACAAATGCAAGTTTTGTAAGAATTGGTGAGCAAAGATCTCTTAGCTATTCGGGGTTGGACAAAACAGTAATTTCCCTTAAAGTAGCTTTATTCATGGGGGGGGTTAAACAAAAGACACGTCTACGACACAGGTTGGCAGTCTAACGTTTTTGAAACACTGAGTACTGAAAATTAGGGGTTTCAACCAAATTATGCTGTGCGCGCGCACACACACACTCTCTCTCAATTTGTGCAAGCGTTTGCCCAGGCTGAGTCCCAGCACCCATAGGCTTGGCAATTCATAGCTCTGGTACCTTTGGGTTTGCTGCGTCAGTTATGAAAGAAAAAAAATTGCTTGAGCCATGGCACCTTTCTTTTCGAATTAAGCACTGATCTAGTGACTTTTATTATTATTTTTAGAGCCTCACCTTGTAGAGACCTGTGAATATGTGAGAATCTCAGCTATCATTAACAACAAATACAAGATACTAGCCCTCATGGGAGAGTGACAAAGCTGGAAAACAGGACCCCTAAAAGCTCAAAAACCAGAAGGCAAATAAAAAGAATCCCAATTGTATTATATTTTAAAATCTCATGGCTTTTAAGCCAATCTCGGGATATTTGGGGGCTTGCCTCGTAATTTTTTGAGTGCTTGGCATTAGCACTAGTAAGGGAATCATCTGCTTTCAAGGCCATCCAGGATATATCCCTATGAAAAATCAAGGACAAAGGTTATTGTTGGGAAACCTGGCACCATAAGATGTTGTGTGGTAAGTCACAGACACCTCTCAGAAACCAGGAAAGGTGAAATCCTGCCCCTTCCCTTATTGAAGTCAAGGGCAAACCCCGCACTGATCAGCACAGACAGAGACAGGCTCCCCACCAAGCGCTGGAGCTGGTCAAACGCTTGATGGGCAGCAGCATCCTAATGCACCACCTTGGTGCAGGGCATAAGGCCCCACCAGCTCTTTTGATGCTGAAGAAATTTTGCTTAGAAATAATGGCCGTAAAAGCCAAGTTCTGCATTCTGGCTGCATATACACATGCACCTGGCACTGACTTAAAAAGTTTAGTAAAAAGCAGCATAGTGAGCATGTGCTGATTTATTTTAAGGAGGTGCAAGGCTCCAGAAACGTGCTCACATGTATGTATCTGTGGTAACACACAATGAAGCACAGTGCAAACCCACTGAAGAGGTGGAAATGTACAACAAAAACAAACAGAGTATGGACACTGAAATGTAAACATGACTTAGCATACAAAACTCACCCATGATTTACTGATTATATCCTGTCATATGATGGGCCCTAGGCTAGTTAAAAAATAACAGCTTTATTTGAAAGCAGTCCAGGAAAGAAAGAGAGGAGTCTGATGCCAAAGCATCTATTATCCTATATCAAAGATCTGCATAATAAAATATGTTTGGGAGGCAATGGGGGCGGCTATTAGATAACCATATATGCAAAATGATGTATTACTTTTACTTGATGTCAGACTGCCTATGCTCTATAGAGACTGAAATGCAGGGGATGTAAATAATCATATATCTTCTGAGAGAAGAGGGGGTAGATCCAAGACTGAAACAGATTTAATTTTTTTGATTATAGCTAATGTTAAAATTATATAAAACATAGGTTAAGAAAAGAGTGTCTGTACAGCTGGGTATAGTGCTTAAATTATGTGAAAGTACAAAGGTTGGTTTAAAAGTCATACAGTACATATAGTACATACTCAGCAATAACTCACATTTAGATGAACATTTAAAGATACAGTTTAGTTATTAGCAATACTAGATAAAGAACTATTACAACTACCCCAAGGATAATTCCTAACGAATTACCATCCTCCTATTCAGGATCCTGGCTCCTAGGCCCATGCAGCATCCCAACGTTGGTATTCCTTTGACTTAGCAGATTTACTATTCTGCCTAATGCATACTTGGTACATTTTTTTCATGCAGTGGCTTTTAAATGACTCTGTGTTCAGAGGAATTAGGAGATGGGCTGGCTGGGCTGGGTGTGAAGAGCATTTGGGGCAATCAAGGTTTAGATGGATAAACTGGGCACAGCCTGAAAGCTCCATCAACTGGTTTGCCCAGGAAAATCACATTCAGACAACCTGAAGAAACTAATTTTCACTTCTTTAGAGCCTTCCAGGGCAGGGCTGCAAATATAAAGGAATTACACTTCTGTGCAACCCTAGGAGTCAGGTATTACTCCCACTTTAAAAATGGGTAACCTGAAGTTCAGACAGGTCAAGTGACTTGCTCAAGGTCAAATTGTGAATTTATGTCAGTGCTAGACATAAAACCCAAATCTCCTGATTATAAATCCTGTGCTTCCCAGTATCAAATCCACATAACCCAATCATTCACATGTTGACAGATATGAAGAACCAAAGTTGCTTCTCACATTGACAGATCATGAACTTTCAGCTGGTAAATGGAACATCAAAGTCAGTCCATCAGGAAAAGTTTTTTTATGGGTATTCAAGCACATAAGGATTAGAATAATAATTTATTAGCTCCTTAGTTTTGGAGGATTTTAAAAGTGCATTTGAGTCCCTTATCTCCCACCACTTTCCCTTGAATATTTAGTTAAACTGATCCACATGGGGCTGGCGGGGCTGCAGGAAGCTCACTGCCCATGGTTGGGAGTTTGGTAGAGAATGGTGTATTTTGCATGCTGGTAAATAAGGAGCAGTGCTGTATTCGAGTCCTGTGCTGAATGCATGTATGTTATGCCCCTATTCTCAGGCCTCCTGAGAGAAGACATCTGGCACCCAGCGGGCTCAAACCTTTGGTGGGATCCCGGAAAAGGGTGTGTTTAAGCTCTGGGGCATCCTGAGGGTCAGCACAGGTTCTGGGCCAAACTGTGGGGCACACTCCTTAGGGATCACAGAGGAATGTTCGGGGGCGCAGTGGGCCGGTAAAGCCTCCATGGGGGGGGGGCAGGAGGGAGCACCATGCAGCCCTGGCCTGCCCCAGTCGCAGACCCAGCTCCCAGCCCCGTGCGTGACTCCATCCCCAGCTTTGGCTTCTGGGACAGATGAAAAGGTGGGGAGGAGCAGGGGTGGACTGTGCGCAGGGCTGTGGGTGGAAGAGGCAGGACAAGGAGCTCACCTCCCCGAGAGGAAGTTTCACCCACTGCCCAGGCCTCTGAGTTCCTGCCTC